>NW_022145573.1:0-455000 GCF_000002235.5 Strongylocentrotus purpuratus | reverse complement strand
TCACGGAAGACTGGCTTGATAGTTAAGATAAAGGTAATCTTGTAGGCGTGGTGACCCTTGACTTAAAAAAGGTCTTTGATACAGTAGACCACTCAATTCTTTTAAATAAGCTTAGGCTTATTGGCTTGAATGTAATGTCATTACAGTGGTTTAGTAGCTACTTAGCCAATCGCATGCAATACATTTGTGTAAATGGGGTTCATTCCAATTCACAAAAGATGCAATGTGAAATACCGCAGGGGTCAAATATTGGCCCATTGTTATTTATCCTGTTTATTAATGATATGCCTTTATGTCTGAAAACATGTAAAATATCTTTATATGCTGATGATATGGGTCTATATTACGCTAGTGCAAATCATCAAACTCTTACCGAATCATTAAATGCAGACTTATTACTTATTGATATTTGGTTAAAAAGGAACATACTTACTTTAAATGTGCCAAAATGTGAATTACTTTTTATTGGAACGAAGAAACGGCTAAAAAATATTATGGTACCAGATGTTTACATACGAAATGTTTCTCTCAAACGTGTAACCCACCGCAAGTATCTTGGATTAGTTATTGATGAACATTTGGATTGGGGTAAACATATTGAATATTTAAGTATAAGAAGGTATTAAAAAATAAAAATTTGTTGAAAAGACATTTGTTACATAGCAAACTGCACTTATATTTTATAAATCAGTAATTCAATGTATATAAGTTTGATTACTGTAGTGCAATTTGGGGGAATGCCAGAAAAGAAAGTTTAGACAGTTTGCAAAAGCTACAGAATAGGACCTTCCGGGTGGTACTTCAAGTTGAATGGAGGTTCCCAAGCCGAGATTTATTTCTTTGTCTGAAAACAGAAAATCGATCAAAACGGAGAGATGAACATGTTTTATGTATTTTGTATAAACTAGTGCATGAAATTATATATGGTGGGTTTAGAAAGTACTTTGTTATTAAAGAATATCATTATAGCTTGAGAAATGCTTATAAAACCTTAGAACTGCCAAAACCACATATGAATTTTTTTTAAAAGAGCTTATGTTATAGAGCCATTAAATCTTGGAATCAGCTACCCATGAACGTAAAAAATATGTCTTTCTCTGTATTTAAATCAAGGGTAATATGAATATTAATTTTATATTTTGTTTGCTTAAATATCTATTTATATAACTATAACAATCTAAAATAAATGCTGTCTGGAAAGAATAACTGCCGACGGGGGGGGGGGGGGGGGGGGGGGGGGGGGCTGGTAGTAGTATCTTGGTTTGTAAATTTTCATTTTTCTTCGTATACTTATGTTTTTTGTTTTTGCTTTTGTTTTTTAATATTTCATATGCTATGATATGTGTTATCTTATTGTACATGTAATTTTTATATTGCGCACGGACCAACAGAAGAACAGCCTTTGGCTGAAGTTGGTGCCGTGCAAAAATAAAATAAACTGAACTGAAACTAAACTGTGTGAGAGAGAGAAGGGGTAGGAAGAGATGGGAGAGAGGGGAAGGACAGAGACTTGCCGAAAACGTGACGATCGTAATCACAAACCCTGCAGTTAGTGTAGAATCAAATGTGTGACGTTACTTGCGCCCCCCCCCCCAACCCCTATATTTTCCTTAATAAATTATATAATAATTGCAAATATGTTTTTATACAACTCCTCACTCCTGTATGTATTATATATTCCGTCATAATTGACTAGTTTCAAGTTTATGAAATGTGTTGTACAGAGCAAATTGAAAAGAAGCTCTCATGATAAGTCAGTGTTGCCAATTTGTCTTTAACTAATAACAACTTTAAATCTTCATAACCTTCCTATTTCTAATCGGATTTTGCTCGAACTTCCACTAATATGTTTCACTCATTTTTCTGGAACTTAACACAAGGGTGGACTTCCCTTTTAAAAGGTGTAGTTTTATCACAGAGCGAAGGTAAACTCTAAAAACAAATTAATAAACAGCAGGTGCTGTGGTCTAGTGGTACATTTACCCGCACCCACAGGCATCGTCAACGGTGGTGGTGGTAGAAGTAGTAGTAGTAGTAGTAGTAGTAGTAGTAGTAGTAGTAGTAGCAGGAGTAGTAGGAGTAGTATTAGTAGTATTAGTAGTGGTGGTGGTGCTGGTAGTAGTAGTAGTAGTAGTAGTAGAAGTAGTAGTAGTAGTAGTAGTAGTAATAGTAGTAGTAGTAGTAGTAGTAGTAGCAGGAGTAGTAGGAGTAGTATTAGTAGTATTAGTATTAGTAGTGGTGGTGCTGGTAGTAGTAGTAGTAGTAGTAGTAGTAGTAGTAGTAGTAGTAGTAGTAGAAATACATTTAGTACAAACAAAAGAAGGGTAAATTATTTCCTACTTACGTTGGGTACGGGAGTAATTATGTTGCACACGGTGTCTTCTACAACAGACTTATCTCCAATCATCCCGGTGAATCGTCCATAGTAGCCATATCTCGTTGGGCAAGTATCCCGTGCTCGTCTCAATACATTCACGGCCTCGGCTGGATGGACGAGAATTGCACGAACGAAGGTTTTCCCGACCCATCGTAATGTGAACGATGCCTAAATGTGGTGTCAGATGAGAGATAAAAGATGGCATATATCGTAATACATTTGTAGAGAAGAAATACGATCGCATAAACTTTCGAAAAATTATCCCAAGGCAATTCCAATGACCTTACACGTCACCAATTAAAAGAATGCCTTTGATATCGCATTAACCCTTACTGTACTGGGGGGGGGGGGGGCCTGGGAGGCCCCCCCCTCGACATTTTCGGAGATCGCGCCGCAACCGCTCGGAATTTTGAATTGTCGTTTCATGACTTTTTTTCCTCAAGTCTTACGCACATTTCGATACTATTTTCGTCGAAATCGGATATACCTGTAAGGTGTTACATAACAATTAGTATGTGCATGTCATCAAAAAAGTGCTATAATTGCATATATTCATGTACAAGCAGAAATGTGAAGATATGAATTGATATCAAATTGCTTTTATATGTTTCTCAAAGTAACTGGATGTATTTCAGAGCAAAATAATACATTAGCAATAAAACAATAGATATAATAAGAAATGAAAAACAATAAAATACATAAGAAAATAAATAGTTGAAAATCGCATCAAATTTGCATAAATTATCATCATTAATTACATCAAATAACTATTTTGTGTTAGAAAAGAAGTTTCATATGAATAATGAGTTTCAGCATTAAAAAAAGTGGAGTCTGACAATTTTTGTAATGATTCTAGTTCCCTATATATATTTCCAGATTTGATATTCATGAATGCATATTCATAATTTATGCAAATTAACCTATGCATTTTCAAATATCATAAAAATAATGAAACCTCATGAATATGAGATGAAGGAAACATTTATTCAATACATTTTCAAGATTCTTCATAAGTCTACGGACAAATATGGAGAGTTTTCTGTAAAATGCATAAAATTAGCATTTTGCATAATTAATTAGGCTATAACGACAAAAATTTGCATATTAGGAAAAAACTAATTATACCATCTTGGTCCTTACGTAAATATCTACAAACATGCAAATTTTCGCGTTCATCGGACGTTCGACGGCCGAGATCATAGGGGGGGGGGGGGGGCCTGGGAGGCCCCCCTCCCCCCCCCCCCCCCCCCCAGTCAGAGAGTGCTCGAAATAGCCCAGTACAGTAAGGGTTAAGAGATGTAGAAAGGTTAGTCGATGATTCTGTCAATGTCAACAAAAGAATGTAAACCATTTTGCTGTGTTTCATAATTACTCGTTAATCATTCAAAGTGAGAAGAAAAAAAATCATCTACAATTAT
The DNA here is from genome assembly GCF_000002235.5 of Strongylocentrotus purpuratus. Classification (NCBI taxonomy): domain Eukaryota; kingdom Metazoa; phylum Echinodermata; class Echinoidea; order Camarodonta; family Strongylocentrotidae; genus Strongylocentrotus; species Strongylocentrotus purpuratus. Next base: position 451,205 of record NW_022145573.1, on the reverse strand, counting down.
GAAGAAAAAAAAACTTACTAGCTCACAACTTGCAAAGAAATGATGTGCATTTTGCCACGTTAAAAACGTCTTTACTCGTAAAACAGTTTAGCGACAGGAGAGCGATGTGCATAGGAGATGGCATGACAAGATTATTATAAGAAATAGGGGGAGAGCCATCATTTCTTTTACGAACCTTGTACTTGCCATCTCCAAGATAAGCAACTTCTCCATCGGCAGATGCACCGGCTTTAAGGTCATTATTGTAGATCCTGACCCGGAAATAATCTCCTCCGTTTACTTTTAATTGATTCTTACTGTCTCTGGCCTCGATGATGACATCCAGACGATCACATATTTGGTATTTCCTTGAGGCATCGATGATGTAAAACGTAGAACTCTTATCGCTCGTAACACCAGCTGTTTCCTTAAAGAATTAAATGAAAATAAAAACATTTATTATGATAAACAATAATTGTAATATCAATAATGATAATGATAAGAATAATAATGATAATAACTATATCAAGAAATGATGATAATCATTATTACCTAAGGTTGGTCAATTCTGTTGGCCCTGCAATCATCATTACCCTAGCAATTGCCAGGTAGCTATTCAAACCGGAGTGGCCCTATTTGGAAACGATCAAAACAATTTTCCTAAAGAGTCCTGCGTATAATGTTTTTGAAATTCCAATTAAATAATGACAGGGCCCATTTAAAACACATTTGATGCATGAGACGGATAAAGGTGTAATCTTTAAATTTTGTCCATTTTGGGCCACTTTTCGAGGCCTTGTTTTCGCCCTACCTATTTCCACTATCACAGAAGGTACAGACTTCTTACAAATTACTCTGGATAGTCCGAGAGAAACTCTTTCGTGTAGAAACGTAGAAACATGGGTGTCATTGCACGCAAAACGTTTTGACACGATTGCATTTCTGGTTCTTAGAATCAGTATTACTATTCTTCAATCTTGTCCTTATTTTTATAGTTATCTTTTGCAATACGTCATGTGCCCAGGTTTTATTACTGTACTTCATCAAAGATGTCTACCCAAAAAGATTTGTTAAATAAAGTAATATCTAAAGAAGATCAAAATAAAGAATAAGGCGGAATATGAAATAGAAAAAAAAGCATAAAGTAGAATATAGAACATATTAAAGATAAAGTTGAGTTCTGGTCATGCAATTGCATTGTGAAAAAAACGGTTTGGAACCGATCAGAAAAGGTTGATCATGTAGCATATATAAGTATTGGTGTGCACTGCAAGGTTTTGGAATAATCAAAATGAGGAGACATTGTCAATACATGTGTTTATCAAAATGACATGAAAATATTGGTTTACTCACGGGCCTTGAAATATTGAGGTGTGGAGTTGTTTGTTGGACGGTAGAAGCATTATATCCTCTAGTACTAGTAGATCCAAAGACCTGTTGGCATATGATAACAGATATTAATTATAACATTGAGAACTGGTCAAGCTTTACAAATGTGTCTCATTTATTAATTATAATTGTGATTAAGTTATGATAAAATATCAATAATTATCGGTTTCTTTTTTTCTAGGACGCACTGTTTATAATATATGAGTTCGCTGATAACACAATCTTCGGCGGCTTGAATCAATAACCCAGTTCGTAATTGCATGATTCGCATGTTCCAAAATCTGGAACGAACTTTTCCAAATGTCACATGAATATAAGAGAGTTGAGAGAGCAAGCGCGTAACCAGGTGGGGGTTCCTGGGGTGTGCTATGTTAATAATAATTATTATAACTATTATTATTGTTGGTGGTTTTTGTATTCTTGTAATTATCAAGATTATTATCGTTAATATTATTATTATAGTCATTATTTAGGTGATACGTACGTAGACGTATCACCTTTTGATTTCGTCAAGATTTTTATTATTATTTATTAGGTGATACGTACGTAGACGTATCACCTTTTGATTTCGTCAAGATTTTTATTATTAGGTGATACGTAACGAAGTCAACGTATCACCTTTTGATTTCGTCAAGATTTTTCTTTATTATTATTATTTATTTTTATTATTCTTCCTCGAATTTGTTCGCAGGATATCTCAAGACTGAATAAAGCCATTATCATGAAACTTTCAATGATGATAGATCTTAGTCTAACTTAGAACTGTGTGACTTTTCAGACAGTCAAGGTCATCGTGACGTCATCCAGGCGCCATTTTGTGAAAATCAACTTATGATCATATCTTCATAAAGGAAAGCCATTTTTCATTCATATTTATCATGATTAAACTCAATATCCGTCCGGTCAATTTCAAGTCAATAAATGCGCGCAAAAATGCGCGTACGCTTATGTCCGCGCGTTTACGCGCGCGAAAAAAATTAAAATGCTCCAAATCATCCCAATTTTTTTTTACATCCGTTTCAGGCCATATGGAGCATTTGATAAAAAAATTACGCACACGCGCATGCGCGCGCATTTTCGCGCGTACTGGCATTTTGCAATATAGAATCGCCGAATTTTTTCTGTCATTATATTTGATACATTTTTCCAAGCATTTTGATAACTTGTTCACCTTTTAATAACGCAATGAGCGTCCGTCAAAGTTGACAGCACGCGCAGATCTGCGTTATCTTTATCCACCATACATTGGCAAAAACATGCCTATACAAAATTCATTGTAACTGTTCAGAATGGATGGGAACTCCCAATATGTTTTCATATTTAGATAGATTATGAGTTGGAGATATGATTTCATGTCTCATTTGACCCTCAATTAACTCATGATGTCATCATAATGGCCTCCAAACTCAAAATTTCAATTTGCATATTATGACGTCAGCATATTTTTGGAAAATTAATTGTATCTCTGTAAATATGGATCAATTTTCTTTTTAATTTTGATATGTTCTAGCTGAGACAATTTGCTACAAGTATAGTTGCCACAATTTTTCATTTTGACTAAGGCATCAAGGCGTACTTTTGTGATTAAAGGAGGCATGTCAATTTTTCACATTTTGCGTGTATTCTCTATGGGACATGACTTTTTCTCAAAACTGGATTCTACACTCCTGTCTTTTGCGAGCGAAATCTCCCATATTTTAGTTTTGTTTTCGCTGAGCTTCGAATATGTTGTAGCTGAGACAATAAGCTATCACACGTGTGCCTTTTATATTTCGATCAGATGCCGGGATTATGCTCATATTTCACTTGCAAAGTAGGATTTCTGAATTCCATTTCCCGTTTACGTGTAATTAATCGCTATGGGAGATGTTTTGTTATATCGGTAACGCACTTGACTTCCAACCTCGAGATCCCTGGTTCGATTCCGGGTGTCTCCAACACTTTTTTTTTTCACTTTTTTTTTCCTTTTGACCTTCACTGTACCATCTCCTTTGATTATTTAAACACGTAGATTCGCAAATAATGTCATAAATAACCCTTTTTACTTTATTATTACCCTATTTTCACTTAATCCATTACTTTTTGCGTGTAATCCCCATGGGAAATGACTTTTTTTTCAAATCTGGATTCTACATTCCTGTCTTTTGCGAGCAATATCGCCGTTATTTCGGTTTGGATTTTGTTGATTTTTGAGTATGTTGTAGCTGAGATTATATGCTATCTAAATCAACCCTCATTTTTTAAATAAGATGTCATGATCGCGCTCATGATCATGATCATGATCATCACGATCATCATTATCAAAATGATGCTAATCATTTATCAATTACATTTTCATTTCTTTGAATAAGATAAAATCGTCAAAAGGTGTTCTTCATGATGTAAATTAGAGTCAAATGTGTAACTGGTTACTGCACAGGGTCAAAGGTCATATATTGTTTCAATCTATCTTCCCTAGATCCATGATGATCAAGGAGACACAATTTAATCTTGACATATGAATAGATCATAATGGGAGAAGCATATGAATGGGAGAAGCAAAATAATATATCGTGTAATGCATTATTCGTTATGTAAACCATTATCATACGTATCACCTAATTCGTCTAAGTGACGAATTAAAGTCTAGTTTATTTATTTATTTATTTATTTATTATTATTCTTCCTCGAATTTGTTCGCAGGATATCTCAAGACTGAATAAAGCCATTATCATGAAACTTGCTATGATGATAGATCTTAGTCTAACTTAGAACTGCATGACTTTTTAGAGAGTCAAAATTATCGTGACGTCATCCAGGCGCCATTTTGTGAAAATCAACTAATGATCATATCTTCATGACGGAAAAGTATTTCTCATTCATAATTATCACGATTAAGATAAATATCCGTCCGGTCAAGTTGAGGTCAATAAAAGTGCGCAAATGCGCGCGTGCGCGTTCGTCCGCGCGTTTACGCGCGCGCAAAAATTTAAAATGCTCTAAATCATCCCAAATTTTTTTTGCATACGTTTCAGGCCATATGGAGCATTTGATAAAAAAATTACGCACACGCGCATGCGCGCGCGTTTTCGCGCGTACTGGCATTTTGCAACATAAAATCGCCGATTTTTTTCTGTCATCATATTCGGTACATTTTTCCAAGCATTTTGATAATTTGTTCACCTTTTATTTACGCAACGAGCGTCCGTCAAAGTTGACAGCACGCGCGGATTTACGTTATCTTTATCCACAATACATGGGCAAAAACATGCCTACATAAAATTCATTGTAACTCTTTAGAATAGATAGAAACTCCTAATATTTTTCATATTTGGATAGATTATGAGTCGGAGATATGATTTCATGTCTCATTTTATCCTCAATTAACTCATGACGTCATCATAATGGCCTCCAAACTCAAAAATTCAATTTGCATATTATGACGTCAGCATATTTTTGGAAAATTGATTGTATCTCTGTAAATGTGGATCAATTTTCTTTTTAATTTTGATATGTTCTAGCTGAGACAATTTTCTACAAATGTAATATTCACAATTTTTATTTTTGACAAAAGTATCAGGGTGTATTTTTGCGATTGAAGGAGGCATGTCAATTTTTCGCATTTTGCGTGTATTCTCTATGGGACATGACTTTTTCTCAAAACTGGATCCTACACTCCTGTCTTTCGCGAGCAAAATCTCCGTTGTTTTAGCTTTGTTTTCGCTGAGCTTTGGATATGTTGTAGCTGAGACAATGAGCTATCAAAAGTGTGCCTTTTATTTTTCGATTAGATGCCAGGATCAAGCTCATATTTCACTTGCAAAGTAGGATTTCTGAATTCCATTTCCCGTTTACGTGTAATCGCTATGGGAGATGTTTTGGTATATCGGTAACGCACTTGACTTCCAACCTCGAGATCCCTGGTTCGAGTCCGGGTGTCTCCAACACTTTTTTTTCCTCACTTTTTTTTCCTTTTGACCTTCACTGTACCATCTCCTTTGATTATTTAAACACGTAGATTCGCAAATAATGTCATAAATAACCCTTTTACTTTATTATTACCCTATTTTCACTTAATCCATTACTTTTTGCGTGTAATCCCTATGGGAGATGACTTTTTCTAAAATCTGGAGTCTACATTCCTGTCTTTTGCGAGCAATATCGCCGTTATTTCGGCTTGGATTTTGTTGATTTTTTAGTATGTTGTAGCTGAGACTATATGCTATCTAAATCAACCCTCATTTTTTCAATAAGCTGTCATGATCGCGCTCATGATCATGATCATGATCATCATGATCATCATTATCATAATGATGATAATCATTTATCAATTACATTTTCATTTCTTTGAATAAGATAAAAATCGTCAAAAGGTGTTCTTCATGATGTAAATTAGAGTCAAATGTGTAACTGGTTACTGCACAGGGTCGAAGGTCATATATTGTTTCAATCTATCTTCCCTAGATCCATGATGATCAAGGAGACACAATTTAATCTTGACATATGAATAGATCATAATGGGAGAAGCATATGAATGGGAGAAGCAGTTTACAAAATAATATATCGTGTAATGCATTATTCGTTATGTAGACCATTATCATACGTATCACCTAATTCGTCTAAGTGACGAATTAAAGTCTAGTTTATTTATTATTATTCTTCCTCGAATTTGTTCGCAGGATATCTCAAGACTGAACGAAGCCATTGTTATGAATCTTTCAATGATGATAGATCTTAGTCTAACTTAGAACTGCGTGACTTTTCAAAGACTCAAAGTCATCGTGACGTCATCCAGGCGCCATTTTGTAAAAATCAACTAATGATCATATCTTTATAACGAATAATAATTTTTCATTCATATTTATCAAGATTAAGATCAATATCCGTCCGGTCAAATTGAGCTCAATAAACGTGCGTAAATGCGCGCGTGCGCGCTCGTCCGCGCGTTTACGCGCGCGCAAAAATAAAAAATGCTCTAAATCATCCCAAATTTTTTTTGCATACGTTTCAGGCCATATGGAGCATTTGATAAAAAAATTACGCACACGCGCATGCGCGCGCGTTTTCGCGCGTACTGGCATTTTGCAACATAGAATCGCCGATTTTTTTTCTGTCATCATATTCGGTACATTTTTCCAAGCATTTTGATAATTTGTTCACCTTTTAATAACGCAATGAGCGTCCGTCAAAGTTGACAGCACGCGCGGATTTGCGTTATCTTTATCCACAATACATGGGCAAAAACATGCCTATATAAAATTCATTGTAACTCTTTAGAATAGATAGAAACTCCTAATATTTTGTCATATTTGGATAGATTATGAGTCGGAGATATGATTTCATGTCTCATTCGATCCTCAATTAACTCAAGACGTCATCATAATGGCCTCCAAACTCAAAATTTTAATTTGCATATTATGACGTCAGCATATTTTGGGAAAATTAATTGTATCTCTGTAAATATGGATCAATTTTCTTTTTAATTTTGATATGTTCTAGCTGAGACAATTTTCTACAAATGTAATATTCACAATTTTTATTTTTGACAAAAGTATCATGGTGTATTTTTGCGATTAAAGGAGGCATGTCAATTTTTCGCATTTTGCGTGTATTCTCTATGGGACATGACTTTTTCTCAAAACTGGATTCTACACTCCTGTCTTTCGCGAGCAAAATCTCCGTTGTTTTAGCTTCGTTTTCAATGAGCTTCGGATATGTTGTAGCTGAGACAATGAGCTATCACAAGTGTGCCCTTTATTTTTCGATTAGATGCCGGGATCATGCTCATATTTCACTTGCAAAGTAGGATTTCTGAATTCCATTTCCTGTTTACGTGTAATCGCTATGGGAGATGTTTTGGTATATCGGTAACGCACTTGACTTCCAACCTCGAGATCCCTGGTTCGAGTCCGGGTGTCTCCAACACTTTTTTTTCACTTTTTTTTCCTTTTGACCTTCACTGTACCATCTCCTTTGATTATTTAAACACGTAGATTCGCAAATAATGTCATAATTAACCCTTTTTACTTTATTATTACCCTATTTTCACTTAATCCATTACTTTTTGCGTGTAATCCCTATGGGAAATGACTTTTTCTCAAATCTGGAGTCTACATTCCTGTCTTTTGCGAGCAATATCGCCGTTATTTCGGCTTGGATTTTGTTGATTTTTGAGTATGTTGTAGCTGAGATTATATGCTATCTAAATCAACCCTCATTTTTTCAATAAGATGTCATGATCGCGCTCATGATCATGATCATGATCATCACGATCATCATTATCATAATGATGCTAATCATTTATCAATTGCATTTTCATTTCTTTGAATAAGATAAAATCGTCAAAAGGTGTTCTTCATGATGTAAATTAGAGTCAAATGTGTAACTGGTTACTGCACAGGGTCAAAGGTCATATATTGTTTCAATCTATCTTCCCTAGATCCATGATGATCAAGGAGACACAATTTAATCTTGACATATGAATAGATCATAATGGGAGAAGCATATGAATGGGAGAAGCAAAATAATATATCGTGTAATGCATTATTCGTTATGTAAACCATTATCATACGTATCACCTAATTCGTCAAAGTGACGAATTAAAGTCTAGTTTATTATTGTTATCATTATGATGAAAATGAGCGTGATGATTCCGGTAATGATTAAAATTAGTATTATTATTATTATTATTACTATATCATTAGTATCATCAGTATCATCAGCATAATCATCAATGGCGGTAGTGTGGTATAGTACATGTGAAAGTAGGCCTAGTAGTAGTGGTATCATTCTGATCCTTATTATCCTGATTATCTCCTGCAATACGTCTAGAGAATATAATCATGACAATTGACAATTTGTCATGAATCATTGTCCTTAAGCTTACCATTATATGCATCTGGCTCGAATTTTGCTTGGGTATTTGGTATTGGATGATTAACATGGTAAAATGAACTTGTGTCTTATTCATTCTAGTCTTATTTATTATTATTATGTTTTAGTCTTTCTACAGAGTGAGTCCGAAAAAATGTCTCACTTTTTAAAAGTTGTATTGTTTGAAGTATGAATAATGGTTTCATGATATGTCTTGAGTATTCCTCCAAGTACATTTAAGTACCATTTTCATTTGCATCTCTGCATGCATGACTGAACATCAGACAATATTTACAAGACTGGCAGATCTCACTCGCGCCAAGTTGCTGCGTGAGGAATAAAATAGTGTTTTGAACAAAGACAGCCAGACAGACAAACAAAACACCCAGACGTGTGCGTGTGTGTGTGCGTGCGTGCGTGTTTGTGTGTGTGCGTACGTGTACGTGCGTGTGTGTGCGTGTGCGCGTGCGTGCGATCAGGTGCAGGAGCCGGTTTATTAGGGACTTTTAGATTGAGTGGACGAGAACACGACGAACGCCGACTGATCATGCGTGTCAACGTACTCAACTGCCCACGTTGACTACAATTAGACATTTTAGATTGCACTCGATGATATACATGCATGCAGGAAGTAACACTATGAACATGACAAAGAAAGAGGACAAAAATATACAGTTCCTCATTCTACCCTCAATAATTGCTGTGGTAGAACATCCCTTCACTGCTATTATATGTAAGAATGTGTAGAACAAGTGAATATGCATGTGACACCTGTTCTCCACATTTTTACATAATAGCAGGGAAGGGATGTTCCTTTGTGTACCTGAGGAACTGTATATTTTATGCGCACGCGGCATGTACCGTACTAGATTTAGGAAAATCAAGGTTGACGCATTCTCGATCGCCGACTGAGACGACGTGACGCATGCGCAGTGCCTTTAAATGACGTCACACGTTGCAGTCAAAGCTGTCGACGTGCAAATCTAAAAGTCCCTATTCATTCATGGATGAGGCATATTATGCAAATTATAGAACTTGGGAAATGATAGCATGATGGGTTCGGTTTGCACGAACAGTTTATAGGGATGCCGAACTGGTGTCGTTTGGGGGAATTTGGTTTATTGGGATCGTGTTTCTATTTTTAATTATAAGGTGCGTATTGTGATTAGGTAAGCGGGCCGGTCAATTCACTGTAATGCATTTTAGGAAAACCATTTAACTTAGTTATGACGCGCGGGTTCCGTAATACAACTCAAGGCATTTGTTAAGGGATAAAAGCTCTTTGTAATATATATGTTTTGTTTTTTTTAAATTATATTACGGTTATATAACAATACAACGTATTTCTCATCGACTTGTGCAAGAAGAAATGTTTAGAATTGAGATGAGGAGTTCTGTCATTGGTCTAGTTAAATTGACAGGGAAAGGGAGAGGCTCTTGCTCTCGGATGTTTACGTATACCGAAGAGCAGATTTGGGTTGTTTTGTGTGGGGGTGTTGTGTGTGAGTGAATATGCTTGTGTGTATGAATGCGTTGGGTTGTGTGGTACGGGGTGGATTCTGCTTACATTTTTTAAATATAATTCGACGATAAGTATGCATGTATTGGCTGCAGATAGTTTTTTCTATACATTTGCTCACGGTGGAAATAGATTATGTGGAGTTTATCGATGTAAGGTTTTGGTTAAAATTACACATAAAATAACATGGCAGTGAAATTATCTTTCATGACCATAAATGTTAGAGGAATAAGAGAGAGATTAAAAAGAGTGAATATTTTTGAACGGTGCAAAACTAAAAAGAATAGTATAATTTTCTTACAAGAAACATATAGTACAGTAGAGATAGAAGAGCGGTGGAAACAAGATTGGGGAGGGCCAATGTTTTTTAGTCATGGGTCAAACCATAGTAGAGGGGTTCTTATTTTAATTTCTAATCATTTAGATTTTGAAGGGAAAAAAAATAAAGTAGATGAAGAGGGGAGATACATTATTTTTAAAGGTAAAATACAAAGGGTAATAATGCTATTGGTTAATGTTTATTTTCCAACGAGAGATAAGAAACTTTACAAATTGAATTTTTGAAGAAGTTAGATGAAAGTATTTTTGATCAGTGTGATCGGGACTATTTAATTTTATTAGGAGGTGATTTCAATAGTATATTGTAGTATATGGATAAAGATTTTGTTGAAGAGATGAATAAGGAAATACAGGAATTAAAAACAGATCATTCTGGCGTTAGGCTAGAATTTAATGATTTGGTTGATAAGTTTGTTTTGGGGAAATCATATTGGAAATTTAACAGTAGTTTATGTATGGATAAAGATTTTGTTGAAGAGATGAATAAGGATATACAGGAATTAAAAGCTGAATGGTCATTACAGATTTTGAATAAATTAGTATTTCGGGATTTTTTAAAGATGAAAATGAGAGAATTCATTATAACATACTCGCGGAAAAAGGCAAAAGCAAGGAGGGTTGAAAAAGAATTGTTAGAGAAACAAATCAAGGATTTAGAAGGCGAACTGGTAGTGGGACCCACTAAATATATTGTTGATTGTATTGAGGAGAAAAGGGATAAACTAAATAAATTGTATGATTTTTCTCGACAGGGCATTAAAATAAGATCAAGAGCAGCTTGGTTTAAAGATGGAGAAAACAATACGCAATATTTTGAACAGTTGTTAAAATCGAATAAAAGGAAAAGTGTAATTAGGGAGGTGTACAAAGAAAATGGGGAAACTACTAGAGATAAGGAGGAAATTTTAAAGGAAATTAAACTATTTTATAAAGATTTATATTCATTAAGGGTGCCAGGTAAAAATGTCAGAGGTAAAAATGTCAGAGGAAAAAATGTCAGAGGTAAAAATGTTAGAGGTAAAAATGTCAGAGGTAAAAATGTCAGAGGTAAAAATGTCAGAGGTAAAAATGTCAGAGGAAAAAATGTCAGAGGTAAAAATGTCAGAGGAAAAAATGTTAGAGGTAAAAATGTCAGAGGTAAAAATGTCAGAGGTAAAAATGTCAGAGGTAAAAATGTCAGAGGTAAAAATGTCAGAGGTAAAAATGTCAGAGGTAAAAATATCAGAGGTAAAAATGTACAAGCAAAAAAAAATGAGTGCCGTTTTAATATCTCAGCACTTTTATCACACAGAATGTCGAGACGTAGAGCTACTGCATGGGCTTGTCTATTATATTCCTTTCTTCAATAATGTAAATTGTATAAATGGCTGTTTGTTGTATTTCGTACATGTCCTGAGGATAATACAATGTGAAAAATAGATTTTGAAATTTATTTTTTGTGATCAGGCTTGCATATAATTATATTATGTATGAATGTCTAACATTTTTTGATATTTTGAATTGGTTGATGTGTTAATGTTTGTGAAACGGACCGGTTTGGCCGGTGGCAGCCTACAACCTAGCCCGTGTACCGTCCCAGAGACGAACAAAGTCCAAACGAAGAAATGAAAGTTCTCGACAAAAGTCAAGTGTTAAAGTGAGTAGTGCATTTAGTACAAATAATTACATATAATCACGAGGAATCACGAAAACACGAAAAATTTTATCAAAATGATAAAAACTTTGGCCCAGTCTTGGTAAAGTCACAAGCACTGTACACAGAAAGATATTGATATGGGACTACACAAACATATGGCAAATCAAATCAGGCCTCATTTTAAAGCCGTTACTTGTCATACCTGGGATATGAAGTCATTTGAAATAGATTTTCAGGGAATAACTTTTTTCTTTGATGTTCTTCCACACTTGCATAACAAGAATGATAACAAACGCTCACAAATTATTGTTCACCTTTCCCCAGAACTCAACCTTCTCTTTAATTGATGTAACATGGTCGGCTTTCTGCTTTTTATCGGAGTAACAAAGCTGCTTATTGATTTTCTCCCAGACTATTTTATACCGCAATAGTAATCGACAATATTTTATTGGAACGCGCGCACTTCGGGAATGTGATGGGTTAGCATTGATAACATGGCTTTCTGCTTTGTTTCAGAGTACCAAAATACCAAGCCCACAAGAAAGTGGAATTGTCGGAAATATGCATTAATTGGAAATTACATATAATAGTAGTCATTGCCACGCAGTTAAAATGTCCAACAATCTTCAAAAGTGAAGGAGAAGTGGGGGGCGGGGGGGGGGGGGAGGTTCATAGATATCTGATCCTATTTCGGGGGCTGTACTGACTTTTATTTTTATTTAATAATTACACCATGGAGCGACAACTCAGCCTATAAAACATGGCCAAACTTCTCGATTTTAGAAATCTTTTTCCCCAGAAGTTTGCTCAGTGTACTAGTACCATTTGCTTTTACAAAAGCATAATATACCAGTATATAAATATTGAATAAGCAGACTAATGGGCAGGGCTCAAATTACTTTTTTGTCCACGGGGGCTCTTCCCCCAAAAAAGAGCCCCCGTGAGCCTTCTCACGGGGGCTCTTTTAGTACTGACGGGGGCTCTTTTTTATACAAATTTCCATTGAATTGGTACCTATGATACTCCTTAATTCTTTGCTATTTCATTATAATCAGCATTTTGCCTCTTACAAAATATTTACAAGCTACATGTACATAGCTGTTACTGAATTTCTTCTCGTTCTGCACATTACTTCCTCCTCATTATTCTGAGCAACCTTTACATTCTTTCTTTACTGAGCGATTCTGTTTTTGGTGCTTTTTTGTACAGGCGCGGATCCACGGGCCGATTCTAACGGCCCGCCCCCCTAGCCTCCCAAACCGGTAAAAAAGTAGGATAATAACGTAAATTTAACTTAACAACCCCTTCCCCTGACCTGCCAGTGACGTAAATGCGGCATCAAAATATTTGTGCTTCTCTGACCGTAATTAAATGCCTAAAACCCCTGAGCTTCCGGGGCTCCACCCCCTGAGCCCCCCCACACCAATTTACGCTCGCTACCCTCTACCTGATCGTAAATACTCTAGCCCCCCCCCCACTTTGATAATCAATTTTGGCACAAAAGTCGTACGGGGGCTGTTTCAGTGACATACCGTACCACACTATGACATATCTTCTTCTCCCCTTGCATTAAAGAATGGAACAGTCTGCCTGATGATATAAAAAATAGTACAACTCTTTCTAGGTTTAGAAGGTTATCTAAAACGTACCTACTTGAAAGACTGACATAGTTTTTATTTGCATCTTAGTATTTTCTTATTCTGAAATGTTTTTTGACCACTAAGGACCTACTTGTCAGTGTGTGTGTGTGTGTGTGGGTGTGTGCGTGTGTGTGTGTGAGAGAGTATTTGTATGTTCTATATTCTGTAGCTTAGTATTTTCATCCATTGTATAATCATACGTAACATTCTTTTTACTGTAAATGTATGTACTTTGTTGACTATAGGGCCCCGCTCACAAGCTTAGCTTCTAAAGGGGTCCTAAAACCATTCAGTTTATTATGTAATCAAGTTAGAATATGTTGATTGATGTACTATTACCAGTCTCTTTATTATGTAACAGATTATATCATGCTTTGTGTGGTTTTGAATAAAATGAACTGAACTGAACTGGAACGAGCAAGAAAACAGATCATTAAAAGGGATTAAGCGACAAATAATGATTGTGATTCAAATATTTGTTTGAATAAGCACTGCTATTCACCAGAATCTTCTTTGTAAAAACAACTTTTACAAATCTCAGCCATGCTTACTGAGTTGAGACGTTCCATTCAATTTAAAATACTCATTGAAGAAATACACTTCTCCTAATGTGAAAGTGATCTTACAACACAGTGGCAGAATTGCATGGCTGAGATTTTTAAAAGTCGTTTTTACAAAGAAGATTCTGGTGAAAAGCATTGCTTAATATTTAAAAAAAAATCCTTGCATCAATTTGAATCACAATGATCGTTTTGTCCCATGATCCTTTTATTAAATAACCTTGTTTTCTTTTTTGTTTGCAGGGGGAGAAGAAACTATGTCACGTTAAGAAATCACAAAGATCAGTTGTATTATGCGTATATACATGATAACAGAACAAAATGTTGATTATCAGAATGTCATTTTGGAATACCTCTATACAAATACCCGATCTTACTGTGCCGATACCACATTGTATTTAGCCCGTATCAGTATTAGTATGAGCCAATTTAAAGTTATTATTCTTTATTCAGTTCAGTATAATGCTTTTCCTCAAAAATAGTTTCGCTATTTTTTTAGGGTTGAGACGCTAAGAAATGGTTTCAAACGTACATTACACAAACCCTGAACCATTGCATAATGATGCTGGTTCTCTCTCTCTCTCTCTCTATTTATTGTAATCATGCATTATCATCTACATATAAAGCAGCAACACAAAACTTAGGGTTATCTGGGATAGGTGAAAGTGAGAGTTAAAAAAAATAAATAAATAGTGGTCCTCCTCTCCAGCATCCCCCCACCGCTTTAATATTCACCGGTCGCCTGAGTCTGCTCAAAAATGTTAAACCCCCTAAACCCCCCCCCCCCCTGTAGATCTGCCCATGTTACCATATCATTCAACAACATCTTGGTCTTCCTCTTCTTCCCAATAGGGACTTTTAGATTTGCGTGGACGTGTTACGTCCTTTTAAGGCACTGGCAGTCACAATCATGTGACGTCCTTTTAAGCACTGGCAGTGCCTTAAAAGGAGGTCACACGTTGCAGTCCACGTTCTCGTCGTGCAAATCTAAAAGTCCCTAATTTTGGTTTACTGGTCGAGGTTCACTATTTGCTGGTCATTTGAAATCACCAGATTTCAGCGGGTATACGCTTTTCACGACGAAAAACTTCTCCATGACCATGTTTCTGCCCTTGCGCGATCGCCTCCAGCTCCAGCAGATATGGGGCGGCAGCGTGAACACGTACCGTTACTAACGGCGCAGTAGGCCTATAACCACTGCTGACTGCAGCACTGCACTGCGAGCTGAATCGTTAATAAATACTCTTATATACCTCATTTTAAGATTCTTACTAATCCTGTCTTCTGATTGGTTGAAAATGCAGTCATGTTCTTAACCATGCCCGCTAATTGAAATTCATAGTCATTTTTCCCGGCTCTACCGGTTTATATCCATTTTTCATAGCACTTTTTCCATGGCTGTGAAACGTGACGTCATTTTGCTGCGATCCCCATTTTGGTTTACGTGTTACCGTATAAGTTTCTTTTGTGCGATGACCGATGCGCAATACCGTTAACGGTGTTTGAGTGCAATTCGATTTTGGTCGCTGTTATTGTTGGTGTTAATATTCATGACTTCAAAGAGATGGAAACCTAAATGGGTGAGTCAACATTTTCCTTTTTTTCGGTATATAAAATATATATTGACTGCTTTTAATATTCGAGGCATAGTTGTTTCTATAGGGTCTCGGGAAACTCACAACCTGCTATGACCCCGCGGCGCAAGCGCCTTGGGGTCATAGCAGGTTGTGAGTTTCCCTTGACCCTATAGAAACCACTATGCCTCTCAAAGCAGTCAATATATCCTTAATATAAAACGAGAAATCTTGCACGCTAATCTAAGTTCCATTTCATTGGTTTAAGGTTTGAAAATTGAAACTCAATATTGTGTTAAAGTTATAACAGAAAAGATAATCTTTTTTTATAATTCCACGGGGGCGATTTTAAATTTTGCAATCGCCCCCGTGTATTTTGAGCGCTGCTAATGGGACATGCATGGTTGCTACTCCGAGTTTCACGCCTTGCAAGCGATCATCAGACAACTGATAGCATTCTTCAAAGTACATGATTCCTCTGCAACCTTGGTACAAATACACTCAAAATAAGACTTAACTAATATATACAATACCTGAATAAAATATAATAAGAATTACTCATGAGTAATTCTAATTGTATTTTATTAGTTAAGTCTTATTTTAGGGGTATTTGTACCCTGAAGGTTGTATAAGATAATCATGTACTTTTAAGAATGCTATCAATAATTGCCTGATGATTGCTTGCAAGGCGCGAAACTCGGAACAGAAACCATGTCCCATTAGTCTGCCTGCTCTGCCTAGGCATTGACCACTGTTCAGAAGGATATATAGCAAAGCATAATATAAGAGGAAGGGGAGAGCAGCCGGGTCACCGTGCCCCAGAAGAAGAATACCCCCCCCCCCTCGTCTTCCTTCGGCAATAATCGGGCAAAAAGTCACAATTTGGGACCGAAAGGTAAATAAATTTTAACTGGGAAAGTAGAAAATAAAGCAGCGGTGAAATAACGACTGCAGAATATCCCTCGCTGTTCTTTTTCGATAAGCCTAATATATGGCCCGGGTGTAACCATAACAAACTTGCCACATGATTTTGTTTTTATTTTATACCTCTAACATTTATACCTCTGACATTTTTACCTCTGACATTTTTACCTCTGACATTTTTTCCTCTGAAATTTTTACCTCTGACATTTTTACCTCTGACATTTTTACCTCTGTCATTTTTTTCCTCTGACATTTTTACCTCTGACATTTTTTCCTCTGACATTTTTACCTCTGACATTTTTACCTCTGACATTTTTACCTCTGACATTTTTTCCTCTGACATTTTTTCCTCTGACATTTTTACCTCTGACATTTTTACCTCTGACATTTTTTCCTCTGACATTTTTTCCTCTGACATTTTTACCTCTGACATTTTTACCTCTGACATTTTTACCTCTGACATTTTTTCCTCTGACATTTTTTCCTCTGACATTTTTACCTCTGACATTTTTACACCGAGCCATTCATTAAGGGCTGATATAAATCAAAACGACCCTTTCTTTTTTAATGATATTTCAAAGTTAAGTAAAGACAATAGGGAAATATGTGAAGGTAAATTAACTAAAGATGAATGTTTGAAAGTTTTAAAAGAAATGAAATTGAATAAAACCCGGGAAATGATGGTTTAACACTTGAATTTTATTATACCTTTTGGCCAGCTTTGGTGATTTGTTAGTAGAAGTATTGAATGAAATATACCAAAGGGGGGAATTAACGGCATCTCAAAAACAAGGGTTATTACCTTAATTGAGAAGGAAGCGAAAGATACTCTCCATATAATACAAATTATCGACCCATCACGCTTTTGAATGTAGATTATAAAATTGTATCTTAAGTTCTAGCAAAAAGAATGAATGACGTTTTAAATGAAATAATTCATCATGATCAAGTTGGATATATAAAAGATAGAAATATTGGGGAAGCTGTACGATTGATAGATGATATGTTATTTTATTCTATGCATTATGGGGAACAAGGGAAAGGGTTTTTATGTGCAGTGGATTTTGAGAAAGTTTCGACTCTGTATCTCATAGATATTTATTTCAAATATTGAAATTGTTCGGTTTTGGAGATTCATTTTGCTCTTGGGTAAAATTATTGTATAAAGTTGTGTTATGAACGGTGGTCACTCCACGGGGTTTTTTGAAATAGAAAGGGGAGTAAGGCAAAGAGATCGTACCGTTGGTGCATAAATAAATAATGTTACATACTTTCATGAGCGCATACCCAGTATTCATCTCTGGTAGGTTTTACCTTTTTGGTACAAATGGCCTTATCATGCCCATGCGCAGATTTTATTTGTAAACTCCCTTAATTGGTCTGCAATGACCTTTATCTGCTCAGACTGCAAGATTTCCTTCTCACATCATAAGGTCACGTGATATTGATTCCTCGTTTCTCGTCCGGATTTTCAGATATAATATTAGGGGCTAGTGGTCAGATATTCCAGGTTTCTGATACGGTAAGTTTTGGAGTATTGGATTTAGCACAATTGAACTAACTTCCTATCCCCGAATTTCGTGGGATACGGTTAGCCTTAGAGACAGGCTGAATTAGCATAAATTAAATAGCTTCCTAGCCATGCACTCGGAATAATGCGAGCCAATAATCCAATAAATGGCATATTTCCGTCCTATTCACAGTAAACCGCTTCCATTGTTAGGGTATTAAATAAACAGGCCTACTCATCTAAAATCATCCTTAGTCCATAAGCCATGGTCTTTTTACATTTCATAGCAAAAAAGACGCTTCATTAAAGCTGATGTTGAGCTCTGGTTTGGGAATCGTATGTCAAAAGGACATGGCTATAACTCACACTGGATTATTTGTCCTGCAGTAGCTTGATCATATGAATCAGTAAAATAAAATAAAAAATAAAAATCGCAAAAACCTGGTGAAAATCATCTGCAATCCGCAAAACCGAACTCTCGTTCGCACCATGTGACGAGTTTGCAGGCCCAAACCCTGGTCAGTCGTAAAAGAGAGTCTGCACTATCAGACTACCATAGGCCATGTACTATGGCTGCTCCTGACACACCCAGGAGGTAGCTGGGCTAGGCTTCTCTTAAGGCACAATGATTTTTTGATAAAGCTGCTATAAAAGTCATTTAAATTGCATACTATTGGCACATAAAATGGCCATGCATGTGATAACATTTTCCCCATGTAGAACAAGTTCAAAGGCACTGTATGTACGTCTACAGGTATTAGATGTGCATAATCTGTTCAAGCATTCAGTATCGACCTTTGTATATGACCTGCAGAAAGGACATTTACCACATTCGTTAATGGATTACTTTGTTTTAATGAATCACATGTATAGAACAAGAGGGAGAGAACATTTAATGCATCGATTGCCTAAATGTAGTACGACACGTGGGACTTTTTCAATTTCTTTCATTGGAGCAAAGCTGCTGAATAATTTGCCCATAAATATAAGAGAAGAAAAACAAGATCATCATTTCGTCAAAATCTCAGAATTAAACTCCTAAGCAGAGATGAATCATGAGGATCAAATAATAAATGATATTAAGTCAAAATAGATATCAATATGAATTTGCATACAGTTTTAGAAACTTGGAGATCCAATCCCGACAAGCAATCGTGCTAACTTTTGGATTTTAAGTTTTTAAGTTTAAAAATATCCTCATTTGAATAACTTAAATACGCTATTTAAACACTATGAATTTCAATTCCAGCCACAAATCTCTACGTATTATTAAGTTATAGCTAATTCAAAGGTTTTAATATGACATGGTATATGATTAATTTAATTTGTACACATAGTTCAACTATGGATATTTTCTTTTTCCTTGTAACTCATGTACATGGATATTTTTTTGTTATTTTGTTACCCACTTGAATACATTTGTAACATTGTGTTATGTTGTTGTTTTGTTGTTAATAAATTCAAATTCAAATTCAAATTCAATTAGGGTCTGTGCTTGCAGATTACCATGTGACCCGTGTTATATAAGCACATGTCTTTTATTTGTAATCTTGAACGTTCAATGTACATTTTGCTGGATTCATTTTTCTCATTATACCAGAACTCAAATTTAACTATTATTGAACTTCTAATACATGTAGCCTCACATCCAGGCGCGTACACAAGGGGGGGGGGGGGGGTTCGCGGGTTAAACCCCCCCTTAGGTATTTTAATGTGTGTAAACCCCCCCCCCCCCTACCCCCCTAACCCCCCCCCCCCCTTTTGATTTTTTTTTTGGATTAAAAAAAAAATAATAATTAAAAAACCTTACCCAACTCCCCAACGGAGCAAAATGTCAAATTTCAAATTTCGAGACCAAAAAAAAAAAAGTGACCTCTTACCCCCCCCCCCCCAACCCCCCCCCCCCCCCCGCTTATTCAGCGGCTGGCTGAGTCGTTGCGAAATTTCGGCCGATTTATTAATGTTAACCCCCCCCCCCCCCTTGAAAAAATCCTGCGTACGCGCCTGTCGCACATGAATTATACAAAAGGGCACTGAATAAATCCGCAACTATTACAATTAACTTTTAAAGGTAATTTGTCCCATTTACAGGCCAAAAAAAAATGAAATGGTTAAATTCCAGCGCAGCATTTGAAAGATAAAACTAACTTACAACTTCCCTTAAAACGAAAGGGCTTGAAAATAACGAGCATTTAAGTTGTCGAATCTACTTTTAAGAGTGGTTGAAATCCATTTAGTAATAGTCTGATTTTCATACCCTTGTACCGAATGGTCGTACGTTTTGTGCTCCGCTAAGATTTAATCAGTTTAATTTTGGCTATAACAAAAAGTGGGCTCAGTATTGGTGCTCATGTATCCTTTTTAGCTCATTTTCTGTATGTTATTACAAAAGAGAAAAAGAAGTCAGTGTCTGACATTGAAGTCTAGAAAATAAATGGGTTTTCCTTGCATAATTTGAATATTAGGACACTACAAACGTTTACATTTCACAAAGAGGACACGCGTGACATCCCATATTCATAATTCCTGCAAATTTCCAGTACATAATGTGATGTTGGCTGCAGAAGGGATACACTACCTTTAAAACTTCAAATTTATCTCATCAGAAGTAAGCAGAAAAAGAGAAATGGGGTATAAGAGAGAAGGTAGATATGGAAAAGCTGGAGAGAGGAATTGAGAGAAGAAAAGAAGAATAAGATACAGAAAGAGAAGGAAAGAAAGGGGAAGTAGAGAGGAACTTAGGATTGAAAAGGAGAGCAGGATGAGGTTTTTTTAAAAAATCATCAAAATGATAAGAAATTTGGCCCAGACTTGGTTAAGTTACAAGCACTGAACACAGACAGATGTTCATGAGTCCACGCGATATCTATCCAGGCCGGATAGATATAATAATTTACCAAATATATCAATTAGTAGGCGTTTTCCCCGACTAAATTTGTATCATCACGTATTAGTCAAAACATATTCTTTCTCATGATTGTAATAACAGCTTCCATTTCATTTTTTGAGAGGGGGGGGGGAATTTCCAAAACTCGTCTATACCTTTAAAGTTAGGGAGTCAATTTTCATCGAGTGAACGAAGCATTATCTTCTAAAGGAAAAAGCATATTAACACGGGATGGAAATGCAGTTGTATGGTATGGCAGAGTTTTTAAAAGCATTTAAAACACTAAAGATAAAGGATAAAGGCAATTCAATAGCATATAATGTTCTACGTAACCATTATGATAGCTGAATATGTAAATCAAGGTGATATTTTCTTTATTATTTTCCTCTTCACAGGGGTTTTATTCAATAAGTTCACAGTTCAATAACATGAACAACATTAAAGGATTTATAATATATATACACATCCAACAGCAACAGTAACGTTAAGAGGATTTAAATTCGTAATTCATAAACATTCAATTTACATTGAAAAAAGGGGAATATTATTTTCAGTAAAAAATCACTGTGTAAAATGTTAAAGAGTATTTAAGACAATGTGATTTTCGTTTTTAAAAACTGGACATCCCGAAATACTATTGTACGTTTTTCATTGAAAGTAATTTAACATGTATATTTTACATACTGCGTATTGTGCGTATGTACTTACTATATTTATATATATTATATTTGGACAATTAAGTCTATACCAAGATAAAATGCTATTTACCCCCTAACACCCCCCCCCCCCCGTAGATCCGCCCCTGAGTTCGAACCAAGTACAGTTCAAAGTTGATTCCGAGATACAAAAAGTATATTTTTTACAGTATTGTTAATAATGAAAATACCCTTGGTAAAGCAATTTTTAAATATAATGTTGTATTGTCAAGTGTTATATTAGCTATTGTACCATAATACTTCATTTCGAACATATTTTACACGCAAGAATTAAAAATATCTAATTTCACTCCAGGATACACAGCATCAACATTTCTTTGCGAGAACAATTTATCTTTGATATCAAGGATAACGGGCATATTTTGATATGTATTTCTGAGGTGCATCATGGTTATTTTTAGAAAGCCATGATAACCTCGCCGCGTCATGTTGTTGTGGGCGCTCGATCTATAGGCCACATTAAGGGATCAGTTTTTGTTCAAATTAGTGGGCTCAGTATTGGTGCTCATGTATCTTTTTTAGCTCATTTTCTGTATGTTATTACCAAAGAAGAAAAAGAAGTCAGTGTTTGACATTGAAGTCTAGAAAATAAATGGGTTTTCCTTGCATAATTTGAATATTAGGACACTACAAACGTTTACATTTCACAAAGAGGACACGCGTGACATATTCATACTTCCTGCAAATTTCCAGTACATAATGTGATGTTGGCGGCAGAAGGGATACACTGCCTTTCAAACTTCAAATTTATCTCGTCAGAAGTAAGCAGAAAAAGAGAATTTAGGTATAAGAGAGAAGGTAGATATGGAAAAGCTGGAGAGAGGAATTGAGAGAAGAGAAGAAAGAATAAGATACAGAAAGAGAAGGAAAGGAAGGGGGAAGTAGAGAGGAACTTAGGATGGAAAAAGGAGAGCAGGATGAGGTTTTAAAAAAAAATCATCGAAATGATAAGAAATCTGGCCCAGTTTTGGTAAAGTTACAAGCACTGTACACAGAAGATGTTCATGGGTCTACGCGATATCTATCCAGTCCGGATAGATATAATAATTTACCAAATATATCAATTAGTAGGCGTTTTCCCGACTAAATTTGTATCATCACGTATTAGTCAAAAACATGTTCTTTCTCATGATTGGTAATGACAGCTTCCATTTCATTTTTTGAGAGGGGGGCATTTCCAAAACTCGTCTATACCTTTAAAATTAGGGAGTCAATTTTCATCGAGTGAACGAAGCATTATCTTTTAAAGGAAAAAGCATAACACGGGATGGAAATACACTTGTATGGTAAAGGTAGAGTTTTTAAACGCATTTAAAAACACTAAAGATAAAGGATGCATGCAATTCAATAGCAATAAAATGTTCTACGTTACCATTATGATAGCTGAATATGTAAATCAAGGTGATATTTCCTTAATTATTTTCCTCTTCACAGGGGCTTTATTCAATAAGTTCACAGTTCAACAACATGAACAACATTAAAAGGATTTATAAAATATATATTTATAAACACATCCAACAGCAACAGTAACGTTAAGAGAATTTAAATTCGTAATCCATAAACATTCACTTTACATTGAAAAAAAAGGGGAAATATTATTTTCAGTAAAAAATCACTGTGTAAAATGTTAAGAGTATTTAAGACAATGTGATTTTCGTTTATAAAAAATGGACATCCCGAAATACTATTGTACGTTTTTCATTGAAAGTAATTTAACATGTATATTTTACATACTGCGTATTGTGCGTATGTACTTACTATATTTATATATTTTGTATTTGGACAATTAAGTCTATACCAAGAATAAAATGCTATTTACCCCCTAACACCCCCCCCCCCCGTAGATCCGCCCCTGAGTTCGAACCAAGTACAGTTCAAAGTTGATTCCGAGATACAAAAAGTCTATTTTTTACAGTATCGTTAATAATGAAAATACCCTTGGTAAAGCAATTTTTAAAATATAATTTTGCATTGTCTAGTGTTATATTAGCTATTGTACCATAATACTTCATTTCGAACACTTTTTTTCACGCAAGAATTAAAAATATCTAATTTCACTCTAGGATACACAGCATCAACATTTCTTTGCGAGAACAATTTATCTTTGATATCAAAGATAACGGACATATTTTGTCATTCCTATATTTAGATATGTATTTCTGAGGCGCATCATGGTTATTTTTAGAAAGCCATGATAACCTTGCCGCGTCATATTGTTGTGGGCGCTCGATCGATCTGAACGAAGCATTATCTTCTAAAGGAAAAAGCATAACACGGGAATGAAATGCAGTTGTATGGTATGGCAGAGTTTTTAAACGCATTTAAAACACTAAAGATAAAGGATAAAGGCAATTCATAGCAATATAATGTTCTACGTAACCATTATGATAGCTGAATATGTAAATCAAGGTGATATTTTCTTTATTATTTTCCTCTTCACAGGGGTTTTATTCAATAAGTTCACAGTTCAACAACATGAACAACATTAAAAGGATTTATAATATATACATATATAAACACATCCAACAGCAACAGCAACAGCAACGTTAAGAGGATTTAAATTCGTAATTCATAAACATTCACTTTACATTGGAAAAAGAGGAAATATAATTTTCAGTAAAAAATCACTGTGTAAAATGTTAAAGAGTATTTGACAATGTGATTTTCGTTTTTAAAACTAGACATGTCGAAAAGCTATCATACGTTTTCCATTGAAAGTAATTTAACATGTATATTTTACATACTGGGTATTGTGCGTATGTACTTACTATATTTATATATTTTGTATTTGGACAATTAAGTCTATACCAAGAATGAAATGCTTTTCATTTAAAATCAATGATTATTCGAAGTTACAGTGAATAAATGGAACAATGCGTTTCCAGAATAATATTACCTTTGTGCATTTTAACAAAACATGAACAAACGATTTTGTTGATTTACAAAATGCACACACTTTTTCACTTACAATTTGAAGGGTAGTAAACGATGAAATGTTTTAAAATTGAATTGTTTCACTTTATTGTTTTGTACTACTTAATTTTTTTTATTTTAATATCTTTTTAAAGTCAGAATTGATAGGAAGGTTGACTTGTTCTTCCAAATCCCTTAATACAATTTGGTTACTTTTTTAAATTCACACAATAGACTATTTGTTTTCATTCTCGTCAATCTAATAGCATCACCTGTTCTGATTTTAAAGGGGATTTTGTAACATTGTTCAGATGAGAGCAAATTATGCTAAGGTAGCGACTTCAATGCTGGGGGGGGGGGGGGGGGGATGTGCGCACTAAAACAAATATTTCATTTGTTTCATTCAGTTTAATTATTGTTTTGTTGTTGGTCCGCCCAGGGAGAGGGGGGGGGGGTAAAACACCCTACCCCCCCCCCCACCCCCGTAGATCCGCCCCTGAGTTCCAACCAGTAGAGTTCAAAGTTGATTCCGAGATACAAAAAGTCAATTTTCTACAGTATCGTATACACAGGGGGGGGGGATAACCCCCCCCCCCCCCTTTTTGATTTTTATGTGTATAACCCCCCCCCCCCCCATAACCCCCCTAAACCCCCTTTGGAAATATTTGTTTTTGTTTTGTTTTGTTTTGTTTTTTTGTTTAAAAAAAAAAAAATTCCCTTGGCTGACCTAAAAAAGATGACCTTACCCCCCCCCCCCCCCCTCCCCCAAACGGTGCAAAATGTCAAATTTTCAAATTTCGAGACCAAAAAAAAAAAAAGTGACTTCTTACCCCCCCGCCCCCCCCCGCCCCCCCCCCCCCCCCGCTTATTCAGCGGCTGGCTGAGTCGTTGCGAAATTTTCGGTCCGATTTATAAATGTTAACCCCCCCCCCCCCCCCCCCCTTGAAAAATTCCTGCGTACGTGCCTGCTCACATCTTCTTTCTATATTAGAAAAACTTCTGGATTTGTCAAGAAAATCAAGTCAATTAATCGCGTCATTAGAGATAAAGTTGAGTTCTGGTCATGCGTCATGCGATTGCATTGTGAAAGAAGCGGTGTGGAATCGATCAGAACAGGTTGACCGTCTAGCATTTTGGTTTGTACTGCAAGGTTCTGGAATCATCAAAATGATAAGAAATTCGGCCCAGTCTTGGTAAAGTTATAAGCACTGCACACAGAAAGATGTATATGGGACTACACGAACATGTGGCATAAAAATCCGTCCCGATTTGTATGCTGTTACATGCCCAGTGGCGGATCCAAGGGGGGGGGGGCCGAAACAGCCGCGGCCCCCCTTATTGGCGGCGCCAAAAAAAAAGAAAGGAAAAAAAGGAGAAAAGAAGAAGAAAAAAAATGAGAAGAGAAGAGAAAAGAAAAGAAAGAGAGAGAGAGACAGAGAAAGAGAAAAGAGAAAGAAGAGAGCTAGAAGCCGGGTGAGAAGGAAGAAAGACAAGGAAATGACACTTAGTGACAGTAACGACGAAAACGGGGAAAACTTGGGGGGGGGGGGGGAGGAGGGGGGGGGGGCTAATTTTTAGGTTGTGCAAAACTGAGTCGGAATTCAGATTATTTTCAAAAAATTATAAGCATGCTTGTAATATTTTAAGCCGTAGTGCCTAAAAAGGTTAGTAAAAAATACTTCTGAAATGGCCGCGCCCGGCCCCTCCAAAGTGCTGCAGTATGGTGATCAGAACATTTTGGGTTATTCCAGAAGTCTTGGGAGCCTTTATTGAAGAGGGGGCCGGCCATATACGTCAATGGCAGTGACGGTAACGATAGATGAGGGAATAAGGAGGAAGGGGTGCACATAATTGAGAACTGCAAGCGTATTGGGGATGACCATCTTATCATTTTAGGTTGTGCAATCTGGATCAGAATCCAGCATAATATTATTTATTTAAAAAGGGTTCATGTAAAAGCACTCATGATATATCTTTTGTATTCATTGGATAACAAATTTCAAAGTTAAAGGTAATACAAAGTTTTGGTATTGGATCATGAATTTGGTTCAAATGAACATATTGGAAGCATATATGCGATCCTACAATATTCAGTGCTCGTTGTCGTGGTTAAAATCTAAGTCTAAAGTTATGAAATTGTAAATAATAAACTCTTTATGTTGTATAGCTCCCTCTCAAGGTCAAGATATTAATTAAGCTTTAAAACAATGTTTCTTGTCTAAAATCAACCAATTAGCTATTCCCGTTTGGAAATTACATATACATATACAACTACATATATACAACTACATATTCTGAAATTTTCATGGTCGCAGCTACCACTGTACAGCCGTAGGCGCAATTTGAAATTTATCAAAATTTACCGGGAGCATCGGTAAATTGTTAAAGTTTTAGGGGCTAAATTTTCTAGTGCTTATTCTACATCCCTAGGGGCATCCAAACATATTAAAATTGTAAAGAATCACTATCCACCCAATTTTCAAAATTTCCCAAAACTTTGTATTTCCGGTACCTTTAAAGTGACGGTGACGTGGCGTGAGCCTGCCCCCTTTCCAAAGCCTGTGCCCGCTGGTAGTTACCGGTACGGTGCTTCTAATATGACCTTGTCGGTATTGGGATCTTTAATTAATTAAATAACGGTCTGTGCGATTTTCAAATTTCCGCCCCCCCCCCCCCCCCCTATTGGAAAATCCTTGATACGCGCCTGGATAAATGGTTTCCTGTGCTATAGTATGTCAACTACCATTACATTAAAAACAAATTTTAAGCATTATAAACAAGTTCGTATTTGGAAAATCTACCCTCTAAAAACCCTTAAATGGCCTACGCACACGGTAAAAGTATGTACATGTACTATATAGGGTACTTTCCTGGGAGATAATAGCAGCCAGGGGCGTAAATCCGTACCGAGGAGTGGGGGGATGATCGGCGATAGCCATCACATACCAGCACGAGCACACGCCCACACTAATTTACGCAAGCGCGCGCGATCGCGCACGCACAAACACACAACATACACACGCACACACACACATGCACACACGCAACCACACACACACGCACACACACAAACGAACAAACAATAAACACTATTAGAGAAAGAAGACGATTCGTTGTACCGTTCTCGAAAATAATCCTCGTCTGAATTCAGTTCCCCCATCCCCCATCCGCGCGAAGCGCGGAAGCTTTTACGTTTCATAAAATCATTAGAGAAAGAAGACGATTCGTTGTACCGTTCTCGACTCTTTATCCTCGTCTGAATTCAGTCCCCCCTCCCCCCTCCCACGCGAAGCGCGGAAACTTTTACGTTTCATTAAATCATTAGAAAAGAAGACGATTCGTTGTTCCGTTCTCGACTCTTAATCCTCGTCTGAATTCAGTACCCCCTCCCCTCCCGCGCGAAGCGCGGAAGCTTTTACGTTTCATTAAATCATTAGAGAAAGAAGACCATTCGTTGTACCGTTATCGACTTTTAATCCTCATCTGAATTCAGTTTTTCCCTTCCCCCCCCCCCTTCCCTCCCTCCCGCGCGATGCGCGGAAACTATTACATTTCATTAAATCATTAGAGAAAGAAGACGATTCGTTGTACCGTTCTCGAAAATTCAGTTCCCCCATCCCCCTCCCTCGCGAAGCGCGGAAGCTTTTACGTTTCATAAAATCATTAGAGAAAGAAGACGATTCGTTGTACCGTTCTCGAAAATAATCCTCGTCTGAATTCAGTCCCCCCCCCCCCCCCCCCCTCCCTCCCGCGCGTAGCGCGGAAGCTTTTACGTTTCATTAAATCATTAGAGAAAGAAGACGATTCGTTGTTCCGTTCTCGACTTTTAATCCTCATCTGAATTCAGTTTTTCCCTCCCCCCCCCTCCCTCTTGCGCGAAGCGCGGAAGCTATTACGTTTCATTAAATCATTAGAGAAAGAAGACGATTGGTTGATTCATTCTCGACTCTTAATTTCTTTAAAAAGGGGGTGGGTTTTTTCTCTCTCTCTTTGGACTCCTGAGAAATGTAAAAAGGAGGTTATAAAATATCTGGAATATCATAGAAAAATTGATCACATCCCGGGATCAAATTCCTGAAATTCCTGCTAGCTTTGAAAGCTCATTCAGGATTATTTCATTTTGAAAAGTAAAAGCATTGGCCCCCAGTCCCCCTCGATCGACTAGAGCTCACCTGAAATTGGGGGAGGGGGGGTGGTACATTTAGTAGTGTTCCGGATTTTGGGGGGGGGGGTCTCCAAGGCAGGAAAAGCCAGCGAAAAGCCGGCGAAAGGGGGATTCAGAAATGTTGGCAGTCCTGAGATAGGGTGGGGGGGTGCTTTCAAAGGGAGGGAACGAGCATACGCGTACCCTAAATAACACTAAGTGGGGGGGGGGGGGGGAGCCGGGCATCTACTGTTTATGATTGCCCTTTTTAAAGGGGAAGTCCACCCTGAAATTAAGTTAGTTTTAATAGGAGTAGAAAAATGAGAGAAACAGTCAGTGAAAGTTTGAGCAAATTCCGATTAAAAATAAGGAAGTTAGGATTTTTGAAGTTGTGATCAATCAAACTCAAATTGGCAACTCTATGACGTATCATGCGAGCTCAACTTCCATTTGCTCAGTACTAAAAAAATCTAAAATTTTCATTTTCCCTCAAGAAAAATTTCAACCATACATGCACCCTAAATATAATAATTGCAAATATGTTTCTATACTCCCCCTGCAAGGAACAAATATATATTCCGTCATCAATAACGAAGAAAACATGATTTTATGGAATATTATGCACAAAGCAAATGAAGGAGAGCTCGTATAATAAGTCACAGAGTTGCCAATTTGTATTTGATTGATCACAACTTCAATAATTCATAACTTTCTTATTTTCCTTCAGAATTTGCTCAAACTTTCACTCACCTGATTTTCTTATTATTCTGCCTCTATCGAAACAAACTTATTTTGGGGGTGGACTTTCCCTTTAATTAAGCGCTCGCGCGCTGGCGCATTTTACGTCTGGGCTAAACCTTGCAAAATAACGAAAAATTATTCTGAAGTTTATGAAGTGCTTGTTCGCGCACGTCGCGCAACTACTCTTAATGATGGTGAAATACTGTATGCGTGTAGCCTATACAGTTATACATACATAAAAAATAACTCATTTCTCATGCATTATGCTGAAATTGAAACCATCACATTTTTTCTTCTTCTTCTTCCTTTTTTTTCTCTCTTTATTTTGGTAATATCAGGGGGGATGTTTGTACAGGCCATCCCCCCTACTTCAAGCCAGGGGGGATGCAGCCCCCCATCCCCCCGTGATTTACGCCCCTGATAGCAGCAGCCCTATTCGATTCCGAACGTGGGGGGGGGGGCTCTCGCTGGTATTAAATCTTGGATCTATTGCGTGTGATGTACATGTATGTATGCCTAGGCCTACAGTGTGGATTTTTTTTTTTGTTAATACAACAATATTTGTATAAAAGAGGATGCTCCATCTGTTGGTTATTGAATTTTCAGTACAATTAAATTGCCACCTTACTGTCTGTTTACGATAGCACTGAACAATAGGGTACACCACTTTCCCACGCCACAGAAGTGTCAAGTTTGTTAATACTGATGCATATTTTTCCATTATAAAGTTTCTATCTAACCTACGCTAAGAGAGTATATTAATGCTGATTAAAACATTTGAAATACAAATCCTTGAAATTAACTTTTTTTACTACGTCCGCAGTTTCATAAAAATATGATGATTCTGAATTTTGCAGGAATTTAAGGTTGAAAGATTATTTTGAAAGTAAGTATGAAAATCGAAGACAAAAAAGAAATCCAAAGCCAGGGAAATATATTGATTTCCTAGATACTTTTAGTTGCTGTCATCCCTTTTCGGAATTGATTGCGAATGTGGAAAAATGACTCCGCCGGGAATCGAACAAGGGTCACTGGCTATTAGAACGCCAATGTCTTGACCACTGGACCAAGGAAACCGGCCAGAATATAACAGGAATAAACAGGCGCGGATCCAGGGGGGGGCCGAGCGGGCCTTGGCCCCCCCCCCCCCCGCAAAAAAAAAAAAAAAAAAAAGAGAGAAGAAAGGAAAAGAAGGGAAAGGGAAAGAGGAGAGAAGGGAAAGAAAGAAGAGAAAGAAAAAAAAAAGAAAAGGGGGAGGAAGGAGATCGGGGGGCCGAAAGGGCCTTGCCTCCCAGGCTGTTGACCCCCCCCCCCCCCAATCCAAAAAATAAGAGAGAAGGAAGGAAAGGGAAAGAAAAGACATAATTTCCGAGATTTTTCCTCATTTTTAGTAAATACGTTTGTATGTGTTTGTTGGAGAATGACAAATTACTAAATTTACAGCCAGGCAATAAATATGATTCTTGATATTCCTACATGTCAGGCCCGAGGTGGGGCGGGGATCGGGAGCCTCGAACTCCCTCCCCCCCCCCCCCCCCACTTTTTTGAAAAAGTATATTAAAGAGAAATAAATAGAATGAGAGCAAGAAAGAAACAATAGTTAACTGCCAGTGTTAAAAAATAATGAGGCATCTAAATATGCACATCTGACCGTGATTAAATGCCTAAAACCCCTAAGCTCCCAGGGGCTCTGCCCCTGGATTCCACCTAGGACCCTACGGCGGGCCCTTAGATGCTCATCTGACGGTAATTTAATGCCTAAAACAGCGCTCAAAATACACGGGGGCGGTGGGCGATTCGCCCCCGTGAGCTACAAAATCGCCCCCGTCAGGTTGCTCACGGGGGCGATTGCAAAATTAAAAATCGCCCCGGTGGAATTATAAAATAAAGATAATCTTTTCTGTTATAACTTTAACACAATATTGAGTTTCAATTTTCAAACCTTAAACCAATGAAATGGAACTAAGATTAGCGTGCAAGATTTCTCGTTTTATGAGGAGGCCTATTATTACCGATTCAGCTCGCAGTGCAGTGCCGCCGTCAGCAGTGGTTATAGGCCTACTGCGCCGTTAGTAGCGGTGCGTGTGCACTCTGCCGCGCCATGTCTGCTGGAGCTGGAGGCGATCGGGCAAGGGCAGAAACATGTTCATGGCCTGGAGAAGTTTTCGTTGTCAGCAAATAATGAACCTCGACCAGTAAATCAATATTAGGGACTTTTAGATTTGCACGATGAGAACGTGGACTGCAACGTGTGACCTCCTTTTAAGGCACTGCCAGTGCTTAAAAGGACGTAGCACGTCCACGTCCACGTCCATGCAAATATAAAAGTCCCTTTTGAGGAGAAGAGGAAGACCAAAATGTCGTGGAATCAGGGGCGGCGATTTCTGTTATTGACCGGGGGGGGGGGGGGGACGAAATGCGATTTTTTTTTTTTACGAGGATGTTATGCGAGGGAGCGTAGCGACCGAGCGAGATTTTTTTTGCAATTTTATTAGTCTAAACGCTGCACTCTTGGGCCTTCCAGAGCCTAAAAGTGTGTTGCAGTCATTATTCAGTATATGCTATACAATTTGTTTTGCACTTTTTCAAATTTCCAGGGGGGGGGGGACGATCCCCCCCTAAAAAAATTGAGGGGGGGGGGGGACGTTTCCCCCCCCCCCCCGTCCCCCCGGGATCGCCGCCCCTGCGTGGAATGATATGGTAACATGGGCAGATCTACGGCGGGGGGGGGGGGGGGTAGGGGGTTTAACCCCCTCCTCCCACCCCCCGGCCCCCTTGGGCTGCCAAGTGAAAATGTGATATTAAAGCGGGGGGAGGGGGATTCTGGAGAGGAGGACTACTAATCTATTTTATTTTTTTCAGGGGGCGGGGGGAAGTGAAGCGCCGTTTTAGCATGACTTTCTTTTTAACTCTTACTTTCACCTATCTCAGATAACCCTAAGTTTTTGGTTGCTGCTTTATATGTAGTTGATAATGCATGATTAAAATAAAGAGAGAGAGAGAGAGAGAGAGAGAACCACCATCATTTTGCAATGGTTCAGGGTTCGTGTAATGTACATTTGAAACCATTTTTTAGCGTCTCAACCCTAAAAAAATAGCAAAACTATTTTTGAGGAAAAGCATTATACTGAATTAAATAAAGAATAATAGCTTTATATTGGATCATACTAATACTGATACGGGCTAAAGACAATGTGGTATTTGTATAGAGGTATTCCAAAATGACATTCTGATAATCAACATTTGTTCTGGTATCATATGTATCAGGGCTGATATGTATATACGCATAATACAACTGATCTTCATGATTTCTTAACGTGACATAGCTTCTTCTCCCTCTGCAAACAAAACAGAAAACAAGGTTATTTAATAAAAGGACCATGCGACAAATAATCATTGTGATTCAAATTGATGCAAGGATTTTTTTTTTGAATAAGCAATGCTTTTCACCAGAATCTTCTTTGTAAAAACGACTTTTACAAATCTCAGCCATGCAATTCTGCCACTGTGCTGTAAGATCACTTTGAGATTAGGAGAAGTGTATTATGTAATGGGTATTTTAAATTGAATGAAACGTCTCAACTCAGTAAGCATGGCTGAGATTTGTAAAAGTTGTTTTTACAAAGAAGATTCGGGTGAATAGCAGTGCTTATTCAAACAAATATTCGCATCAATTTGAATCACAATCATTATTTGTCGCTTAATCCCTTTTAATGACCATGTTTTCTTTTACGTTTGCAAGGGGAGAAGAAGATATTTCACGTTAAAGACATCATACAGATCAATGTTGTATGCGTATATATTATATACACAGGCCAGTAACAGCTATGTAGCTTGTAAATTTGTAAGAGGGAAAATGCTGATTGAAATGATAATGATGAAATAGCAAATAATTGAGGAGTATCATAGGTACCAATTCAATGGATATTTGTATAAAAAAGAGCCCCCGTCAGTAATAAAAGAGCCCCCGTGAGAAGGCTCACGGGGGCTCTTTTTTCGGGGGAAGAGCCCCCGTGGACAAAAAATTAATTTGAGCCCTGGCCTAAAACCCCTGATTTTTTGGGGCTCCGCCCCCTG
The DNA here is from genome assembly GCF_000002235.5 of Strongylocentrotus purpuratus. Classification (NCBI taxonomy): domain Eukaryota; kingdom Metazoa; phylum Echinodermata; class Echinoidea; order Camarodonta; family Strongylocentrotidae; genus Strongylocentrotus; species Strongylocentrotus purpuratus. The sequence continues at coordinate 417,805 of NW_022145573.1, read as the reverse complement.
GAACCCACGCCAAATAGTGACCTGCCAGTGTCATAAAATAATAAGGTATAACCAAAAATGCTCATCTGACCTTAATTAAACACCTAAAACCCCTGAGCTTCCGGGGCCGGCTCAGCCGCCTCGACCCCACCAGGGGCCCTAACACGGGCCCCTGAATGCTTATCTGACCGCAATTTAATGCCTTAAACCCCTGAGCTTGCGGGGTCGGACAAGGTATCAAAATGTGTTATCTGACCGCAGGTGCGTAGCCAGAGGGGGGGGGGGGGGGAGGCGGTCCCCCAAATCAGAAGAGGCATGGAAGAAAAAGGAGCAGACAAAGAACACCTTTAAAAAAAGGATTAAGAGTATAGAGAACGGTACAACGCATCGTCTTCTTTCTCTAATAATTTAATGAAACGTCAAAACTTCGCTCAAGAGGGGAGGGGGGGGGGGACTGAATTCAGACAAGGATTAAGAATCGAGAACGGTACAGCGAATCGTCTTCTTTCTCTCATAATCTTGTGAAACGTCAAAGCTTCCGCGCGAAGCGCGGGAGTGGGGAACCTGAATTCAGAGGCGAGACGGTAATACGAATCTTTAATTATTTAATGAAACGTAAAAGCTTCCGCGCTTCGTGCGGGATGGAGGGAAAACTAAATTCCGACGAGGATTATTTTCGAGAACGGTACAACGAATCGTCTTCTTTCTCTAATGATTTCATGAAAATTAAAAACTTCCGCGCTTCGCGCCCCGCGGCAGGGGGGAACCTGAATTCAGACGAGGATTAAGAGTCGAGAACTGTACAGCCAATCGTCTTTTTTCTCTTATAACATTATGAAACGTAAAAGCTTCCGCGCTTCGCGCGGGAGGGGGGGGGGCACTGAATTCAGACGAGGATTAAGAGTCGAGAACGGTACAACGAATCGTCTTCTTTCTCTAATGATTTAATGAAACGTAAAAGCTTCCGCGCTTCGCGCGATAGGGGGGGGGGGAACCTGAATTCAGACGAGGATTCAGAGGCGAGAACGGTAATACGATTCTTTAATGATTTAATGTTACCTTCCGCGCTTTGCGCGGGATGTAGGGGAAACTGATTTCAGACGAGGATTAGTGTCGAAAACGGTACAACGAGTCGTCTTCTTTCTCTAATGATTAAAGGAAACTTAAAAAGCTTCCGCGCGAAGCGCGGGGGGAAACCTGAATTCAGACGAGGATTAAGAGTCGAGAGCTCTCCAAAGAATAGTAATAATTTAATAAATCGTAAATTTTTCTTGTGAAATGTCAAAGCTTCCGCGCAAAGCGCGGGAGGGGGGGGGGGGACCTGAATTCAGACGAGGATTCAGAGGCGAGAACGGTAATACGAATCTTTAATGATTTAATGTTACCTCCCGCGCTTCGCGCGGGATGTAGGGGAAACTAAATTCCGACGAGGATTATTTTCGAGAACGGTATAACGAATCGTCTTCTTTCTCTAATGATTTAATGAATCGTAAAGCTTCCACGCTTCGCGCGGAATGGGGAAAACTGATTTCAGACGAGGATTAGTGTCGAAAACGGTACAACGAGTCGTCTTCTTTCTCTAATGATTAAAGGAAACTTAAAAAGCTTCCGCGCGAAGCGCGGGGGGAAACCTGAATTCAGACGAGGATTAAGAGTCGAGAGCTCTCCAAAGAATAGTAATAATTTAATAAATCGTAAATTTTTCTTGTGAAATGTCAAAGCTTCCGCGCAAAGCGCGGGAGGGGGGGGGGACCTGAATTCAGACGAGGATTCAGAGGCGAGAACGGTAATACGAATCTTTAATGATTTAATGTTACCTCCCGCGCTTCGCGCGGGATGTAGGGGAAACTAAATTCCGACGAGGATTATTTTCGAGAACGGTATAACGAATCGTCTTCTTTCTCTAATGATTTAATGAATCGTAAAAGCTTCCACGCTTCGCGCGGAAGGGGGAAAACTGATTTCAGACGAGGATTAGTGTCGAGAACGGTACAACGAATCGTCTTCTTTCTCTAATGATTAAAGGAAACTTAAAAAGCTTCCGCGCGAAGCGCGGGAGGGGGGGAACCTGAATTCAGACGAGGATTAAGAGTCGAGAACTCTCCAAAGAATCGTAATAATTTAATAAATCGAAAAAAAATTCGCGCTTCGCGCGGGAGGGGAAAAACTTAATTCAGACGAGAATTATTTTTGAGAACGGTACAACGAATCGTCATCTTTCTCTAATAATTTAATGAAACGTCAAAACTTCCGCGTTCGCGGAGGAGGAAGGGGAAAACTCGCCCCTCCCTGCACCGACCCCCCCCCCCCGCATTACGTCACTGTTGGTCACCATTACGTACTAATATTTGGCTCGCATAATTTCAAATTTGGGCCCCCCCCCCCTAAGAAATCCTGGATCCGCGCCTGGGAATAAATACATTTACATTCATATTTCAAAATTATAATTGCGACATATAATTACGGCAACACTTGTACAGTAAAATGAACTCTTAACGATTGAAAAAATCAAATTTACACTTTATCAGCACGATCATATGAATATCATGATACCAAGGAGATAATGATTGATATTACATAACATAATATGATCATGATCTAAATATGATATCTTTATGTTATTGCATTCATGTGATATCACCTGACTTAACATTGCACGAAATGATAACAAAATATTTATTATAAGATACGATATCATGTGATGCAAGAATATAATGTTTTTTAAGAAAAGAAACGATGTGATATAGTATTGATGTGACAAGGTATGATTATGATAAAAAAACCAATATGTTATTACTATGAGAATATAAACTGTCGCTCATAACGTTGGAATATTTACCCCAATTTAGGGAATTATTTTGACAATGATTTATTCCTAAAAGATCTAGATAATAGTATACATTCTCAGATATTATTGAATAATGATTTGCCAGTGTTTGTTTTGCGTGACTGCCAAAGCATGTGTATGCTAATATGCTTATCAACTATGGGACCTACGCCCTTAAGTCATGAATGACAGTAATGAGGATTAATGCCCCACAAAAGGGCACTAATATGGCACATCGACACGGTTTTGATCCTGGGGCCTCACAGTTACGAGGCCATTGCTTTGCCACTGAACCATGAATGTACGCAGCGGGGGCTAGGGTAGGGGGCAGTTCCCACAAATAAAAAAAAATAACAAAATGCAATAAATTATCAATAATTCATTGCATTTTACCCCGGTCCCCAACATGAAAAAAATCCTCTGTACGGCCATACATTATGGCTCAAGGCATGGGCACATGTCAGGGCCCGAGGAACGGCGGGGCTTGGGGGCTCAAGCCACCCCCTCACTAGAAAAAAGTATGTGTAAGATATTAAAATAGAAAGAAAGGAAGAAAGAAAAATTGTGACCTGCCAGTGCCACAAAATTAATGAGGTATCAAAATATGCCCATCTGGCCGCAATTAAATCATCTGACCATTATTAAATGCCTAAAACCCTGAGCTTCATGGGGCTCAGTCCCCTGGACCCTGGGCTAATTAGTGATAAGGTATAAATAAGGTATCAAAATATGCTCATCTGACCGTAATTAAATTCCTAAACTGAACTCCTGAGCTTCCGATGGGTCTGCCCCTTGACCCCCCGCTGCGGCTTTTTCCTCTGGACCCCAAGCAAAGCAAAGATATAAAGAAAGTGTTAAATATATTTTGACAGTCATGAAACACATATAGAGCACCACAAGTTAATTGTTCTGGATTTCCAAATAAAAGGAAGTTCACATTGCAATATTGGTTGTAGCGAACAACTCGGCACGATCGTATTTTTAAGCGAACCGTTAGTGATGAAGTCATTCATGAATGTAAATATGTAAAGATACAAAGAAAGTGTTAAATATATTTTTACAGTCATGAAACACAGATATAACACCACAAGAGTTTAATTGTTCTGGATTTCCAAAAAAATGGAAGCTCTCATGTAATCATGGTTGTAGCTAGAGCTGTTTCTTTATTTACTCCACAGGGATTCAAATTTCATTTCTTGCAGTTAATGCGGGGTACAGCCTCTCTTTCCCCGCAAATTTAAAAATTACAACCTGACCGAATATGCATTTGTTTTATGTCTTATCTCGCGTATTTTGGGGATAAATAACACTTTCACAACATACATAATGCTCAATTTTTCGCTCGCTCGCTCGTTCGCGAAATTGTGAACCCAGAAAATTAATATTTTAACAAGTGGATTCAGCCCCCCCCCCCCCCTGATGAAAATGTTAAAAAAATTGCTCGCACATAACTTAAACTTGGGTGGGGAATGTTGATATCGGACAAGAGAAAAAAAAAATTGTACCCGCTTGTATGTACCGGTACAGTGCTTTTGAAATAACCTTGTCAGTATTGGTAAGTCGAGTTGAAATAACGGTCTGCGCGATTTTCAAATATCCGGCCCCCCCCCCCCCTATTGGAAAATCCTGGATCCGCGACTGCATGCCATATTTAGAATATGATGGCATTTGAAGAGCCATGCTTTTCAGGGAACATGATTTATCTGATGCTCTTCCACACTTGCGTAATACTAATAACAATGATAACACTGACAAATTATTTCCACCTCTTCCCAAAACTAGTGAAAAGGATGTATAATGTAAAGCCAACAACGACCTCATTCACGGTCTAATTATTTTTTCGCAAGTTTGACGGTCCGTGCCGGGGGATAAAGGAATAAAATTACAATGTAGTTTTCGATGTCGGAACCCGATGATGACGAGCCTTAACTAATCGATGCTTGCCATCATGGATTCGGCACATGAGCAATGCATTGAATTTGCAACTTGCAAAAATAATAGCAAACGAGCTGCCGTAAAGCTATTTCACACTATAATTGCGCATCAAGTGAAATCTTTAAAGGCAATACAAAGTTTTGGGAAATTTAGAAAATTAGGTGGATAGCGATTCTTTACAATTTTGATACATTTGGATGGCCCTGTGGATGTATCATAAGCACTAGAAAATTTAGCCCCTAAAACACTTCTGCTTTCGAGAAAAATGTAATATGAAATATATACATTTTGATAAATTTCAAATAGCGCCTACGGCCGTACAATGGGAACTGCCACCATGAAAATCTCAGAATATGTAGTTGTGATATATAATTTCCAAACGGGAATTTTAGTCAAGAAATATTGTTTTATAGCTCAATTAATATCTTTACCTTGAGAGGGAGCGATACAACATAAAGAGTTTATTATTTTCAATTTCATAACTTTAGACTCGATTTCAACCGCGACAACGATCACTGAATATTGTAGGATCGCATAATGCTTCCAATATGTTCATTTGGACCAAAATCATGACCCCATACCAAAATTGTGCATTACCTTTAACACACTTTAACATCTTTAACATTGCAGACTTGTCAGTGAAATCGATGGTACAATTTCGCATAATATAATTTTTTTAGAGAATGCAAAATTTCAGCGTCATAATTAAGAACCTGGTCTTAGTCCGCTCTATATATCGCCGCCATTCCTGCAGCTGCCCTACCCTTGCAAATTACAATAACCATGGACCATGCGATAACACCCCACCAGTGCAATATGTACGATGTGTGGTCAAGTGGTCAATGGGAAAAAAGTATATAACTGAGCCACTATGGACCCACCCTACGGAACAAAATGTAATATTAAATGTTTGTAACGCCCCGCCATCGATTCATTCAAATCACTTCTGAAGACATTTAGGTTCGTCCAATAGTCTGTTAATAGGCCATTTTCGTAATGTAACCAAATTTAATGCATAAGTCTTTGTGAAGTGCCTCAATACAAATTATTTCATTCACCTGATAGGAATAATAGTATTTCCATAGTCAGAATGCAACTGCATAATATTAAGTGTTGCTAGGTAGGTCAAGCCATCATGTTGTCCCACCTGGCAACAATTAATGTATGCATTTCGGATTTTGTCTATTGAAATACTATTATTCTTATCAGGTGAATGAAATAATCTGTATTTAGGCACTTCACAAAGACTTATTAATTGAATTTGGTTACATTACGAAAATGGCCTATTATATGACTAGTTTATGTCAAATAATGTTATTTCGTTACTACAATGAAATCGTAATTAAACAACTATTATAATTGTGTTCAATCATAAGTTTATACCATTATATCTGAATTTTTTTTCATCATTGTATATGATATGTACTTTTGTTAAATTATGCATATTTAAATCTTCAGATTAATCATGTAATATATTGTACAATAAATTGTTGTTGTAAAGCGCATAGAGAATTTATTATAATGTGCTATATAAAAATGACTTCATTAGCATTATTATTATGATTATGTATATCTCAGTCATCTTGATCGCACTCTCTCTCTCTCTCTCTCTCTTACCTTATTTTTATTTGACTTGTATTTAATTGTTACTTTGATACTGTGCTATTACTGCTAGCTCCAGCATCATTCCACATTCCATAAACTTTGATAATGATATATTTTGTTAATGCTATTTGCTATGTATTGGATTAATTTAATTCCAAGAAACATAATGCTAATCGACGAATATAAAGAATATCAAAAATAATTTCCGTTTCAAGGGTTCTCCTCATTGCTTGTGGTTAAAAAGAGTGTTCCTAATTCGAGGTATTGAATGAAATGAATGGAAAAAATAAATTTACACTGTTGCTCTCAAAATTTGAACATTTTTTCTTAGTTCTTTTCATGAAATGATTTTTAACAATATGGTCTATTCTTCTTTATTTATCAATCTCTACGAGTATATAGATTATTCATATTCTCATAATGTTCTGAGAAGATATAATCTGAGATGCATGGCCCTACGTGATATCACTGTCTGCGATATGGTGTAATAATGAAGCCCCAAAGAAATTGCGCTTCAAAATGATCATGAAGTGCCTCAAAAATGGTTTTACCATGCATACTCATTTTCCCCAAAAGACTGTAGTGTTTAAAAAAAACGTTGGGAAAACGCAAAATTTGATTTAATTCGATTTCCAATCATAAATATCTTGATGATCAGACAGGCGATCGGCTTGTAAAAGTGTAAAAGTCATGGGATTCCTGATATGACTGACGTAAAGGTTTATAGTTATGATTGCAGCATGAGCTAAGTCCAGGATTTAGTTTCAGAATCTGAGGCAATGTTACCGAGTCACTTTAAGAAGAAATCATATTTTAACGGCCACTTCGTGAAAAGAGGTAAACAAAATGTAGCTTTAGGGCCAACAGTGTACCATCTACCTATAGGTCATCATTGAATCTGAGCGACTTACCCAATCCCCGTCTTTGAATGTTGTCAAAAGGAATGTCTCCGATCTTCTCCTTTCAGATATATAAATGCAGTAGAACAAAACGAGAAAGATGGTGACACATAGAGAAATATAAAATCCCATCCTGAAGTTTGTGCAGGTACAGTTTTTCTGCGCCATACTTTCAACCATACTATACATATAGGACTATGCATAAACTAATATAGGAAGTCCTGTGTGGTCAGTCCGCAGCTAGAGAATGGCCGGAGGACGCCTTCAAGCTCACGATACAGGGAGAAATGTGTTACGCAACTGAAAAAACACCGACTCTAAGCTCGAAGGTTATGCGCAGATAAGCGTGTGTTTGTGTGTGTGTGTGCGTGCATGTGTGCGCTGTGTGTATGGATAGATTTGGTTTTGTTGGTGATAATTTATGTTCGTTTTGTAAGCAGGAAATAGAAACATACAAACATTTATTTTTATCTTGTGGGAGCGTTCAAAGGTTATGGCAGGCTTTAATACAACTTTTTGAGTTAGATGAAATTAAAGATTTAGAATGGCGAGATATATTTGTTGGGTTGGTAGGTAGTTCATATAGAATAAAAATGAGTAATACTATCATTTTCATGGTGAAGTATGTTACATTTATGTCAAGATCGGGGGGGGGGGGGCGAGTACTAACTTTAGAAAAGATGAAAAAAAGCATTTTTAAGTATAGGGATGAGGAAAAGAAAATAGCAATTAAAATGGGAAATTAAGCTAGGATCACATTTCTTAAAGTGGGAGCAGCTTAAGATTAATTAAGATTTGCTTTCTTCTCCACCGTGAGCTTGTTAAAAGCGTAACTCGATTTTGCGGCCTGGATAACTTATTTAGTATATTTTTCTTAAAGATAAACTTTAGTACTGGTAATGCGATTGCATTGTGAAAGAAAAGGTGTGGAAAGGATCAGAAACAGTTGATCATGTAGCATGTAAGTATTGCTGTGCGCTGCAAGGTTCTGGAGTCATCAAAATCATAATAAATTTGACCGAGTCTTGGTAAAGTAACAAGCACTCACATAGAAAGCTATATATGGGACAACACACATGATGTCGGGGCTAGTACTACCTTGATTTCCTTGTCTTTCTATGCTCATTACTCAGCCAGTATACATTTTCTTCCAAAATTGTTTGGCACATGTCATTTATTTGTAATCTTGAACATTCAGTGTAAGTTTCGTTTGATTCTGTGAGATTTTTTTGGATTTTTTTACCAGTACTGGAGTTTATCTTTAAGTTGAGAATGTTGGCAGACATCCACTGAGTGAGTACTGTGTGTGTGGGGGGGGGGGGGGGGTGGGTGGGTGGGTGGTGGTGAGTATGTGTGTGAGTGGGTGAGTATATGTTTGTGTGATAGAGGGTGAGTATGTCTGTGTGATGGAGGGGGCAGGGAGGGGGCAGGATTGTTTCAGTAAAATTATCTCCAGATTTGTTTTTTTTTGTAATATATAAGTAAATAACATTTACAATTGACATATTATGTTTAGGTACTTATACGTTTACTTTGTTGCTAAGTTATATTATACTGCAAATAAGTTTGTGTTTAATTATGTTTATGTCAAAGCATCAATATTGAACACGTTTATTTTATTCAATTGTATGTCATGGTTTGTATTACACATCTGGAGAAATAAAACAAAATTGTTAACAAAAATTAAAAAAAAGTATGGTGGTGTGTGCGCGCGTGTGTGTGCGTGTGTGTGTGCGTGTGTGTGTGTGTGTGTGTGTGTGATATATGTCTGGGGACTTGTTGCTGTTGTTTTTGTTTTATTGGCGTGTATCATTCATTTATGAATCTTTACGCCGAATTTTGGCATGTTTACCCTCGGTGTATATGCCGAGAAGTACATTATGTTTTAGCGTCAGTCGTTACAATTTAAAAGGAGCCCCAGGTCAACTAGCTGAATGTTCATACATTTAATATGAATATATATAAATACATATAACATGTAGGCCTAATCAATTGCACACTCGATTTCTATCCATTTCTGTAATCATTAAAGATAAACTTTAGTACTGGTAATGCGATTGCATTGTGAAAGAAAAGGTGTGGAAAGGATCAGAAACAGTTGATCATGTAGCATGTAAGTATTGGTGTGCACTGCAAGGTTCTGGAGTCATCAGAATCATAATAAATTTGACAGAGTCTTGGTAAAGTAACAAGCACTGTACACAGAAAGCTATATATGGGACAACACACATGGTGTCGGGGCTGGTACTACCTTGATTTCCTAGTCTTTCTATGCTCATTACTCAGCCAGTATACATTTTCTTCCAAAATTATTTGGCACATGTCATTTATTTGTAATCTTGAACATTCAGTGTATAAGTTTCGTTTGATTCTGTGAGAATTGATTTCTTTTTTTTACCAGAACTCAAGTTTATCTTTAATAGTGAATTATTCAAAATCATTTCATCTTTTTTGTCTACCTCACAGGCATGCATACCCTTTCAAGCTAGACGTTCCATGTATAGATCAGTTCGTGTATGTTGATCAGGGGCGGCGATCCCGGGGGCGGGGGCTCTTCCCCGGCCTCAATTTTTGTTAGGGGGGATCGTCCACCCCCGGAAAATTTGAAAAAGTTTAAAAAAAAGAATGTATAGCAAATACTGACTGTATACCAGTGGCGGATCCGGGGGGGGGGGGGGGGGGCTCTCCTGTGAGAAAAAAAGAGTAAAAACAGGTAAATTTTACCCTTTTTTGGAGATGGGCCCCCTCCCATGGCGCTCAAAGAAGGGGGGGGGTACGATTTTTTAAAATTTTCGAGAGCCAAAAAAAGACAATTAGTGCTCACTATTGCTCACACCATTTTTTCTTCAAAATGGCCGCTTCAATATACCCATTTTTCAAGATGGCCGCAGGTATTTTTTTATTTTTTTAAAATCAGAAGTATATCATTTTAGCAGTAGGCCCATGAGGCGGCCTCCGAAAAGGAAGCGGGCGGGGACGCTTAAACATGTATATTTGTTAATGGCATAATGATAATGATAAAAATAAAATTGATGATAATGATGGAAATAGTGATAACTAGAAATGCAATCGTGTCACAACGATATGCGTGCAATCAGGCGCGGATCCACGGGCTGATTTTACCGGCTCAACCCGCCTCCCCCCTCTCCCCTAGCCTCCCAAATCCGGTTAAAAAAATAGGATAGTAACGTAAATTTAACCTTTTAAAAAAGCAAAAAGTTGTAAAAGTTGTTTTTACAAAGAATATTCTGGTGAAAAGCATTGCTTATTAAAAAAAAAAACTTTGCATCCATTTGAATCACAATGATTATTTGTCGCATGATCCTTTTTATTAAATAAATTTGTTATCTTTTTTGTTTGCAGGGGGAGAAGAAGATATTATATGTCACGTTAAGAAATCATAAAGTTCAGTTGTATTATGCGTATATACATGTAAATACAGAACAAAATGTTGATTATCAGAATGTCATTTTGGAATACCTCTATAAAAATGCCCTATCTTACTGTGCATGTGCCGATACCACATTGTCTTTAGCCCGTATCAGTATTAGTATGAGCCAATATAAAGTTATTATTCTTTATACAGTTCAGTATAATGCTAGTTTCGCTAATTTTGTTAGGGTTGAGACGTTAATAAATGGTTTCAAATGTATATTACACAAACCCTGAACCATTGCATAATGATGGTAGTTCTCTCTCTCTCTCTCTCTATTTATTTTAATCATGCATTATCAACTACATAGAAAGCAGCAACAAAAAACTTAGGTTTATCTGGGATAGGTGAAAGTGAGAGTTGAAAAGAAAGTCATTTAAAAATGGCGCTTCACTTCCCCCCCCCAAAAAAAAGAATGTGTGGTCCCCCTCACCAGCATCTACCCCCCCCCCCCCCCCGCTTATTCACCGGCCGACTGAGTCCCCCCCCCCCCCCCCCCCTCCCCACTCATTCGCCGTTCGCCGGCTGGCTGATTCGCTGCTAAATATTTTCTCAAGATTTGCCCCCCCCCCCCCCCCCCTCTTGCCACCGGTCGGATCCGCCCCTGCGTGCAATGACGCTTTTGTTTCTACGTGTCAAGCTAGCGAAAGGGCATTATTTCGGACTATCCAGAGCAATGTGTAAGAAGTCTAGTGTATAGCCTACCAATAGCAGTCCAGAATCTGGTCTTTTTAATGTTGATCTCCACCAAAGCAACGCTACCGTACCTCGCCCTACTTATTTGCTAGCAACCGAAGATGGCGTGATCATTAAATTAGGACTAGTGTCCTTTTATAGAAAGATACACTAATTAGGACGCCCGGCCGAAAAAATAGTCCAGATAAACGTAGGGAATATATTATGCATGATTGGGCGCGCTATCAAAATTAGGTAATACGGCTTGATCTTTTGACCCAGTCTCAAGTCACCTTGAGACATGCAGGCAGTCAAAGATCAAACTATATTACCTTAATAGCGCCCATCATGCATATATTCACACACGTACCGCTGTACTGTGTGATTTATATATGCTGCACATTTCGAACTCCCCTGCCTTATAGATATATAGATAAATTATTTGTGTATTGATCCATATTCAAAACATAGAAAATTGGTCGACATTTAAAGATGCACGGATATATGAAACCTGGCCTTTTCCAGTGTACTACGTACGCTGCACAAAAAGCTTTCATTTAGCGTTCGGCAGGATTCAACGTTGTCTATTTGCAAGATAAATATTGAAAAATATTTAACTTTAAATGTTTTGTTTCGATTTAAAATCCATATTTCCACTTCTGTGTGCAATTATCAGCATGCGTTTGTGACGATACACGATCGATGATATAATTTTGAGCAAGTGCAGTGTGACTTTTACACGGAGGGCCAAAGTCAAATATTATGCTTATAATTATAAGGTCCATGTTAGTTTTTGAGTTGCCTACCACTACCAAACTAACCACAATTTAACGTTTTTATTCAAAAGATTTTATCGTATTACACAATACTTCAGAAGGGTTTGTTAATTTTTTTCATTTGGCCCTTATTTTGACGAAAAATCGTATTTCAGTTGTCAATCATCTCAAGGGAACCTTGAACCCTGGAGTTGTGAGTTTCAACCAGGCGCGTACGAAGGGGGGGGGGGGGGGGGGGGTTAACATTTATAAATCGGGCCGAAAATTTCGCAACGACTCAGCCAGCCGCTGAATAAGCGGGGGGGGGGGGGGGGGGGGGGGGGTAAGAGGTCATTTTTTTTTTTTTTTTGTCCCAAAAAATCGCAATGACTCAGCCGCCCGCTGAATAAGCGGAGGGGGGGGGGGGGGGGGGGGGGGGGGGGGGTAGAGGACACATTTTTTTTTTTTTGGTCTCGAAATTTGAAAATTTGACATTTTGCTCCGTTGGGGGGGGGGGGGGTAAGGTCAGCTTTTTTAGGTCAACCATGGGGATATTTTTTTTTTTAATAAAAAACAAAAAACAAAAAAAATCCAAAAGGGGGGGGGTTTTAGAGAAATTTAGGGGGGGGGGTTTACACAAAAAAAATTACCAAAGGGGGGGGGGGTTAACCACCCAACCCCCCCCCCCCTCCTGTGTACGCGCCTGGTTTCAACTCACATCTCCTAGCTTGAACCACCATGAGTTTCAAGTCATATGAAAGAAAATTGAATTATCTACATTTTGATACTAATTTCAACGGAATTGAGATAATTAACATCGCAAAGGAACATGAGTGATAGTGGTGGTTATTTTACCTGACAGCTAAAAAAGCAACCAGAAGACCGACGACTTAAGGTCCTCTCCGAGGGACCTGGTAATGATGATTAATGCCTTACCAAAGGGCACTAGCGCATCGACTTGGTTTCGAACCCGGTTCACCGCATAACGAGACCACTGCTCTACCGACTGAGCTATCGCGCCTCCGTACACGCCTGATATGTTTGTACAAACATTTTAGAAACTAGTATACAATTTAGTTTCCTTCTTTCTATAACGTGTGTATGTATCAGTCTATATTTTGAGGCGAAAATAAATCGTTTTATTTGAAAATTGGTGAATCCCAAACAAGAATTTGTCACTCTTAATATGGATCTATTATCAAGGTGCTGCTGCTGATGATGTTGTGATACCAAAACTCCTTCTACATACATATTGGAAATACCAAATTGTTGCTATAGTGCGTTTTACAGATGACAGAATGTACAACAAACAACTGCCAGTAATTCTGATGATGTGGTGTTTTTTTTCTTACTGTTTTCTGTATTTTGTTTTTGTTTTGTGGGGGGGGGGGAGGTATTTAAAACAAAATTATTCTTGAAACAGTAACCAATGAGGAGAGCCCTCATACACATTACAAAAGCAAAAACTTTGTTTCAGCAATCCAAATGCATTGTTAATGGTCTGATGTTACTTTTGTAAAAATCAAACGAATACAAAATAATAAATGGCAATAATGGCAGTGGTTGTGTTGATGATGACGATGATGATTGTGATGTAGTATAATTATTGATCGCCTATAGTTCTGAAGTAAACGGAGTCGAACTATGATGATTATGATGATGCAGATATGATGACGATGATGACGATGACGATGATGATGATGACGATAATGATGATAATACTGGTGATGGTGATTGTGAAGATGACGATGATGGTAATGATAGTGGTGGTGATGGTGACGATGACGATGACGATGATGGTAATGATAGTGGTGATGATGGTGACGATGACGATGACGATGATGGTAATGATAGTGGTGATGATGGTGGTGATGATATGCTAAGGCTTCTCCTATACCTCCTTTGTAACACTCATTCATGGTTATAACTTAAAATCCGTTTTTACAAATGGTAGTATGTAGAAGAATTAAATGCCTGTAATTATGATAATGGTAGCGAATGATGATGTTTGTTTGTTTTGCGAATAGTTTCGTTTTTTGTTTTGTTTTGTTTTTTGTTTTTTGTTGATTTGTTGATTTTTTTTTTATAAATTTGTTTCTTAAAAGAATAATAAAGGAGAAATTCGCTTATAAAAAATACAGAAATAATTGATTTTCGTTTGAAAAACTCGGGCACTGTTTATGGTCTGACGTTGCGGGTTTGTAGAATTCAAAGTTCAAACTAAACAAATAATGAATAGAGATAATGGCAGTCGTGATGTTGATGTCGACAATGGTGATTGTGATGAAGTATAATCATTGATTGCCTATTGTTCTGTGAAACGGAGGCGAAAGATGATGATGATGAAGATGATGACAATGATGATAATAATGAAGATGCTGATGATGATGATGATGATGATGATGATAGAAAACATTGATAGTGATTACAACAGTGATACCATGACAACGTTTTTTAAATTTGATAGTGACGTGATGACGTAGATGATGATACCGGTAATAAAAAAGATGATGATAGCGAAAACATGAACGATGGGCATGGTGACGTATGATGATGATGATAATGATAATGACACTGATACCATGACAAAGTTTTTTCTTCTTCATAATGATGACGTAGATGACAATGTCGGCGATAAAATAGATGATGATAATAGGAAAAGTGCCCCTTCAACTTTGACAAGTGCCCCTTCCCCTTTCAACCTCTGATAAGTGGCTCCATTTTTGTACACGTGCCCCTTTTCCTTCGACAAGTTCCCATTCTCCTTTGCAATAAGGGTCCATTTTCCATTCTCATAAGTGCCCTTTTTTAGCGTATTTAGTTGAGCAATATGTCTGTTATCATCACTAGTCTATTTTTAGCCGGATAAGTAGGTAGTATTGTTATTAGTATTATTATTTTTTCTCTCTCTCTCTTTCTTTTACAAATGGAAGAGAGAAAAATTTTGATAAATATTAATTTTGGAATTTAGATTGGTTGAAACATAGTTGGAATTTGAAGTGTTTGAAAATGGAAGAAAAATAGATTATGGAATACTTATTGAATTTTTGTATGGAAAGATAAATTTTAATTTTTTAATTGAAATTTAATGAAACATAATTTGCTTTTTCATTGAGCATTGACACAAGCTGTATACAGTAAACTTGGACAAATAGACAAAAGAGTCACTATGATACAAATGATCCACAGGTTTTAGTGCGTCGGAAAGAATTGTGTGTACAAGGTACCTTTGCATGATTTTAGACCAAATTCAAAGGTACCGAGTGCACACAATTCCACCGACCCACGAATTAAACCTGTGCTTCATCTGTTTTATAAAATGGGGCCGCAAAAATCGTAAGAGCAATTCAACAAATTCGGGAAGTAAGCATTTAGGGGGAAATGTATGGCATGCCTGTTACTTTACATATTTGGACAACCTTCTCCTCTTTGTTTCTAGAATTGTATATATATATATATATATATATATATATATATATATATATATATATATATATATGGGATCCTGTGATATCTTGTTTCACAAAGACGCTCCACCAGTTTGCCATGTTATTAGAGAAGTTTTATTTAACATCTCTCATAGGGCTTTCTTGCTATGCAAAACGTGAACAACACATAAAGAAACCGAAACAATTTTAGATCAATACCATATATTCGCATTATTTCTTGCATCTTATTATTCCATCAAACGTAAAGAGGTAACAAAAAAAGAAGGAGGCTAGAACTGTGTTTCTTGTGTTATTTATCAACCGAGATATATATACCATATATTCGCATTATTTCTTGCATCTTATTATTGCATCAAACGTAAAGATGTAACAAAAAAAGAAGGAGGCTAGAACTGTGTTTCTTGTGTTATTTATCAACCGAGATCATAAAGGAATTTCAACAGGTGAATAAATATTATGGGGTTTCAAAACTGTAGGGGATATATAGATTTCGCGTGTAAGGAAAACATATTCACCTGCTGTCGTGCCTGTAGTCGTTCTTTAGTAGTGAAAGATCCCGCTGCAGATAAATACTGGTATAGGTGATCGAATTGGTGCAGATGTCAAAGCTGTTATTATGACAAGGGTCAATGAGCATTACTATTGTATTTTGTTGTTATCTTCATATTATTTGTATCATTATCATTTCTTTTATAGTTTAATCGTTATCATTGTTATTAATATTAGTATTATGATTATTATTGTTGTTATTGTGATTATTAATGTAATTGTTATTATTGTAAGGATTGCTAGTACTAAAACTTCTACTACCACTACTACTAATAATGATAATAATAATACCACTTATAACACCACCACCACTACTACTACTACTAGTACTACTACTACTACTACTACTACTACTACTACTACTACTACCACTACCACTACCACTACGTCTACTACTACTAAAGATAATAATAAAACCATTAGTATCTTTAATTCAAATAATAATATTAACACTTCCACTACTACCACTTCGAATACTACTTTTGTTTTTACTATTTCTTCTACTACTACTGCTACTGGTAATGTTACTTGTTCTATTACTATTACTACTACTATTTCCATTCCTACGTCCTCCCCTCAAAGTGCAAACAAAAAATGTATAGCAAATACTGACTAAAGACTGCAACACACTTTTAGGCTTTGAAGGGCCCATGAGTGCAGTGTTGGTACTAATAAAAATGTAAAAAAAATCTTCGTATACTTCTACTCTCCTACTCCTACTTCTACTACTACTTCTACTACTATTCCTTTTGCAATTAAAGAAAGAAAAGCCTAGTTTATGGTACTTTCTCGGGTACTAGGTGAAGATCGTCTTAGGGTAATTTTTTCCCCTTCCCATTTCTTCGAATATTCGAGCGCCAATATATGAGAAAATGTTTATGAATGCGTTTAATTTACATGACTATAGTAAGGAGGGGGAGAGGGACCTTAAAGAGACCTCACAGAGGAGGAATGTTTAGTGTATACATCTTGCAATTTCGTTTAGTTAAGTTATTATGTGTGTTGTGCGTGCTGTGTGTGAGTGTTAATTGCATTGCCTACGTAGTTGGGGATCTCGACTAGTATGCTGATTTTGTTGGTAATTAAAAATTCTTGAGCCTGGTTCTGCCATCCTGTGTATTAGAAGCTTATATATGGAGAAAAGAATACATAAACATATTCATATTCATATATAGTTATGGAAGGTAAAGATATTTTTATTAAATGTAATTTTCTTTCTTTAAATGTCAAAGGAATTCGAGAAAAGTCAAAGAGGGCAAACATTTGTACGTGGTGTAAAGATAAAGGTGCTGACATTATTATTTTTTTACAAGAAACATATAGTACAATTGAAGTTGAGGAGACTTGGAAATTGCTATGGAATGGGAGTTCATATTTTAGTCATTTGACAAACCATAGTAAAGGGGTGCTTATTTTGATAGATAATAAATTAGATATTCAGATTTTAAATGTTATTTCAGATAATAATAGTAGATATGTTATAATGGAATGTATTATTCAGGGGATGAAATTGATAATGGCTAATGTTTATTTGCCAGTAAGAGGAAGGGAATCAGAAAAGATTGATTTTTTTGTCAATTTTGAAAAAATAGTAAAAGAAATTGATGAAGAAAATAATGCAATAATTATTGGGGGAGATTTTAATATCATTTTAAATAAAGATTTAGATTATTTTGGAAGTAGTAAACACCATTTTCAGTCTCGATTTAATATTTTATTTGAACAATTTTTAGATAGATTCGAGTTGCTGGATTTTTGGAGGGTAAGGAATAGATTGAAGAAACAGTTTACGTGTAGGCAAGTGAATTCATGTATACAAAGTAGATTAGATTATTGGTTTGCTTATAAGCAGATAGAACATGTAGTTTTAAAAAATGATATAATACCTTCTACGGCTTCGGATCATTCAGCCATGCAATAGCAACTTTACGATAAGTTAATTTATTCATTTAAGTTTCAGGGATCCTATTGGAAATTAAATAATAGTTATGTCAAGATAATGAATATATTAATTGTATTAAAGAGGAAACTATTAAATTAAAAGAAGAATTTTGAATAGAGATAGAAGAGTTTTATGGGATATTTTGAAAATGAAAATTAGAAATGTTAGTAGAAAATATTCAAAAGAAAAGGCGAAACAATGAAAACAAAGAATTGAAAATTTGGAAGAAGATATTTTGAAGCTGGAAAATGAATTGCTGAATGGAATAGACCAGGAAAAAGTTGATGACTTAGAACGAAACCAAAAAGACTTACAGGATTTTTATAATTATATAAATGAAGGTATTAAAATTCGTTCTAGAGCATCACACTATGAATGTGGAAAAAGAGACACTGGGTATTTTACTCAATTCATGAAGTCTAATAAAAAGAAAACATTGATAAATAAACTTTACATTGATGAAGATATACGCTTTGATCAAAACAATATTATGCAAGAAATATATACATTTTTATAGTAAGCTTTATGCTCAATCGGAAGAGGAAATTGATTTTGTAGATGATTTTTTTTTCATGACTTGCCAAAATTAAATTCAGATTCGTGTGCATTGTGTGAAGGTAAAATAACAAACGGAGAATGTATTGCAGCCATGAAAGAAATGGCATCTAATAAATCAAGTGTTGAATTTTATATACTGTTTTGGCCATTGATAGGAAGTTTGGTTGTAGATTCTGTAAATTCAGCTTTTGGAAAGAAGGAACTTTCCTCATCACAAAAGCAGGCGGTTATTAGTTTGTTTCATAAAGAAGGGAAAGATCCTTTATATTTATAATTAAAAAAAATATAGACCAATATCTTTATTGAATGTAGATTATAACATTGTGACTAAAGTGCTTTCTATAAGGATTAAACAAGTTTTAAATGAATTAATTTCTGTCGACCAGGTGGGATATCTAAAGGGTCGAAACATAGGTGAAGCAATAAGAATGATAGATGATATAATTCATCATACATCATTCAATGAAATGCCAGGATATATGATGATAATTGATTTTGAAAAGGCTTTCGATTCAGTTTCACATACTTTTTTGCAGAAGTTTTTGTTTACATTTGGTTTTGGACCATCATTTTGTAGATGGGTGGAGACTATATATAATAATGCTCAAAATTGTGTCTTTAATGGGGGCGCATCTACAAGGTACTTTGATATTATAGAGGTGTGACAGGGGGGGGGGGGACCCCTGTCCCATATTTGTTTATACTTTGTATTTAAATTTTAGCTCGTTCAATATATAAAGACCCTGAAATTCAAGGATTTACTCTAATAACGTACAAGTTAAACATTCTTTATGAAGATTATATGACTTTCTTTATTCGGGACTCAAACTCATTTAAAAATGTGGGAAAACTGTTTGAAAGTTTTGCTTGAAAATCTGGATTAAAAATTAATAAAGAAAAAAATGTTATTTTATTGTTAGGCCCTTCTCAAAATGAAAATATTGCTTTTCCATTTGGTAAAGTAGTACAAATAGTCAAGATTTTGGGTATATATTTTTCTTTAGTTGTTGAAGTTCAGGAAAGGACAAATTATAAGGAAATTTTGAGTAGAATAAAAAAGTTGTCTTGGTGGAAACAAAGAGATTTAACTTTAATGGGGAAAATTCAATTGATAAAAACGTTTATTGTGTCAAAATTGATTTATGTATCGGCACTGACACCAGTACCAAATTGGGTATTTAAAGATTTGGATAAACTGGTTTTTTACTTTTTGTGGAAAGGAAAAGATAAGATTAAGCGAAATGTAATGTTTTTGGATTATTGTAGAGGTGGACTAACATTAACGGACTCTCATTTATTTATTTTAGTGCAGAGGATTATGTGGGTAAAGAAACTTTTAACGGGGGATGCAAATATGGGATGGAAACAATATTTTAATTATTTAACTAAAGATGCTGGAGGAATTTTGATATTTTATAATAATGCAACCGTAGGTATATCTGAATTAGTATTACTAGCATGTTATAGAGCCATGCTGGACGTTTGGATGGCTACGAGAATATTTTTGTTAAAGGAAAATGTTTCTAGGAGGAATGAGATTATTTATAATAATAGATTTGTTTTTATCGATGGTCATGTTCCTTTCGATGAGGGATTATTTAACAATTTTTTTCATAAGTTGCATCATATTGTTGATAAGGAAGGTAATATAAAATCGAATGAGGAATTTCAAAGGAAAGGTTTAAATAGTTAAGAAATTAGTAAAATACAGCATATTTTTCTTTGCATCCCGCCTTCATGGAAACAATTTTTAAATAAAAATACTCACTCAAATATAGATAGGGAATTAGATATGGATATTATTATGTTTGAAAAGGTATATATGTTAGATCAAATAACCTCAAAAATTATATACGTTTTTTTAGTAAATAAGAGAGTAGAAAAATCATATGCAGAATGAAATTTAGAACAGACTTATAATATTCATGGAAAAGATATACAATTAATATGTTTAAGACTTAGAAAATGCACATTGAATAGTGAGCTTAAAGAATTTCAATTTAAAATGCTTTATAATATTATATATATACTAAATAATATTTATATACATTTAAAATGGTTAATAGTAATTTATGTTCTTTTTGTGGTATATATGAAGAAATTTACGAGCATTTATTTTGTCTTTCTGAGAAAGTAAAACCAATTTGGGAAGAGTGTGGGAATTAATTTAATTTAGTAGAGATTACAAATATAAATTGGAAAGGTATCCATGTAGGGATAGTTGAGTTAAACATAGGGAAGGAACAGTTATTAATTCATATCATAATTTTGATAAAATATATAATATTTATAGATAGTAAAAATAGACAAAAACCACCAACGTATTTGGGGATCAAGAAAAGATTATTTGAAAATAGAAAGGAGGAGAAGAAATTGGCTGGGGACCGAGGTACACTCACATATCATTTTAGAAAGTGGGAAAATTTAGAATAGCTTCGTGCAGAATAAACAAAATAAGGAAGGCGAATAGATGCAATAAAATGGACATGGCTGATATAATGGTCGAGATTCTCACAAAATGTAGGCATGTTTTCAGTGGGTGTTTATGTGGGTGTGTGTGCACGTGTGTGTACGTGTGTATGTGTGTGTGTGTGTGTGTGTGTTGATTCATTCACGTATTGGCTGCGTTTAACATAATATAGGGATCACACTTTGAAGAAATACAATAGATCAAATGAGTATTAGACATATTGAATATTAGACCAAATGGTTATTAGCCTAAATGGTCATTAGACCAAATAATAATTAGACAAAATGATTTATGGACCATATGGATATAGTAGACAAAATTAGCATTAGACAAACTGGCAATAAAACCTACTGGAAATTAGACTAAATGGGTAGTATACATATTTAATATCATACCAAATGGGTATTAGCCTAAATGGTCATTAGACCAAATGATTAGTAAACCAAATGATTATTATATCATGTGGATAGTAGACTGGATGAGTGGAGACATGGGAATAGATCATTTAGGTAGTAGACGAACGGGTTGCAGACCAAACGGCAATAAACCCCATGCTATTTTTGTGGTATTGTAGACCATTTTTCATAATGCTTTTCTACTTTTACCCTGCCTGCTCTCTTTTTAGTAATATTACATTTCCCCGCTTCTCTCTCATTAGGAAGGATGATTAAATCTATTATTATAATAATAATGATAATATTGGATATTTATATAGCGCACATATCCACCCATGCATGGTGCTCAAGGCGCTCCAACTATTACCCCGGCTCTGCTAGGCAGGCGATTCGACGCTCACAGCATTCAAGGAAATCCTTCTTTCCGGTACCCATTTATCACCTGGGTGGAGAATGGCAAACTTAATAATAGATTAATATCTTGCCAAAGGATAATAGTGCCGTGGCGGGACTCGAACCACGGACCCAGTGATCCACAGTCCAACGACTTACCCACTATTATACACAACACCTCTATTATGGCTGTTGCCAGATCTCAAAAGCATTTGAAGGTCAAACACCAATTACTCACTCCTGCATAGGACTGCATCATCACGCCTCAGTCATACCGCATTGTTATTACAAACAACATTTTGTATCTACATCATCATAACCAGTTTCTACCATCATGATCATAACCACTATTCAATTTATTAATACTGCTATTGTTACGATTAGGTATCAATTACTCTCCGACGTGCTTTTAGGCATGACAAGTCTTTAATCCCATCTCCCCCACACAGATTATAACATGAATCAGGAGGTGCTCCCTGCATGAATGAAGATCACATCTTATGGCAGCAGTCCATTCAAATCTTCCACAAGGCTTTGCATCATCATAAGAATAGCGTGGGAACGTGAACTTTCAAAGACCTATATAGCTCTCTTTTATAACTTAATAATGACAATGGGTACTGCCAAATAACAATACCATAACTACACCTCTATCGTGAATACACCATGCAAAATGCACGAGCTTGCATGTAGGTCAGAATATTATTCCTTAAGGATTGAAGTGACATCATCCCCAAAAGAGGAATCAGGTAACTTGATCCGGGGGGGGGGGGGTACTCACATATTAAGACATACGGGGGTGTGCCGCTCTATAATGGGTCACTTTTTCTCTATAAAGTCCTAAACATGGGTCCTATTTTTAACAAAAATATCCATAAACATTGGTCCGTTTTTCCAAAATTTCCTAAAACTAATTATAAAGCAGCCAGTTTTTGCTTCACAAAGAAGATTGTGAAAGACGGGCCTTTATTTCGTGAAAAATCCCCCCAAATGATCCTTAAAAATTGGAAGGGGTTTCTAGGCTTGATCGTCACACCCCCGTCCAAACCGAATCTGAGTACACCCCCCCCCCCGTAACTTGATGCTTAATTCATCAGAGAAAACAAATCATTAGGAAATAACATTCCAATAAGTTTCCCTCTTCTGTATAATCAATGATATATTATGTTTTCCCTTTATTTTGGTGCGTTTCCTATCGCTTTAATTTTGTCTAGTGTCAATCAATTGGAGAGGGAGGCAGTGAGAGAAAAAGAGAACAGAGAGCAAGAAACCACAGCTTTCGAAACTAAACTGTAAAACACCTCCCCCCCCCCCTGACTTTCTCGACAATATTTGACATTATCCATATTATCACCAGTATTGCTTTTACTATCATGATACTATTGTTTATTATTGTTCGCGATAGGCCTATTCATGAAAGAAAGATACGCCATGTAAAGGTCTCCCAATAAGATTCAAAGCTGACAAAAGTGCCCAGGGCCCATGTAGAAATACTGTATTAAGCATGCGTTACCACAGGTTTTCGAAGACACCCCTTAACCCTTACTGTACTGGGCTATTTTGAGCACCCACTGACTGGGGGGGGGGGGGGGCCTGGGAGGCCCCCCCCTATGATCTCGGCCGTCGATTGTCCGATGAACACGAAAATTTGCATGTTTGTATATATCTACGTAAGGAACAAGATGGTATAATTAGTTTTTTCCGAATATGCAAATTTTTGTCGTTAGCCTAATTAATTATGCAAAATGCACTAATTTTATGCATTTTACAGAAAACGTGTCAAACTCTACTTTTTGAATGTGATAACTCATTATTCATATGAAACTTCTTTTTTAACACAAAAAAGTTATTTTAATGTAATTAATAATGATAATTTATGCAAATTTTGATGCGATTTTTATTTTTTGTTTGTTTTTTTGATGACATGCGCATACTAATTGTTATGTAACGCCTTACAGGTATATCCGATTTCGACGAAAATGGTATCAAAATGTGCGTAAGACTTGAGGGAAAAAAGTCATGAAACGACAATTCAAAATTCCAAGCGGTTGCGGCGCAATCTCCGAAAATGTCGAGGGGGGGGGCCTCCCAGGCCCCCCCCCCCCAGTACAGTAAGGGTTAAACGAGGATTACTTCTGCAGCCAAAATACCCCCTAAATGAGGATTTCGCGTGTGTTTTTTTTTCTCCCTAAACGCGTAATTGACAAAAGTGTACTCCTAAACAGGTATCGTAAGATTGTAACCCCTTGAGCGATTGGGATTACCATTTAAGTTGCTGACAATGTCAAATAGGCCTAAATCAATTTGCGCTTTTGATGTCAAATTTACAATGTAAACTTTTATTTCAATAGAGAAGCAATAACATTAAACTATACACTTCCAAATGAGTTAAATGTACAGCCATCATAATAAGTCCTAAAAGAATTACATTTCAAATTTGATCTATTTTGTTTAAAGTACATTTACAGTGGTACGCGAAGTATATGGGCTTCTTTATGTTTGTTCACATTAGCAAGTTCACGTAGCCGAAAGTTTTGGACGACCGGCTTCCTCGCCCCCCCCCCCCCCCCCCCCCACTCCGGGGTCAAAATGACCCCATGCGTGTTACCAAAATGTCCGGTAAAGGGGTACTTTTCGTGCGACAAAGTCCGGCCCGAGAATTGTAAAAAAAAAGGGGTGTATTAACTTTTCACCCGGAGATTTCTTTAAAAAGGGGTGTTTTTTCGTTTTTCTCTCATCTCTTTGGACTCCTGAGAAATTATTCCGAATTTAGGGGGGTACATTGAGCATTTTTCCTGATTTAGGGGGGTCTCCAAGGCAGGAAAACCCGCAAAAAGCCCGCGAAAGGGGAAATGTTGGCAGTCCTCAGATAGGGGGTGTTTCAAAAAGAGGGAACGAGCATATGCGTACCCTAAATAACACTGAGTGGGGGGAGGGGGCCGGGCCGGCTTCCCGACCAGCTTTCAATTCGGAGTCGGGATCTAGAAAATGCCCCTAAAGCGAACAACATGATTTTGAGAAAGTACCCTTTATCTTGCCAAAATTTACT
Source organism: Strongylocentrotus purpuratus (assembly GCF_000002235.5). Taxonomy (NCBI): domain Eukaryota; kingdom Metazoa; phylum Echinodermata; class Echinoidea; order Camarodonta; family Strongylocentrotidae; genus Strongylocentrotus; species Strongylocentrotus purpuratus. The sequence continues at coordinate 392,892 of NW_022145573.1, read as the reverse complement.
TTTTTTTACCCCATAATGTGGCACCGCGCGGACAACGTCCAATCTATAAAACTCCCCCCTTTAAGCGCGTTTTCTTGGTCAAGCATGTTTACAGTAATTATCTCTCAAAAGTGAGAGAATTTAGGAGGTGAGAAATACAAATCGGAAAGAATGTATTGAAGTACGTGTGATTTCTATAGGTTGTTCAGTATAATACAACCCTATTATATATGACGGAATTCTATTTTGAATTCTCTCATACTTAGAGGGGGTTAAACATTCACGCCTTCAAAGGTGGTTTGAACCAACAACAAAAAAGAAGGATTTTTTGCATGTTTGAGGGTAAGTACAGTAGAAGGAATATAATAAGCAACATTCCATACACTTTAAGAGCTGCACGGGAGCTCCTTCAGTGAAAACCAAACAATTTTAAATCATTTTGATTATGCACATCAATTGAATTCCTTCAAACAACTTGAACACTCCGTATATAGGTGACGTGGTCTAGTGGATAAGTCACCGGATCGTGGATCACCTGGTTTGCGGTTCGAGTCCCGCCGCGGCACTAATGTCCTTTGGCATGACATTACATTTGCCACTCACCGCCCAGGTGAAGTTAATGGGTACCTAGTAGGAATGTAATTATTGAATGTTTTTAGCATCTTGTTATTAAGGCACCTGGGCTAAAGCCATGGTAATGTAGGCACCTTGAGCATCCCCTGGGATGGATCAATGTAGCTATTATTATCATTTTTTTCTTCATTATTATCATTTTCTTATTCTTGTAATCATTATTATCATTGTTGTTAAGCCGGCTGGATTGCTCTGTTCAGAGCCATTGATATGGCTCAATTCTTCTTAGAGGTCCATAGTTATTCATTGAGGCCCAGAAGCATAAACCTACTTATGATAGAAAAGAAATCTTAACACAAAAAATTATAAATGCAGTGACGTATCCAAAATCATGATAAACGGGGAGCTGCGGTGAACCCATGCATATCTCACACTACATGAAAGAATCTGAGGCTCAAAAAGTTTTTTTCTCAGCTGGGGGAATTTGGATTTTAGTTGTATAACGAAAACGTTTTTGTTTTTTGTTTGCTCTTTTTCATTATTGTGCTCCTTATTATTATGCTTTCTCTCTCTCCCTCTCTCTCTCTTCCCTGCCTGTCTATCTCTACCTCTGTCTCTCCATTCCTTCCTCTCTCTCTCTCTCTCTCTTACTCTCTCTCTCTCTCTCTCTCCATGTCTCTCTCTCTCTCTGTCTATGTCTCTCCAATGTGGCAATTGAGATCATTGCCGTCCACAGTGTTTGTCAGGCCTCGCTTCGTAAAACTAAAATAGCTATAAATAATAGCGCGCGTATTGCTTATCAAACTAGGCGTTGTGGCGTGCGCCTGTAATCCAGCTATAAAGTGGAAGTTACAAACTGATTCAGCCGAGGACGCAGGTCCGAAACTGAGTCACGTCTTTCGGATGGTGACGTTAAAGGTCGGTCCCAGACGTAAATAATCGTATCTGATTGATATACGTCTTTAAAAACCCAATACACACACACGCCTATCAAACCAATCATTTTGTGGAATGTGTTTTTCTCAAATTTTTAGAGAGCAAATATGCGATGACAATAACCTGTCTCGCAAAAATAGTGTCTAGTAAACTGATAGTGAATAGAGTTTTCATATTTGCTCATGTTCTCAGGATATCACCAAATAATCACAATGGTCGATTCGATGTTTTCAGATTTCAAAAAATGCGGGAAATTTTGGTATATTTCAAACTTGACTGCGTCAATAGAGACTACAGATTAGTGACATGTAATGCCATTGAATTGTTGTTTTTTGACAGGGATTATCATGAGGTATTTGTCAGACGCTGGGTTTTATTAACGACACATCATGCCTCCAGGTGTGTCCCAGATTAAAGCGTCATTATAGTTGTAATGTTTAATATACGAGTATAACTGAAACTACATCGAGAGTCAGGGGCAGATCCAGGATTTTCCCAAAGGGGGCGTAAAATCTACGAAAGCCTTTTAAGCTAATAATGGTCTATTGTACATTCGGAGGCACTTCAGAATTTTTTATTGAAGGTGAAAGGGTAGGGCGTGAGCCCCCCCCCCCCCCCCACGCTCCCTGGATCCGCCCCCGGGAGTCGGCATGGGGGAAGACTTTACAATTTCACATTGTTTCCGTAAATGTAATGTGGTATAATTTGGCGGTTTAAGTCCCTCTTCCCGCTCTTTTGTGTATATTTGTAAAGGTGTTTTGGTCTCGTGCTAACAGCCATAAATGCATTTGACTCCGGGAAGCAAAAATGTAAAAATATATCATTATTCATCTTTTAAATTTGTTTAATGTTGTCTATCATCAGAACGATTTCAATCTCATAAAAATCATTTCTCTTTTAACAAAATATCACTTGTCTTTGTAAGCCATTCGTCTTTTGTCTTTTCACAAATCCGAGTTTTTACAGATTATTTGCCCTTTACAAATCATTCGCCTACTTGCAAAACTGTTCATCTTTTTATAAGTCATTCGTCTCTTTGTAAACTGTTTGTCTTTTCACAAACCATACCAAAATTATGTCTTGTTTAAACAAAATTCGTTCGTCATTTCGATGATAGACAAAATATAATTTTGTAAAGGTGAATAATTATATAATTTTGTCCACTTTTAGCTCGCCATATTTGTAACTCATAAACCTTTCTGTACGGTTTAAGACCCTCTGCATTTCTCTCCTAGCAGACCAATTTTCCTTTTTTTATAAAACCTTTTTTTTTTAAACGAGTGAAAAAAGTGGCATATTCGTTAGCTAGTCCTATAGAAAAATCCTATAGATATATGTCATTGACAATTTTCATAATTATGATGAAATAAAGTCATTTCTTCTACAATGGTAGTTAATGGAAACATGACTTTTGTTTTCTGAAAGCATTACGTGTTTTTGTTCCGATAAGCGAAAATAATTTGAGAAAAATCAGTCTTATAAAAATTTGAAACTATATGTGTACGCTACAATAGTAAGTTTAGGCTCGCAAGGGAAACAAATTATAGAGCTGCCAGTTTGTGCTTCACAATACAACAAATCTATTCACTTAGCTATTGTCTACAACTTTCACTGATGATAAATGACTAATTATTCTCTAGGCCTAGTGTCACCATCCTCTTAAATAATTTCTTGTTAAAACTACTATTGGTTTCACACTTAAATGAGACCCACATGAGCATCTCATTCAGTGTAGTTTAGATATCACTTTAGTTGCCTAGAAACCTCAAAATTTCCTATTGATCATCGCTTAAAAAAAAGTAATGCATCCTTCAAGTCCCATGACAAATGCCTGGAATACGCTTTCTCATGCAGTCATCAACTTACTGTTGAGTGTTAAATCTGAAGAACATCGGCATTGCTTTACAGTAAACGGCTTAAATTTCGTCGGTTCGGGTCGTCGCGTAACCCGACCTTTTGTGAAACATGCCCCTTTATTCATTATTATCTACAAATGATCTGATCCAATTTACCCGACACTTTGTGAAAAACGTACGGTAAATCTACGAAAGGTTGCGTAATCTTCCGTTTTCGTTTCACGAAAGGTCGTGTAACGCGACCACCCGACCGGACGCGATGATCCAATGATTCGGAATAAGCCAAACTAAACTGATGTAGACGTTATGACTTAATACTGTAACAGACAAATACAACGTGAATGAGAAGATGTACAACACCATATTTATTATGATTTATTTTATTCTGCAGTGAAAAATTACCAATAGAACCATTTTTGACTGGCTTAAAATGAATATAAGCCTAAATTATTGATGGAAAATAAAGATAAAAGCAATCCCCTTACCGTTAAGTAAATATGAACCCCTGCCTATTCATAAACATTTGTTTTTCAAAAATAATTAAATGTTTTAGAAACCTATGGTGGAGCTTCCTTAGAGCATTATATCAAAGGAATTTTTAAACATTTACAAATATAGGCCTAGTTATTGTTCTGTATTTAAAACATTGTTTAAACACCTCTTTTAAGGATAATAAAAACATGTATGATTATATCTATATTTATATGCAGGTTGCGTTACATCGATAATTATCTGAATAGTTTGAATAGTGAATTTGGATCCATGGATTTGAACACAATTGCTTGAAAATGTTAAAAAGGAAAAGTGAATTACAGAAAACAACAAACAATTCCAAAGGTATCTTTTTGAGCACTATTTACTTTAGAATTTAAAATTCAGACTGGGAACAATGAAAGTTGTCTCTCAATAATTTCGACTATTTCATTTCCAATAGCATAATTCCAATTATATCAAGGATGACCCATAAGCGCATGAGAACTGCACACGGTTATCACATCATACCAAAGCAACACATTACACCGTTTAATTTGCACCATATAGGATATATAACTATAAAAATATATTATAGAAATTCATATGATTGTTATATATTACTCTTAACCTTATAGAAGAAAAATTCAATCTCATATCAAAGATATAGAAATATACATGACATATAGAATATTGATATATAATATCATAGTATCTATATTTACAAGCAGATTGCATTACATCGAAATCTGATAATATATAAATAAAAGTGTAATTTGCATAAAACTCAATATGAACAAATTTGGGGCATCTGCTCACGCGGTCTCGCTCCGCGGTCTACAACACGTGAAATCGTCTTTGAAAATGCGCTAAGTGTGCAAAGAAATGCTCCTACGAGGTAAACAAACTTTGATTACACACCATCTCGGGTGGAAATCAGATATTCAAATACTGTTCTTTCCACTGATACCAATTTCGAACTGATTTGAATACCGGAAAATAGGGCCTTTTCGTCTTCAAAAATGGACAACAATCATTCAATTTGTGATTTCTCTATGGAGGTCACAGGAAAATTCGTCTTTTTCACTGGGGTTGTGTACTTCAAGGAGCTAATGCTCGTAACTGCGACTTGTTATTGGGCCATCTCGGGCGCCAAATCATAGACTATATAATCCCGTGTCGTCTGATGTAACACATAATTTGATTGGTTGTCGAGAAATTAGGGCCAATTTCAATCCAATAAAAAGAAGCTTTTAGAAATTTACGCATCGACCTCCGTAATTTATGCATTGTGCGTAAGCGAGGTTTTTACACAGCGGACAATGAGGCTTACACACCGTGCTCACAGCCGTGCGTATTTCGACCATCAAATTTGACTCAGCTCCGCGGCGATGGAAAAGACACATTTTATGTTGATTTCAGCAATTTACTGAAGGGAATTTAGATATTATTGACGATCTTTTACCAAAAAAATGTGTAGGGATTAGATTATATCTCTCACGAGACACTGAATTCTTTAATTTTCCTGAAATTTAGCAAATTATTGGCACTCTGAACTCGCTTTATGCATGAGCAGATCTGAATATTCATGGTCGATCTGCTAGTGAAGGAATCGCGTATTCATATTGCAGGGGGATCCCGCCCATCTTAGACGGAGGGATGACAATGGACTTATGCATTGTGATGTGCATCTGCATCTACTAGACTAACATTATATAATTTCCTGATTTTTTTTCTTTTTTTTCGGGAGAAGAAGAGGGAAGAGAGAGAGAGACAGAGAGAGACACAGAGAGAGAGACAGAGAGAGAGAGTTGACAAGTCACGCTCGCACAGCGGTGTTGACATTCACACTCTCACCAGTTTTCTACGATAAACCCCTGTTTCATAAATATCGACGAGTCCGGTACCTTGGTGTTACGCTCTAGTGCACTCGAATGTTCGTCGTCTGTGTGGGAGGTACACAAAATGCCTCGTTGATCTTTTGGCCGAATGTGGGTCAAATTTGTTCATAATTATGTTATGTGGATTTGAACACAAATGCTAAATCTTTGTCAAAATACAGTGTAGGTCTATACTGCTATACCCAAGTCCCTGGTTGGACCTTGAGCATATAGGACAAGACTCAGTATGAATTTAGACTTACTGCATAAACGCTGAAAGTACCTACAAAATGAGTATAGTATCATTTACCTAACAATCATATCAAATACATCATCCTCGGTATCAACGTGACTGTTAATTAAACAAAACAATAACTTAAAAGCAAAACAAATGGAAATTACAGAAAATCAAACCAAAGAATTCAAAGATATTAATTTACGCCCTACCTGTTCCGAGAGCTAACATTATTATATAAACTTCGTGCTTCATAGAACAAAAAATTGTCACTTGAAAAAAATGTCCTCATAACTTTCAAATTGCATAATGCGATTTCTTAATAATGGAATACCCCCTCTCATTATTAACGGGTAGTAATAGAACCCTAATTTATAGTTCACTTTTATGGTTAAGAATCATGAAAACAAAAATTGAAAGTATAGATCACATCTCTGTACATCTAATATGCTCCCAACCATCCTAATAAACACAGTAAAATAATAGATACAAAGGAAACATGACGTTGGCTTGCTTTGTTCTCTCGATCACAACAGGTTATCAAGCAAAGATGACAATACATCAACGATTACTTATTAAATGTTAATCATAATCAGAGGATTATGTATTCACCTAAAAAGGGATTTAAAAACGTTATTATGTCATGGTATATTATTCCATAATGTCTGTCATCAAAATCAAGTTTTATATATGCCCCCTGTACCAAAAAAATTGCCCTTTTGGCAACCAATCCTACTTTGAAGAAACATTTCGCCGCCCACGGTTTTGCATAACTGATGAAGAGTCAATCATCAGTCTTCGCCACGTGACTTTTTTGCAACGTCTGGTTATATTTTACCAATTCTTGTTGATTGTGCATCAAGATTAAAAGCAACAAAATTATTTTGGGAAGACGTTTTAATCCATGTTCCCACACTAATATAACTTATTGGAGGTCTTCAGATAAACAGGTTATGTGGTTGATTTATAATAAGAGCTTTACAGATTCCTGAAATCAATGATTAGTCCGACAAACTATGTGCGTGATTGCTTAGCGTTTACGACAAAGGGCATCAGTTGTCAGTGGAGCACGATGACGTAATAAGAACGAAATGGCACAATGGTTGATTTGATTTTTATAAAAAAAAGGGAATAATATTTCAAAATTTAGGGCAACGTTTTGCGTCTTCTTGTAGCCTCCCATCCTATTTTGTTAAATAAATGTTTAGAACAAATAGATCTTTCATAATCTGAAAGATGAGTGGAGATACTGATGGCGAGAGAGTTGTAGAAAAAATAGAGAAGGTCCATGGTATCGGGTGATAGTCAGAATGATAATTATTGGGCAACCAAATATTTTAACCGAAATGAATTGGGTAAATTAAAACAAATTGTAAAAAGTTAAAACGCAATCAGAGGAACAAAGCAAAGATATTCTTTTAATTATTATTATACTGTCATCGACGAACTTATCATTCAACTATAAAGTATATAGTTTGGGAACAACTCTTCCATTAATTTTTGCTTGTACTAAATATCTGTGCTCATTCTTCAGATAGTAAATCATGATATTAAAGAAAGACGTAATTTGCCTGTATTATAACTTCTCTTTTTTTCTTCAATTTTCAATATCACGGAAGTAATATAAGGCATATTCTTTTCATAAAAATAATCATTTTAATTATCGTGCTGTAATTATTTTGCTTGTGTTAAAAAAAAAGCATACTATACGAAGTTAAGTTCCGAAGTTCAAATACTACAACATCTAAACTCTCCTAACCCTGTGGAATTCGGAACAGACCTGTGTTCTAAAGAGTGCATAGTATTGTAATTTGTTTTCAAAATCGAAACCTCACGGATTGGAAATATTAATAAATATTCATATCTATAAACATTTCTTTTTTATATTCGATATAATCATCCTATTAAGGAAAATTAGAATTATCGAGACTACGAATGCCAATACCACGGAAACAATAAGCAATTTTTTAATAAGTTTTATATCGTAAATCATTTCATCACATGTCACTAAATATGAATATACAGGTGTCGATGGGACAGTGCGTGGTTTATATGTTTCTGAGTAGCCTTCAGGTTCCCAAGTAAAGTGATTACAATTATCCATGTCAGTAGGTTTTTCATAAACCGACGAACAACAGAATGTGGATGCAGTATTTGTCACCCAAAACTGCTGCACCATATGTGTCTTACTTTCATAAATATCTGGATATTTTAGGGCTACTAGACCATTCTGATAACATATTATATTTGAAGGTATAGTTCCGCGCAATGCTGAACAATTCAGGACAACCCACGTGTTTTCATTATACTCAGTAGATGGATGAAACAAACAAGAAGCATTACTTGGTGGAAACAGTACAGAAAGTGTTTGTTTCCCCCAGCTACATCTTTTCCACTCTTATAAAATGTACACACGATAGTATTGGCATCTTCTCTTTTTACATTCGTGATCTTAAATGTAAAAATCGTCAAATGGGTGTCCTCACTCGTTTCGTGATCCACTGAATATCTATTGAGTTGGTCTTCATTCAGGTTCGAATTTACGAATCGGCCATTCTTGTAAAATGGTTCATTCTCCCCCAAACTCAAGAATATTTCGACGTTAGGAACTTCGGACTGAAATTTTAACTTCGCATCAGCTCCTTCATTTTCTGTCAACGCTGATATACGCCCATCCACAATTATGCAAATTAGGCTAATGTAAATTGATAGTATTTCCATTTTTCGCAAGCGTAATCATTTCCTTCACACGAAATATTAATTAGAACTCTTCAATAAGAACGTGCCTAAGACTGATAATGATTATGAAATAATGTCAAACAAAAGCAACGTTCAATCTCAAGCTGTCAAACGTTTGTGTGGTTACGTCTGTAGACTATTGTCATATCAAAAGATACTTAATGATGAAAGCAATGAATAAAAAGACGATGGTTTGTGACTGAATACTATTACCTACTGAGCGTTCACTTTCTAGGAAGAGGACATTATCAGATGGACGTTCGGTGATAAAGTCCTTCGATCGCCCCACTGTTGGTCTAACCAATTGCGAAATAAAATCGCTGCAGTTTCTAAAGCTTTTGGGAAAATGTGAGGTTTGTGAGCAGCATCTGATACTTTGCTTCTTATTAATCCATATCCGAGCGGTGATATTGTTAGAGACCAAATGTACAGGGAACGGGCGGTAAAGAGTGGTTCCTTGAATGCTCTTATGAAGGCAGACTAAGTATCCTCGAGGTTGACCTTTCCTTGCTGAACAATCCAATGGCGACACTGTCTCATTGGATGATAGTGTTATCGGGTCCTCGGCGGACCAGGAGCAGTGAGCTACCCCTGGAGGGTGATATACCTGCAGGTTATGATACTGATAAGATGTCTTCTTCCTGCATATGAACATGCACGAGTAGTGACCAGCGTCTGAAGCCTTCAGGTTGCTGATGGCTACAGAGATGACGCAGGTTGTGTTCAAGCAATCCTTATCAATGGTCGTTCGCCGATGTTCACTCAGCCCGTACCCTTCCGTCTTCAAAGGCGTACCATCATCATTGAAAGGAATCTTATTAAAGGACAGTCTGTATGAACAGCCAGATCCGTATTGCTTGAAGATGAATTGAACACTCTCACCTCTCTTTCTAACGTATCGAGCTGCCTCTGTGCTGCTGATCAGGCTCATCAATTGACAAAGCCCAATTATTAGATACAGCATGCGTGACTGCATGATAGTGTTCCGTCCTTAACTGATGTTCACATCTAGTGAAAGGAGAAAAAAGGAGCATGATTCTATGAAACCTTATAACTTCTACAGGTTCTTACTAAGCAAAAATCAGAGCATATTATTTTGTTGGTACCCATCATTGTAAACTGTTATGCCATTAGGCGATAAATCTACCTTAATTCAATGATAAGAATAATGAGTTATGTATAGCATATCATTACATTTGATTTGTGTCTCTATAATCATTCGCCTCCAACGTGGTCTGATTATTACTTTGGCTAAGCCTAGCTGCCCTAAAGAAGGCGCTGAAGATTCAAGGAATTATTTCCCACCGGTGCCCATTCATCTGAGCCGAGTGTGGCAAATGTATTGTCAGAGGACGTTAGTGCTGTAACAGGGATTCGAACCCCGCACTTTGTTATCCGCATTCTGGTGACTTATCCATTAAACCACAACATTTTGAGCGATGAAATAGTAAAGTGATCTAAACAAATAATTGACTGCACTTGAGAAGGTCGTGGTTTTCAGCTCTGACAAGCCACTAAAAATTGTCATGCCAAGACTATACATCCACATCTGCCACTCTCGACCTAGGTGTACGTGTAGTAACTCGATACCTATAGTGGGGTATATTTCTCGAAATGCACTGTGTGCTAAATAAGGTTGCCTAAGCTTAGAGCCATTGTATTCAGCACACTTTGGAAGAGCATACTCTACAAGCGGGAAGTTACGAAGGTTAAATACCTAAAGATTTGTATGTAAACAAAAAATATATAACAAATTATAGGCCGCGTTTATTTTTCTGATCACACAATCTTATAATATTGGTTATTATTAATATTAGTGTAGGTTATCCTATTATCATTTTGGAGGGAAAAAATCATATCCATGATTAAATCAATTTGCATGACTATAATAGAAGTATACCTATATATTCAAGATATAATTTCAAACTATAAGATCATGTCCCCGAAAAGGGAGAAATCTATAACTACTTCTTTACTCACCATGTATCGACAAACTGTCTATACCTCCGCCGGTGATGTACTCTTTGCGAAGTGAGTTTTATGTCAACATAACAGTCAAATATGTACCCTGACAGTTAATCATGATATTTCGATGGACACGCATTCTGAACATATTCAATGGGAATCTCCATGTTGGTGCTTGAATTCAAAAAGACCAACGGGACACAAATGAACACAATATGACATGGAGCGTTAGGGGGTGTGACTGTTCTATTTTTGAAAATAGTGTAATCGTTTGTTGTTGTTTTTTAAATGTGATTTTAACTGTTAACACTATCGCACCTACCAGATATCTCAACGTCCTTTTTTTTAAACCTATATTGCGTTTTCGTTTAGCGACCAAAAACGAATTTTGCATCATGCATTTTCATACTAGAGCACTTTTGATCATACAGACAAATCATTTCTTTCTCAGTGATCAGGTTTAGACAACGTGAAATCATTTAGAAATTGTTATATTAGGGAAAACAAACTATTGACACTAAATAGCGTCAAGATCATACTTTGCAGTTAATCATAACAAAATTGTTGCAAAATGTTTATAGGCTGTTTGCATAAAACCCTGGTATATATTGCCATCCTATTTGTGTATAGAGATGTCATGGCCTAGTGGATATGCATGTCCCCGGACTGTGGATCACAACGTTCACAGTTCAAGTCCCGCCGCAGCAGTAAAGTCCTTTGTCAAGGCATTAATCTACATTTGCAACTACCCACCCAGGTATAGAGAATGCGTACCCGGTAGGGATTTATATCTTGAATTCTTTTAGAGCCTTCGGGCGACTTGGCCATAGCCATGGTAATAAGCGCCTTCAGCATCCCCTGGGAAGAATACGTGCGCGATATAATGGTATATTATGGTACTTGATTTACTTATACATGAGACACACACACAATTTGGGAACAAAATTTCGGTCAAAAGAGAATTTGAAATCAAACATACATTAAGGAATGTAATGACTGTGTATATATTTCAAAACGTTAGAATCTTAAGGCCTTTGCAAGATACAAACCAACTGGCCGATCACTTTTTGAGTTATTGGAGGTGTCACACTTCTTCCGCGTCGCAGTCTACCTCGTTGTCTCCTTCGTACATGGGTGTCGATCCCGGGGGAGGGGGGGATGGGGGGGATATATCCCCCCAATATTTCAGGTGGGGGGATGGCCTGTACAATCATCCCCCCCCCCCCAATAATTCACCATCAAAAAAAAAATGAAGAGAAAAAATAATATTGAGAGACCGATGAGAGTAGTTAATGGTGATTACTCGCAAGATGACCATCATCTCATTTTCATACGAAGTAAATGAGCCAAACGTATATGAGACAAGAATAAATTGAATTCTCGCTCATACGGCTTCATCAGGAATTGATGAATTTATTCAATTTGTTCAATCAACAGCATCATAGAAATGCAGTGCGCCAAATGCAAAGACGCAGCGTCAAAAAGCAACGAGCTAAATATTAAGCGCGAAGCGCAAAAGTAGCAATCTGCAATGCACATCAGACAATCCTGGACAGTGTAAACATGGTTGAACTCTATGTCGAATTCGTGATGAGATCGGGGACAAAGAGAAAGATTTTTGGACATTAGTATGACTTATAAGATAGTTCACTAGTTGTTATATTGTTTCCGTTCACCCTTTTTAAAATTTACGTCATTGCAGGGGCGTAAATCCGTACCGAGGAGTGGGGGAGATGATCGGCGATAGCCATCACATACTAGCACGAGCACACGCCCACACTAATTTACGCAGGCGCGCGCGATCGCGCACGCACAAACACACAACACACACACACACACACACACACACACACAAACGCACGCACACAAACGCACGCACACACACAAACGAACAAACAACAAACAATATTAGAGAAAGAAGACGATTCGTTGTACCGTTCTCGACTCTTAATCCTCGTCTGAATCCAGTTCCCCCCCTTCCCTCCCGCGCGAAGCGCGGAAGCTTTTACGTTTCATAAAATCATTGGAGAAAGAAGACGATTCGTTGTACCGTTCTCGATTTTTAATCCTCGTCTGAATTCAGTCCCCCCCCCCCCTCCCGCGCGAAGCGCCTAAGCTTTTACGTTTCATTAAATATTTAGAGAAAGAAGACGATTCGTTGTACCGTTCTTGACTTTTAATCCTCATCTGAATTCAGTTTTTCCCTCCCCCTCCCTTCCCTCCCGCGCGAAGCGCGGAAGCTTTTACGTTTCATTAAATCATTAGAGAAAGAAGACGATTCGTTGTTCTGTTCTCGACTCTTAATCCTCGTCTGAATTCAGTTCCCCCCTCCCCTCCCGCGCGAAGCACCTAAGCTTTTACGTTTCATTAAATAATTAGAGAAAGAAGACGATTCGTTGTACCGTTCTCGACTTTTAATCCTCATCTGAATTCAAATTCAAATCAAATTCCTGAAATTCCTGCTAGCTTTGAAAGCTCATTCAGGATAATTTCATTTTGAAAAGTAAAAGCATTGGCCCCCAGTCCCCCTCGATCGACTAGAGCTCACCTGAAATTGGGGGGGGGGGGGGGGTTGTACATTTAGCAGTGTTCCGGATTTGGGGGGGGGGGGTCTCCAAGGAAGGAAAGCCAGCGAAAAGCTGGCGAAAGGGGGATTCAGAAATGTTGGCAGTCCTGAGATAGGGTGGGGGGGGGGCGCTTTCAAAGGGCGGGAACGAGCTTACGCGTACCCTAAATAATACTAAGAGGGGGAGCCGGGCATCTACTGTACATGATTGCACTTTTTAAGCGCTCGCGCGCTGGCGCACTTTAGTCTGGGCTATAATAATACCTTGCAAAATAACGAAAAATTATTCTAAAGTTTTTGAAGTGCTTGTTCGCGCACGTCGCGCAACTACTCTTAATGATCGTGACATACTATATCCGTGTAGGCTATCCAGTTAGACTTACATTAAAAAAATAACTCATTTCTCATGTATTATGCTAAAATTGAAACAATCACATTTTTTTTCCTTCTTCTTCTTCTTCTTCTTCTTCTTCTTCTTCTTCTTCCTTTTTTTTTTCTCTTTTTTTTTTGTAATATCAGGGGGGATGATTGTATAGGCCATCCCCCCTACTTCAAGCCAGGGGGGATGCAGCCCTCATCCCCCGGGATTTACGCCCCTGCGTCATTGTATCTTTATTTTTATTTGTTTCACTCATTTTATTTCCTGATATTTCCTAAAACATTTTTCATTTTTTGGCGCTAGCCCCCCACCCCCCCCCAAAAAAAAATACAACCATGACTTATTTTCAATTTCATACAAGTGATTTATAAATGTTCGTGATATCACATGATTCTCAACAAAATTCGCGTTTCTCCATTTCTGTTGCAAACTGACACATTCCCAAGCATATATTTTGTATATTCACTAATGGGCCTAATTAGTGGCCGTTAACACTAACAGTAGTATACAATTCCTTTCGAGAAGCTATTGCGACAAGCACTGCCGGGAGATAACGTGATACCCACCACTCGGGCTGTACATGCAAAGATTTGCGAACGAACGTTCCATACGTACATCATGTGGGGAAACTGAATTCAGACAAGGATTAATATAGAGAACAGTACAACGAATCGTCTTCTTTCTGTAAAAATTTAGTGAGAAGGGCAAAGCTTCCGCGCTTTGCGCGGAAAGAAGGAGGACCACTGAATTCAGACTAGGATTAAGAGTTATAATTAAATGAAACGTCAAAGTACACGATACAACGAATCGTCTTCTTTTACTAATAATTTAATGAAACGGTGAAGCTTCCGCGCTTTGCGCGGTAGGGGGGGGGGACTGAATTCATGAAGGACACGATACAACAAACCGTCTTCTTTCTCTAATAATGTAATACAATGTGAAAGCTTCCGCACTACGCGCGGAGGAAGGGGAACTTGATTCAAACAAGGATTAAGAGTCGAGAATGGTACATCGAATCGTCTACTTTCTTTAATAATCTAATGAAACGTCAGAGGAAGGGGATCTTGATTCAAACAAGGATTAAGAGTCGAGAATGGTACATCGAATCGTCTTCTTTCTCTAATAATCTAATGAAACGTCACAGCTTCCGCGCTATGCGCGAATGAAGGGAAACTTGATTCAAACAAGAATTAAGATTCGAGAACGGTCCAACGAATCGTCTTCTTTCTCTAATATTTTAGTGAAACGTCAAAGCTTTGTGGGGAAGGGGGGGGGGGAACTCCCCCTCCCTGCACCCAACCCCCTACCACCCCCTGAAATGAAATCCTTAATGAATTCATTTATTTAAACATCTTGAACACTCCCATGTTAACTGTCCCATTTTAATGTTTTTAAGGTAGAGGTGTCGTTTTATTGGATACATCACCGGATCGTGGATCACTTGGTTTGCGGTTCGAGTCCCGCCGCGGCACTAATGACGTTTGGCAAGACATTAATCTACATTTGCCACTCTCAACCCAGGGGCCTTTTACAAAGATAACTAAGTTGAACTAAGTTGGACTTAACAATTATGGAAATCCGTTAGCATCTATGAAAATATTTTGTAAAAGTTATACTAAAAGGCATAAAATGTTAATTCAAATTTTTCATATTTTCTACTATCAAGGAGATTTAATGTTCTTAATCAATATGTGGAATTTAGAAAAAGTATTAAATACTTGAATTTTCGCTTTTGAATATATTTTATTTTAAGGCTACAAATGGCTCTCCATAATTTGTAAGTCCAACTGAGAGATAATTTCGACTTATGATCTTTGTGAAACACCCCCAGGTGTAGTTAATGGGTACCTAGTAGGAATGTAATCATTGAATGCTTTTAGCGCCTGGACTAGAGTCAGTGTTATGTATGCGCCTTGGGCACCCCCTGGGATAGATACGTGCGCAATATCAGTGTAGCTGTTATTATTTTAATTTTGTTTATTTTATCATTATTATTTTTATTATCATTGGGCCTATTCTATTTTGTATAATCATCATCATTATTATTATTGAGACGGCTGGATTGGTCTGTTCAGAGCCATTAATATGGCTCAATTCTTCTTAGAGGTCCATAGTTATTTCTTGAGGTCCAGAAAGTACTTGAACCTACTGATAAGAGAAAAGACAATCTTATGATTTTTTTTATTTTTATATATATATCAGTGCAGTGGCGCATCCAAAATCATGATGAACAGGAAGCAGTGGAATGTCCGTTGCATATCTGACACCATACGAATCCCATGCTCAAACAGTTTTTTCTCAGGTGGGGGAATTTCGATTGAAGTTGTATAACAATCAAACGAAAACGTATATGTTTTATTTGCTCTTTTTCATTTTTGTGGCTTTAATTGTACGATCTATCTCTCTCTCTCTCTCTCTTCTGTATATCTGTATATCTCTATCTCTGTCTCTCTCTGTTTGTCTATCTGTCTCTGTCTCCCTTCATCTCTCTCTCTCTATATGGCAACTGAGATCATTGCCGCCCACTGTGTTTGTCTAGATTAGGCTCATTTCAATAAAATCAATAGTTTTGTGGAATGTGTTTTTCACAAATTTTAAAAGAGAGCAAATATACTATGACATTTACCTCTCTCACAACAATAGTGACTAGTAAAGGGATTGGGAATAGAGTTTTCATATTTGTTCATGTTCTCACGCCTGCATCACCTTGATAACACATTGGCAGATTCGATGATTTCAGAAAAAAACAAACCCTGTCGGAGATTTGGTATTTTTCAAACTTGACTATGTCAATATAAACCAGGGGCGGTGATTTCTTTTAATGACAGGAGGGCGAAATGCGAGGGAAAATCTGTATTCCGTTGGCATTACGGTGATACCAACGGAATACAGATTTTCTACAATATGTACTTGTATATTTTGAAGGATATAATATACGAGGGAGCGTAGCGACCGAGCGAGAAGATTTTGCATTTTTATAAGTCAAAACGCTGCACTCTTGGGCACTCCAGAGCCTAAAAGTGTGTTGCCGACTTTAGTCAGTATTTGCTATAATTTTTTTTTTGCACTTTTTCAAATTTTCCGGGGGGGGGGGGGGACGGACGATCCCCTCTAAAAAAAATGTAGGAGGAGGGGACGTGTCCCCCCCCCCCCCCCAGGATCGCGGCCCCTGATATAGACTACAGATTAGTGACATGGCATGCCATTACAATTTTGTTTTTGACAGGGATTATCTATGGGAATTATCACCGATAAATCATGCTCTCAGGCGTATCCCCAATTAGGTCATAACATTTATGGTAATATACTTATGCTCATTCGGGTATAACTGAAACTACATCGGGAATCAGCAGGGGAAAATTTTATAATTGCACGATGTTTCTGAATTTTACTGTAATGTGGTTTGATTTGACAGTTACTACGAGTCCCTCTTCTAGTTTCCTTTTGCAGTTTTGTAGAGGTGTTGTGGTCTCGTGCTAACAGCCAGAAAGGCGTTTGTATATGGCAAGCCCAAAGCGAAAAATTGTATCATTATTCATCTTTCAAAAATGTATTTGTCTATAATCATAAAAAATGATTTCACTTTCAATAGAATCATTTATCTTTTAACAAAATATCACTTGCCTAATTTGTAAACCATTTGTCTATTTTCAAATTATTCGTCTTTTGTAAACTTTGTGTCTTTTCACAAATCATTCTTTTTTACAGATAATTTGCCTTTTACAATTCATTCGCCTATTTGCAAACGGTTTGTAAACTGTTTGTCTTTTCACAAACCATATAATAATGAAGGTAGCTTCTTATAGAGCGCACAATTCCGTCATGGCGCTGCCCCGATTATTACCCTCGCTTAAGCAACAAAAAAAAAAAAAAAAAAAAAAATTAAACGAAATTCGGTCATTTTGATGGTAGACAAACAAAATATGTTATGGTGATAAATGATATAATTGTTTCCCCTTTTAGCTCGCCATTTTGTAACCCATGTACCTTCATGTAAGGTAAACGTCCTGCTGCATTGCTCTCAGCAGCAACATTTTGTAAAAACTTTTTTTGAGGACGAGTGAAAAAAGTGGCAAATTCTATAGAGCTACTCAATAAACATCATTAGCTCAAAATACCATCTCCATGACTATTCTCTGACGGAATAAATTCTTTTCATAAACAATGGTAGTTAATGGTAATATGACTTTTGTTTTCTGTAAGCATTACGTGTTTTTGTTCCAATGAGCAGAAATAATGTGAGAAAATAGTGATTGTTGGAGCGCAAAGGATAACATAATTATTATAGAGCTGCCAGCGCGTGCTTCGATATTCACAACTATACAAAAACTATTAATTGTCTCGTGATTTTTCTGTAAGGTCATTGTCTACAACTTTCACTCATGATGAATTTCTTATTATTCTATAGGCTTAATGCAACAATCATTGAGTATTTTCTTGTTAAAACTAATTTGGTTTCATACTTTAATGAGACCCAATATCGGAAGTCTAGTTTTGATATCACTTTAGTTGCCAATCAACCTTCATATTCCCTATTGATCATCGCTTAAACAAAAGTAACACTTCCTTTCAGGTCACGTGACAAATGTCTTGAAAGCACTTTCTCATGAACTGTGATTGTATCGGAGGAAGGGTAATGGCATTGGTTTAGGCTTACTTCGAATCATCGAGTTATCTCGTCGGGTTGGGTGCCCTTTAATTCATGAAATGACGATGGTAATGTTTGTGAAATAAACCCCTCTCATCTACAAATCGTCTGGTACAATATTATTTACCCGACACGTTCTTAACCCTACGGCATATACGAAAGGTCGCGTCGTCTTCCGATTTCTTTTTACGAAAGGTCGTGTAACGCGAATACCCGACCGGACGCGATGAACCGGAGTAAGCCAAACTAAACTAGTGATGTAGATGTCATGACTTTACAGACAGATACAACATGAATGAGAAGATGCACAACACCATATCGATTGTGATTCATTTATTCTGCAGTAAGAATTACCAATTGAAACATTTTCGACTTGTTTAAAATAAATGTAAGCCAAAATAATTGATGAAAAAATAATAAAATGAATCCCCTCACCCTTCAAAAATGATTTTATGGTTTACAATAACATATTGGAGATTTCCTTCCAGCATGCATGATCAGTGATTATTGCATTCAGATTAGGCCTGTCTATATCAAAGGAGCTGTTTTAACATTGACCACATATTATTGGTCTATATTTAAAGCTTTTTTAAACACCTATTCTAATGATAGTCACCTTCAATAAGAGATGAATTCATGTAGGCCCTACACACCGTCTACGAGCGACAATGTAGACTACTCTCAATGACTCTAAGTAGTGGGGGGGGGGGGGGGTTAAGAATTGTCTTCGAGACCCTATCTCCGGTTAAAAAAATAAACACTAAATCGCGACGTACATATAGAAAATGAACTCAAGAACACCAAGCCCCCGCCCCCCTGCTCCTCCCATAATTAGTCTTCTATAATCGTGCTAGCTATACTCAGGATACCCTATATACAGTTTGCATAATTGACCAAAATATTAACCCACATTAAGTTAAAACAATAAACAACACTATTCCCACTCCATGTACATAATCTTTTAAACATGAAATGCATCATTTTTGCCATAATCATAAATCCAAAACAGATTGTATAAGCTATGATTGTTCACTGATTCTACAAACATTGTGTAATTCTCGAAATATCGATTCCGCCAGGTGCAACATTGCAGTTGCTTAACTTGGTAAATGTCCAGGGGAGGGGGATGATATTACTGGATCTACTTTTTTTTCATAATTTTTTTTTAAATAGATAATAATTGTGGTATACCATAAGGTTCATTCTTGGACCACTTTTATGTATTTTGTATGTATATATTTTTAAATTTCGGTTTAAGTATCTCATACATAAAACAAATTAAAATGAAACACATGTATTTCAAATGAATTATTGTCATAATACAAAAAGATGATAAATATAGTATGAGTAGAAACCGAGATTATGGACAAAAAACAAAGAAAAGAGTCAGACAACATAACAGATTACTACATGTACATGGATCTTCTCGCTGTTAAATGAACATCATAATTACAAAAATATCATACTGCACATTCATCTTTGCATTGTTGCCAGTTTTCTTTTTGTAGGTACATTTGCAAAGATACATGATACAGAGTTGTAGACGTTAGAGTACACAATGTGGTGACCTAAATAATTAAACATTTTCGCGGTGTGCAAATGAGAAAGCATTTCGTTAAAACCAGTGCTTGATAGTGCATGTCTTTAATCCCCACTGCACTACGTATAGCTACTTGCGCCCTCTATATAGCATACAATGCCTAATCGGTGACCGTTGGTCCTCCATGCATGGTCCCCCTTTTCTCATGTTAATTTAGAGCTGAGTTGATGAGATAACTACCTGTCAGTGTCCATGCAGGGAGGTCTAATCCCTCCTGGCCAAACTAGTGCAGATAGATTAAGATTTACATGAAATGATTATCATTTTTATAACAATTGTATACACATAGTATTTGCTCGAGACACGATACGAATTGACAAACACTTATTATGAAATCACTCAATAAAATGCCAAACTTAATTGTAAATGTGCTTTATTGATTTGTTCATATTCTATATCAAAGTGTAAATTTGACCCAATTACATTTGTGTAGGGTAAATTCATAGATTGACGTTTATTAGTTTTAATGAAAGAGATGAATAACATTTGTCCTACTTACGTCATGGTACTTGGTGTGGTAATAATTTTAGATTATTTTCTGCTAGTTTACCTTAGTACACTCCGAAAAAAGAAAACAGACCGAAATCCCCTGTAAAGTCATGTATATGATTGAATTGTTATACGGACGATGTTCATGCATTTTGATAAACAGTTTTTGTTGCAATCTGTGTTCATTTGAATTAGGATTTAGGTTGAAGTATCTATTCTAGCGAAAAATCTGGACATTCACGCGTTATGTTCTTCCGTGAAATCTTGCTTCAAAATTGCAATCAATTCCTGGATTAAAGTATAAAATTTAAAACCATTTACATAACGATCGAGGTATTAATTATTGTCGATCATTGTGATGATGGAAAAGAAGGAATAGGGACCTCCATGCATTCCTTGACCCTGTCTTGTCTGTTTTGGCTCGGGGTGAATGATGAACGCCTTTGTTTAGCGCACAACCTTGGCATATTTGCAACACTTTGATTGCCGTATACAACTACGTTGATTGATCCAGCATATTCGTGTTCAAGGAATACACTGCCACTTTCTCCTGAAGAGCCTTCGCTGGAGCTACACCAAGACGTCTCTGATGAAGTCCTCCATGAAGGGTTGTTACCCGGTGAGTCTGCGGTAGAATAGGTATGCTCCTGATGAGGAAGGTGGTCGTCGAGGTTTGGAAATGCAGGAGGAACATTTGGTGTTTCATAGATCGAGTCACAACCAGCATAGGCACTACAGTAGTAATCATCACTTTCTTCTTTTGGTGCAACAGCTTTGTTGCCCGGCTGGCTGATGGCAAGGTTTCCGTGTGTCCTTTCCCCGAAATATTTGAAAAAGTAAGCAAATATTAGTGCTACAAGGATCAGAGTTAGTAGGAATACCACTATCACCCCAATGATTATAATCAAGAGTTTCCTCGTGGAAAGGTGAAATGATTTTGAATTGATTTCGTTATCCTTTTTTAATTCCAGTGCATCGCTATCTGATCGGGTGGTTAAGATCCTGTTTCGCAGATTCGCAGGAACGTCTGTTGCATACACTTCACACATCTCTGTATCTACTTGTTGTGCGGTGCTGCCAAGTGTAGATGTAGACCAATTCCTAGATTCTTCAATGATTAACCCGCTGAGATTGACTCTGCATGTCACCCAAGAATCCTCTTTCAGCTCTCCTTTGTCAAAGACTACAAGGGACGACTCACCATGTGGCCCTCCTTGTTTACCAATGAAACTCCTGCTGATTGGTAGCCCATCGATTGTCCAGTGAAAGTTTACGTGGTCGTCTGTTTTGTTCGGGTAAACCGAGCAAGCCATCACCAAACAGTAGCTGTTTTCATCAACATCTTGTCTAATTACAGACAACTCAACAAAATACACCTTTTCTGCTTCGTCTATAACGGTATGTTTTAGAATTACTGACACAATTGCATCGTTCGTGCTGGTTCCTTCTGTGTTTGTTACTGTGCAAGTTACAGTAACATTTGTGGGAGCTGCAATTACATTTTCTACCAGCAGGGTTATGGTTTCCAATGTGCTGTTACATCCAATCAAAACGCCTCCCGGAGAACATGCCCAAACGAAATGTGTAACTTCAGGGAAACTGTTGTGTGTTAGACAGTTCAGTTGGAAAGTGGTATCTTTATGTGCAAGGTGGTGTTGCGGCTGAACGCTGACGGTCGGTGGCTGAAATATTCTCAGTGGACCTATCCTGCACTCCAACTTTCTAGAAGGAAATGAAACCTTGCTAGTGACGACGCAGACAATAGTACTCAGATGATGCTTCTTTTGAACAACCATGTCATACTCCAAACCGCGGGTAAGACCGACATCCTTCAACCTCGGTCTCGGGAGACGTCCTCTACTCGTGTCATTGAACTTCCAGACGAGGTTTACTGCAGGTTCGCACCGCGAAACCTGACATCGAACATGAACAACATCTCCTGCTCGAAGATCCAGAGGATGAGTTGGACTGCAGGTCAGGTCAGTAGCATCAGGGAAATATTCGACAGTCAATGTGGCCCCGTTGACAATGCGACATGGCCGATCACTTTCCCCTAGCCTTGGAAGATAGTCAACAAGACATGAAAAGTAGAAATTTGTTGGTGGTACTGTGAACGCTGTGATAGTTGACGAAAACTCCTTGATCTCGGGAACATATCTTTCTATCACATTTTTCTTTCGTAGATAAGGTCCTACTTGCCAAGTTAGTTGATCGGTTTCCCTGTTGAAATGGGATACCACGCAAGTAAAAGAGACATTCTGTCCCGATTGCACGGATCGGTCCTCCAATTGTTGTCTGAATGAGGGGGAGTTACGGCTACCACAGAGCGAGAAGGCTTCATCTGCATATGCTGCAAGAAAGATGCAGATCAGAGTTAAATTAATAAAGCGTTGAACATGCATTCTGAAGATGGTGTCGAACATGCCCTGTATCAAGTTGCGGGAACAGCTATCGTTTGCATCTTCGCTCTTGTAATGATTTTTACCTTCAGAACTCACACGACTAAACTGAACACAACAGCATTTATCCCATCTTTTCATTCGCTTTTCACGATTTGGAAAATGATCAAGAGGAAAATTCATACAATAGTTATAAGAAAAATAGATAACTCTCAACAATCGCTGTCATATTTTTCCTAAGGTTGGATGGGATGTTTTTTGATTGGCTAAAACCAACCACTTGAGATTTATTGTTAAAGGACTATTCCTCATTTAGGAAAGCAGGGAATTACAAAACATCATGATGACAAGTTTCATCTAAATTAATGGAATCAAAAGTTTTAAAAAATGGATGATCTTCTATCAAGCGATCAGTTTCACTTCTGAAGTGTGGTTGGCCTACATTTTCCCACGCTGACGATAGCCCTATATGGGCCTGCTATAAACAACCATACTGGAACACGGTGGCGTAGCTTGAGCCCACCGATTGACGGGGGTACTGGTAAGGATGGAAGAGGGGTACTGGAAGGATAGGGGAGTGGCACTGAGGGAGGGGTACTGGAAGTATGATGGAGGGGCACTGGGACAATGGGGGAGGGGCACTGAGACAATGGGGGAGGGACACTGAGACAATGGGGGAGGGGCACTCGGAGGATGGGGCGGGGCACTGAGACGATGGGGAGGGGCACTGGGTGGATGGGGGAGGGGCACTGAGACGATGGGGGAGGTGCACCGGTCTAACTCGGTATAAATGCCTGTCGATATTGACAAGGATACTGATGGGGGAAGGGTTTGGTCCAGTTGATCCAGTTTCTTCTTTTTATTCCCCTTCTCCTTTCCCTTTCTCTCTTTTCATCTCTGTTTCCCTTTAATACTCGATGGAGCTGGGAGGGGGAGGACGGCATGTATACCCGCCTAAGCATGGGTGTTGATCCGGGGGGGGGTGGGGATATATCCCCCCCCCCCAATATTTTAGGTGGGGGATGGCCTGTACAATCATCCCCCCAATAATTCACCATAAAAAAAAAAATGAAGAGAAAAATTAATGATGAGAGCCCGATGAGAGTAGTTAATGGTTATTACTCGCAAGATGACCATCAATATACACATTTTGCTATGACTTATAAGATAGTTCATCATGATGACAAGTTTCATCTAAATTAATGGAATCAAAAGTTTAAAAAAAATGGATGATCTTCTATCAAGCGATCAGTTTCACTTCTGAAGTGTGGTTGGCCTACATTTTCCCACGCTGACGATAGCCCTATATGGGCCTGCTATAAACAACTATACTGGAACACGGTGGCGTAGCTTGAGCCCACCGATTGACGGGGGTACTGGTAAGAATGGAAGAGGGGTACTGGAAGGATAGGGGAGTGGCACTGAGGGAGGGGTACTGGAAGTATGATGGAGGGGCACTGGGACAATGGGGGAGGGGCACTGAGACAATGGGGGAGGGACACTGAGACAATGGGGGAGGGGCACTCGGAGGATGGGGCGGGGCACTGAGACGATGGGGAGGGGCACTGGGTGGATGGGGGAGGGGCACTGAGACGATGGGGGAGGTGCACCGGTCTCACTCGGTATAAATGCCTGTCGATATTGACAAGGATACTGATGGGGGGAACGGTTTGGTCCAGTTGATCCAGTTTCTTCTTTTTATTCCCCTTCTCCTTTCCCTTTCTCTCTTTTCATCTCTGTTTCCCTTTAACACTCGATGGAGCTGGGAGGGGGAGGACGGCATGTATACCCGCCTAAGCATGGGTGTTGATCCGGGGGGGGTGGGGATATATCCCCCCCCCCCCAATATTTCAGGTGGGGGATGGCCTGTACAATCATCCCCCCAATAATTCACCATCAAAAAAAAAATGAAGAGAAAAATTAATGATGAGAGCCCGATGAGAGTAGTTAATGGTTATTACTCGCAAGATGACCATCAATATACACATTTTGCTATGACTTATAAGATAGTTCATCATGATGACAAGTTTCATCTAAATTAATGGAATCAAAAGTTTAAAAAAATGGATGATCTTCTATCAAGCGATCAGTTTCACTTCTGAACTGTGGTTGGCCTACATTTTCCCACGCTGACGATAGCCCTATATGGGCCTGCTATAAACAACCATACTGGAACACGGTGGCGTAGCTTGAGCCCACCGATTGACGGGGGTACTGGTAAGGATGGAAGAGGGGTACTGGAAGGATAGGGGAGTGGCACTGAGGGAGGGGTACTGGAAGTATGATGGAGGGGCACTGGGACAATGGGGGAGGGGCACTGAGACAATGGGGGAGGGACACTGAGACAATGGGGGAGGGGCACTCGGAGGATGGGGCGGGGCACTGAGACGATGGGGAGGGGCACTGGGTGGATGTGGGAGGGGCACTGAGACGATGGGGGAGGTGCACCGGTCTAACCCGGTATAAATGCCTGTCGATATTGACAAGGATACTGATGGGGGAAGGGTTTGGTCCAGTTGATCCAGTTTCTTCTTTTTATTCCCCTTCTCCTTTCCCTTTCTCTCTTTTCATCTCTGTTTCCCTTTAACACTCGATGGAGCTGGGAGGGGGAGGACGGCATGTATACCCGCCTAAGCATGGGTGTTGATCCGGGGGGGGGTGGGGATATATCCCCCCCCCCCAATATTTCAGGTGGGGGATGGCCTGTACAATCATCCCCCCAATAATTCACCATCAAAAAAAAAATGAAGAGAAAAATTAATGATGAGAGCCCGATGAGAGTAGTTAATGGTTATTACTCGCAAGATGACCATCAATATACACATTTTGCTATGACTTATAAAATAGTTCACTTGTTGTTATGTTGTTTCCGTTCACCCTTTTTAAAATTCACGTCATTCCATGTTTATTTGTTTGTTTTTACACTCATTTTATTTCCTGATATTTACTAAAAACATTTTTCAAAACGCGCTAAAAGTTAAAGTCGTGTATTTGTTTAACTCTTTTATTTTGGGCATTATTGCCAAGAAAAAATTATCAACCAATTCCCCAATATAAAGAACTTTTAAAGGTGAAGGAAAGCATCTGAGCAAGAATATCTCAAGACTTTTGGCCAGTTCAATCTGAAGTGATTTTAAAAGCTATGTGGTGTTGATGATGCGCTTTTTTCTTCATAATGCAAGTAAAGTAATAAAATATTGTATCATTGAAGAGAAAGACGGTTTTGTCCAAATGGCAGCATGTAGGAGACGAAACTTTCAGTTTGTTCCCTGATTCATACTCAGTATCTAGTTTGTTTTATTGATTTCATCCATTTCTTTGTTTATTTATATCTCTACATGTAAAACATATGATGCGCTATTTTCCGAAAGGAGCAAAATCTTTTGATAGCGAATGGAGATAATGATACATTTTCCTCTATTTACTTAGAACAAAATTATTAACCTAAATTACGAGAGAAATTATGAATACATGCATCTTTTATTAACAATTTTCCATAGACACCTGAACAAAATCGGGTAAACAAAGAGTTCTTTCTTAAGTTACACACATGAATCTAGAGCCTCTTAAAAAAATATGTACAATAGAATACTCCAGTTCTATATTTGGGAGAAAGATTATTATGTCACAACTTATTTTTGTTTTATTGAAAAGCTGATTTAGGCCTATGAATTGTATTCAAACGTAACAGGCATAAGATAGTTAAGGTGTTTTTGAAGGTTATAATGTTATTAAGTTTGAAGTTTTGTTTATAACACCCTTCCAATAATAATGCACCTTCTAAGACTGGTTATGGTTTTTGGAGAAAAAAATAGTGCTCTGGTCAGGGCCTTAGGGGAATATTATGCTTATATTTTAGAGCGTATCTGGTATGATAATTATATCTGGGTGAAGAAGGAGATAATGGAAGTTTGTTGTTTGGAAGTTGGAACGTAAGTTTTATATTATGTTTTTAAGAAACAGACCAGAGGCTTTCTCTGGTAAATGACCCTTTTCAGATACGAGAAGTTACTCTCTTTCACTTCAGATAAGTGCCCCCTTCACCTCCTATAAATGCCCCTTTAAAATCATTTTCTTTCAACTAGTGAAAATTTTCCTTTCTTATATAAGTGCCCCCTTTTCATTCACACAAGTGCCCCTTTTCATATTTGGTCATTGCCCCTTATCAGGTGCGATAAGTGCCTCTTTTCACCTCTGATAATTTTCCTTTGAACGAGCCCCTTTTCGTTTCTAATAAGGTCCCTATCAAAATCTGATGGGAGCCCATTTTCCGTCGACAAATGCCCATTCCCTATCTCATGACTGACTTTTTTCACCCTGGTGAGTGCCTCTTTTTGACGGTGTAAGAAGTGCCCTATTTTCACCTCTGACAATAATTCTTGAACATGAACCTATTTGCCCACTGGTAACATAATACGTTCACAAGTTTTTATCCCTCACCATTGGATTTGTTTTTGGTAATATCTAAATTTCGTTTAAAAATAGATGATATCAGTCTGGTAGACCTACACTGCAGACAAGAGTCAGGACTAACATTTAGCATGTTATTAATTTTATTACCACTCTTATATTCTCTGAAATGTTATCTTTATTGAGGGTGACTTGAACAAGTTAATAACTTGGAAGGGAGGGGTGCAACCTGCCACACGCTTCTACCTCTTGGTTGCTTTGATCCATTGCCGAAAATATTTTGGCACCTATCGTCCCCCCAACCACGGATACAAATCGACTCCCTTGCGCCTAAGGGACTGTCGAAATGTACTCCAAATGATTCATCTTGTGATTTAAAAGGTTCCCATTACGAATACTCGATCATAATGATGCTTTAACTGAATTGTTTCTTCGAACTTCAGCCTGCAAATGTTTAAGATCAGAAAACCCACATTTAATCGATCATTTAACAGGCTGCATGCCCATTCCCTAAGTGAAATGGAGGGCCAGAGACATTGGGGGTGGGGGGGGGGGGGGAATGGCCATGAGGGCTGACGCTTCTCGGGAAAAGTAAGACTTTGTAGTTAAATTTGTATATAAAAGAAATAAAATTTGTTACAATAACAAAAAAAATAATCAAAACAGATCTCGCTGCCCAAAATATGAAAATATGTAGGCACCTCGATATTCATGTTTTCACCTTCTCGGGGGGAGGGGGGGGGGGGGGGGGTGGGAGGAAAGCACCGAATTGCCAATTTTTTTCTAATGAAAACTTGTCTTAAAAATAATGTAGGCACAAAAATAATTGTCAATTTGGTTTTGTTTCAGACTGAATTTTTGTCAACCTATAACGTCGCCCTAATAGGATATGTTAATTTTCCATGCCGTATGAAAGATCTTTTTCTTCTATATAATACAAATTTGTTTAAAAAGTAAGGAAATAATTGTAGTGTTACATTTTGAAAACGGGTAGTGAGTTGCCCCGAACCATTTAAGACCGAGGAGTGAACGCAGATGACGCAAGGACCTGCCATGTATGTAAGACCGTGGATTAGGTTGAGAAACAAATAATACTGGCCCATATTCTGAAGTCTGGTTTAACTTTAAACCTAGGTTAAAGGACAGTCTAAGTCTCGCCTAACTCTCAGAATTTAAGCCCAGGTTTAACATTCCGTTTCTGAAGTCAGGTTTAACCTAGGTCTAGGTTTAAGCCATGTCTCACTTTTTACAGATATAACATCAGGGGTACACCCCCTACTGTCCAATATAATTTCGTCAAGCAAAGGCGATCGAGTATTGATCGAGGGTGGCTCTCTCTTTGAAGGCTCGATGTTTTAAGTATATTTGACCATTGGCCGTGTAGCCTATAAAATCTCCTCTCCTTAAACGGTCTGTCCGGTTTTCAATTACCCATGAAGATTTTTGTTTTTATGGTGAAAAGGGGGGATAGTGAGAATTTGTGTAGAAGTATATTATAGTGAATCTCTATTCACATCCTGTATGAACCCTTAAACATCTAGAAGTGAACGGAGATGGCGCTAGACCAGTGATGTAAACCGAGCCATCGATTAGGATTCACAAAACTTTCAGATGGAAACAGACAAGTCCTATACAAAAGTGGCCACTCATGTAAACAATAATTTTTCGAATTTTGAATAAGAAGGGTTTACCAATGGATCTCGACCGCTTGTGCTATACTGAATACTTTATAGATGGAGCATAGATATTCGAATATTTGTTTGTTTGAGAGAGAGAGAGAGAGAGAGGGAGAGGGAGAGAGAGAGAGAGAGAGAGAGGGGGGGGGGGGGGGAGGGGATATATATATTCAATTCTTCCATCACCATGTACCATCATGATAATCGACATCGTCGTCATCACATCTAGCTTCAGACACCCCTTATTATTACCTCATCACCGTAATGATTACCCCCTTCACGTCAACTCCTTTGAAACACCATTTCTACTACTGCAAATGCTACCACTAACATCACCACTATCACCACTACTACCACCATCAAAGGTGGCTCTCCCGGGGAGCAGGGGGTGGGGGCACACTGCCCCCAAATCTCAAGTACCCCCAAAGAGGCTCTTTTCACAAAAGAAAATGCCCTTTTCACCTCTGATAAGTGCCCCATCACGTGCTTTTTTTCCTTCGACAAGTTCCCATTTTCCTATCCCATAGGTGCTCCTTTTCAGGTACGAGAAGTGCCCCCTTCACCTCTGATAATTGCCCTATTCAAATCTGAGAGGTGCCCCTTTTCCTTTGCAAGAAGCGCCCCTTCCCCCTTTAATAGCTTATGCCTACACCCCTTTTGTCTTTAACAAATCATTGTTATAATTATAATCTTTTTCATGTGAAGTCGAATTCAAATGGATTGTAGAATTGAAAATGATTTGTTATGTTATATTCTTTTACAATATCTTGTCTGGTGTATAAAAAAAACACTATTGAAATCATCCATGATAATCTAATCACAATGTAGAGGTGTAAAACAATACCATACACCACCACCACCACCACCATTACCATCACCACCACCACCAAACCAAGACCACCACTCCAACCATCACTACTACCATCATCATCATCGTCGTCACCGTCTTCACTGTCATTACTATCTTCACCATATTGGAAAGGAGAGGCAGAATGTAGAGTAAAGTAGATTAGGATTAAAGAGGAAGAGAAGGAAAGTGACGCAAAGACTAAACCAAGCAAAAGTATGAGAAAAAGGTTTTAAACTGAAGTACGTGCAGTTGGAAAAGAAGAGAGAAGCAGTGGAAGGAACAGAACAAGAAAGGGTGACAAGATAAAGAAAACAAGGATCGGATATAAGGAATACAAAATAATAAAAGAGAATCAGCAGGACAAAAAAGAGAGAACGAACCTAAAAATGTGGCTAAACTGGAGAGAGAAAGAAAAGAGAAGTTAACTTCAAGGGAATGAGGTCAGAAGGAAACGACAGGAAAGGTGAGAAAGTTGATTTTAAAAGCTATATAGTTACTTTTAAAATGATATTACACTGATGGCAACTCGAAACGATAAAATCAGAACACAACAGGTAAAAGATAGGAAAAGGAAAATAGGGTAAAGTGCGTGAGAGAGAGAGAGAGAGAAAGAGAGAGAGAGAGAGAGAGAGAGAGAGAGGGGAGGATATGAGGACGAAAACTGAGAAATGGGAATAGGTTTTACGCAGCTAATAAATTGATTAAAAAGAATATGGAGAATGAACAGACAGGGGGACACAAAAAAATGAATGCCGATTCCCCGTTTGTTTTACGAATGACGTATAAAGACAAGTATTACGTGGGCCATCGTCAGAGTAATTAGACGTACATGTACATTAGATGAGCGGATTACCACCCCCCCCCCTCGCTTCCTTTCATCCTGTAGAAA
The DNA here is from genome assembly GCF_000002235.5 of Strongylocentrotus purpuratus. Taxonomy (NCBI): domain Eukaryota; kingdom Metazoa; phylum Echinodermata; class Echinoidea; order Camarodonta; family Strongylocentrotidae; genus Strongylocentrotus; species Strongylocentrotus purpuratus. The sequence goes on along the minus strand of NW_022145573.1, from coordinate 362,352 downwards.
TGGAATACGTAATGAATAGGTCCACGGACTGATGAGATCACTGGACCATAAATCGTATTGGCTATCAATAGGTACACACTTCAAAATTACGTGTTCCCCTGCACCATTAGGATGGCATGAATGAACATTAAAGATTTAAAAAAATAAAAATAAAATGATGGGGGGGGGGGGGGGTTATTAAGTACAGGACCGACTTGAAATCATGGACCTAATCGTAAGAATGAGTAGTGTATTCCTTCCTTTCCAGGTAATCTACCTACATATATGCAGAAAGAACAAATGCCTTTGAGTAAGGAACATTAATCATCAAATCAAGATAAGTCATTTACCAGTATCACAGCAAGCACTTACACAATCATAATGATCTCTCTTTGTGCATCTCCCATCATAGAAACCGTCTGTTTAGAGCCGTGCAGAATTTAAGGGCTTTAATTAACCTACAGTGAAACCTGTATATAAAGACCGCTCAAGAGAGACACTGTAAGTGGTCTTTAATCTTTATAGTTTATAGGCAGGTGGTCTTTTTGTACAGGTTCTTTCAGTACATCTTTCAAGGTCAAACCATTTTCATAGAAACACATCAATTGGTCTTTGTAAACAGGAGAACTTTCTATACAGTTGGTCCTAAAGCAGGTTTGACTGTAGAATCACTGGCTTGGAACAGAAAAAATAATAAAAGAAATGGACATATATAAGAAAGAAACAAGTCAAAAGTCAATCAGTAGGCTATTTGTTTTAAGATATATTCTTATTTTGTGCATATCATACAGAGAAATACATACATTTTGTATTCACATGGACATTGCATTTGACTTCATGAGGCTAAACAATCATCCAAATACATCAAACATCTGTCAAAAATCAAAATAAAGTTCACATTGTCCAACATTGAAGAATTTTGTGTATGTACCAACTATTCATGGAAGTCCAACTACCGTAGTCATACATGTGAGAGGAAGGCATTTTCTAAAAATTTGTGATCTTTTAAAAATTTGCTGACCTTATAGTAATCATATAAAATTGTATTTATAAACCATGCAGCAATCAAAATTGCAATTATCATGAATACTCATAATTGTGCATATTATTTGTGTTTCTATGACATTGCAGAAACAGAAAAATATAGTTTTAAAAGCTTAATATCAGACTTCTTCAGCACCAAATGCACATTGAAAGCTATTTTTGTTGTTGGATGTACATGGTACAGGTGTATAATGTAAAACTAATATCCTTTTTTTTTTAATTCTTAATTTGGCATAATGTACATTAATGCAATGTACTGTATATGATTCAATTCAAAAGTAATTGTCTACTCCTAATTGGACAAAGATATATTTCATACTCTCTTAAAAAAAAGAGAGTGAATTTTCACTCTATTTTCACTTTCTTGGGAGTAACGTCCATGATCACTTGTTTAGGAGTGAAAATCGATTGATTTTAGAGTGCTCTCTAAGAAGAAAAGAGTGAATGTTCACTCTATTTTTACTACATTTTCACTCTCCAGAGGAGTGACGTCCGTGATCACTCAATTTTGTTTAGAGAGTACCAGATACAAAACTATAATGTGATAAATATGTATTGGCAAGACAAAAAAAAAAACCTACATGGGTGTACATCCAAGGGCGGATGCAGGATTCTCTTCGGGGGGGGGGGGGGGGGTTTGAAGCACAGTTTTAAAAATACTGATCAGCAAGCAAGCAACAAAGAAAATAAAGAAAACATAGTGGATCATCCACGATTGAAAAGAATATATTGTATTTTCTGTGAATCTGACATTTATACTCTGGCACGATGCGAAAGTGAATGTCAGTCTAAGCCAAAGTTGATACAGCTCCACAAAGATTGTGGTTTTGTAGGGGGGGGGAGTCTTGTTTGCTACCCCAATTTGTTTGACCTTATGAAATGTGCCCCTCTAACCAGGGAGATTTAACTGACATCTCCCTGCCCTAACCAACCAAAGTTGTCTACCAGTTAAAACAAAAAGTAGAAGAGTAAACACCTTAAGGTACCCGATTTGATATTCCTCTATAATTAAGATTGTTACTGTTTAGCAATACATGTACTGTATATAAAATATTCAAATTCAATACATGTTGGTCTATTCAAAATTGAAAATACATGAAATTACCCTTATTGGTTTAAATTCTTTTCAATAAAATTACCTCACGCTATATATATGGTAGAGATCGAGTGTTTTATATTACACATTCTAGCAAAGTTGCAATAAAAGTAGCATTCTTTTATTGCAAAGAAACAATAACATAATTATGTGAATGCAAGAAACGAAAACTTGTGCATCATGCATGCATATAAAGTAACCTCTTATAGCTTTAATAATGAACAAGATGGACTATTCCTGATACATTTCAGTACAACAATATAAGTTAGAATTAATGACTATATACAAAAGGACATAATACTTTTGGCATACCAGTACACTTTCTACAAATTCTGAACACATCTCATCACAGAGTCACGCATTGCACAGAAAGGTGCAAACAAACAAAGTAGTTGATCAAATTGGAAAGAAAAAAAAACATCCCCCATACCCACATGTACTATGTACACATCTATATAATTATATATATCTTTTTTAGGGGGGGGGTGGGGTAGGGGTGAGCAAAAAATAATCCTGAGTATTGATCCATCATTCTTCTTTTATTTTAAGTGGAGAGGGGAGGGGGGGGGGGGGGGGGGTCACTCCCTTGAACCTCTAGTTTGTCCTGTCATGGACAGAATTTTAACTACGTGTTAATTTTGAGATGAGAATAAGTGCAATTGTTCAGTAGTTCCACTTGGCATTGGCAGAAATATCTTCAAGAAAAAAAAAGTGTGGAGATGGGTGACCTTGAAAAGAGAGTATTTTACCTATACTTTCCGTGTAATAGCTTTGTTGTTTTTAGGATACCACAACAAATTGAATAATTAACATTTTAAACTCTTTTAGTTATGATTGGACCAAATTTTGGCACAGAATTCACAAGATTATCATTTGATTACTAGTAGGCCTACTCTAAGGTCTTCCTGTGTACACATATGTACATGCACAAAAATGACAGTAGGCGGTACATGTAGGTCAAAAGTTTTTTTTTTATCCAATCACAGGGCACAGACACCTTGCACAGACATTGTTCACAATGGCCCGAATTCACAAAGGAGGTTTGTCGACAAACCTTGGTTTTCGTACGTCATATGACGCGTTTTACGCGATTTTTACAAACCTGGTTTGTAAAGAACAAAAGGAGGTTTGAGCTCAAACCTTGGTCTGAGCTCAAACCTTGCTTGAATTCGGGCCATTATGTCTATCCGTGCACAGGTCGCGTGGAGGAAGGAACTGGATGTGTTTGTAAATTTTCTGCCTACACTGAGACTTTTATACTTTGAGTACCGGTATCTACTTTCTAAAAAGCAGCATCCAAATAAAATCTATATATTGAGAAATAATAGTAATAGAACAGGGGGAGAAAAAAACAAACCTGAGAGTAGAGCCCTCAAAATGATAAAATCTTAGAAGACAAGATTTGTTAATTAGTATATTTACACATGCTTATGTACACTGTATATACATGTACATGTACAGTATATGACTACAAATCCAGATGCGTGGTATCAAGTAAACCTAAATTTGTTTAAATATTTGTTTTAGAGTTTGTTTAGATGATAATATTATGAGAAGACAATAAATCTACTCGTACAGTGTACATGTTTGCGTTGTCAGCTGATTAAAATAACATTTGGATGGTTTGTGTGCGAGTTTTGCAGTCATCTATTCAACTTACAAATTAATGAAATTCTGAATTGCTTCAAAGAATGAGTTATCCATTTAATGTACTTTATTACAAACAACTCAAATTTAAAAGACCCAGTTTCACATCCATTGGAATTCTATGACCAACTCTCTCAAGATATTAGCTCTAAAAATTAAAGCTCTTCTCAGCACACACTTTGTTTTATACATGTACTGTACATGTATGCACTTGTACACGTACAATGTACACTGTACATGTACCTGATGTCCTCTAATGTACATGTATGGTTCTTGTTTTCCTTATCATTATGTAGATTATAAAGGATGCCCAGACCATCCTGTGTCGCATGAAGCATCGAGGGGCTACGGGAGGGGATAATGACACTGGAGATGGTGCTGGTGTTATGACAGGCATACCTCACAAACTCTACGCACGTAGACTCAGGTAGGTCAAAGAGTAAATGGAGCATAAGAGTATAGAGTGGGAGATAAGGTTACATTTAGTTATTGAATTTTAAATTGGGCAATATTATGTGGACCTCTGTTTTGTTTTCAGGAATTTTAATTGTTTGTGAGAAAGTGAGATAAGAGAAGAGAAGAGAAGAGAAGAGAAGAGAAGAGGGGGGTGGGGAGAAGACATACATATCTACTATATACAGTATATATAATATGGAAGTGCATAGAAATTGTATCTTGTAATTTTGTTTCATATAACCCTGTAAGTTGGGGCTCTGATCGGATCGGAAGATCGGAGTGACACCCTCGCACCTTTGATCGGTATCGGATCGGAAGATCGACCAAAAAAATCGGCCGATTTTTTTTTTTTAATTTTTTTAATTTTTTTTTATGACGAAAATTTTCAAGTTTTTGGCTATTAATGCTTTAAAAAATTCATGGCTGGGATTATTTTGTCATTTAGAGTTGTTGTAGACCATATTTGTTGATATTTAATGCCTTTTCATGACTTTGAAATTAATAATGTTGGTCTAAGAGCAGAGGCAAAACATGCGATTGGATCTTGCATTATAATGTAGACTCTAGGTATGCGCATGGGCAGATAAAGGTAATTTGTACGAAGCTGTAAAACACATGAAGGCAACTGCTAGATATGTGTTTATGAAAGTTATATAATCATTATTCATTCATGCATTGGTTGTAAATTCAATGATACACAGGTGGAAGTATTCTTTTCTAGAGGGCAAACAGGGTATTCGTGAAGCACCTCCTTCACTTTGGCAGCGATTATTCTAAGACGCACAAAGTGGGACGTCTCCATCGTGTAAACTATCTGAGTTATATTTGGGAGTTATTTGTGCAAGTTATATATTTGAAGTGGGTTATTCAAACTGATATACCTGTATGATGAACTTGATCCATGCTTGATCTCGTAGGTTCGCAGGTATTGTAGAAAAACAGCTTTCAGGCTTCTACCTGACATTACATGTTTGGGATAGTCGCAAATCAGCCTTGCTTCATTAGTTTAGGGTTTCTTTTCAGGTTTTCTCCATCTTAAAGGCAGAAAGTCCCTTTTGCAGACTAATTGTGCAAACTCCATGGAACTTGGCGAGTGTTTGCATTTATCCTTCAGCTATCGTGTATAAATTTGAGAGTCATATAGCTTCTAAATCCTCTATGTAAAAAAATTAAAATCTAGCGTCGTTTCCATTCGTTCCACACTTAATTAGAAATTAGACTAAATGAGCAATAGCCCAAATAGGTAGTAGATTTATTGGAGATTAGACCAAATGGAAATTAGACCAAATGGCTATTAGCCTCAATGGCAGACCAGATGATAATTAGAAAAAACATATTATTAGACCGTGTAGACAGTAGACGGGTTGGGTACGTGTAGACCATATGGGAATAGATCAATCGGGTAGCTAGTACACGAACTGCTTGTAGCTAGACCAAACGGCAATAAACTACATCAGTGACATCTGTGATTTCGGGTAAACATTGTGATTGTAAATTTAAACAAAAACAGAAACAAACAAATAATAAATAGTTTTTTAAATTAACAGTACTTGCATACATCGATTTAATTCTGTGGCATGTGGACCGTCTTCATGAATTGACAAGCTTGATTATATTAGCGCAGGGAGTGACACAGTCGGTATCACGCCTCTTATAGAGTGGCGGGCATTTATACTTGATGCCAGTCAGTCAGTATGCTGGTGTCCTTTGCTAGGCGCACTTTCATAATAGCATAAATAATAGATACATGTCCAGTTCGACTCAATTAAATAAACGTTTCACACATTAGTTTGCTAGAAATTTCTTGCTTGATTTTTGTCAACTATGCAACAACAAAAAGCACATAAACAAACAAAAATTATGTTTAAAAGGGTGATCCGAGGATTCAAGCTTATGCAAAGAGCAATACCATGTACATGATTTTTATTTTATTTATTTATTTCTTCGCTTTCTTTATCCTACTCATCAGAAAGCAAGGTAATATAAATGATTAACTTTTTAAGAACATTCTCAAACTCTTGATCTGCACCATAACTGCCTGAGAATGAGAATTTTACTCATTTTTCAAGCTTAGGTTGTTTAAGATATAAACTATATTTCTTTACACTATGAAACACTATGAACAATGCTTTCCATAATTGATCGGGCATAGTCTTAAGGGACCCCTTTCCTCTATTGTCAGATCTAAGAAAATGATCCGTGTGTGTATAGGAGATCCTATCTTCAACTGATATCAATGCAACTGGAGATCGTCGAGTTATAGTACATTGTTCCTTAAATCTCTAGCTATATGCATTTTGAGCAAATGCTGAACCGTGTATAATATTTAGATCATGGTCAACACGTTACCACGTAAACCACATTGATAACTTGTAATATACATGAAGAACATTATGGAGAAATATACGGTACAAATTGAATTCAAGATAGAAAAATTACATATACCGTCACATGTTGTCTTATTTACAAAGACATGATATTTTCCTTGGCCACAGAAACCAACTCTTATTTGAACATAAGTGCAATATGTTATAACTTTAATTCACATTCCCTTGTGTTACATAATATATTCTTTTGTTTTTAATTCACATATTAAGTAGATAGTAACATGGAAGACCACTACTTGCTGGTGAATGGGCTACCCTGTCAAAAGATCAGAAATAAATAAATAAATAAATAAATAAAAAAATCTATAGTTTGTACATTTTCTCTGGCATGTGCGTGTGTGTGTGTGTGTGTGTGTTGATTCATTCACGTATTGGCTGCGTTTAACATAATATAGGGATCACAATTTGAAGAAATACAATAGATCAAATGAGTATTAGACATATTGAATATTAGACCAAATGGTTATTACCCTAAATGGTCATTAGACCAAATAATAATTAACAAAATGATTTATGGACCATATGGATATAGTAGACAAAATTAGCATTAGACAAACTGGCAATAAAACCTACTGGAAATTAGATTAAATGGGTAGTATACATATTTAATATCATACCAAATGGCTATTAGTCTAAATGGTCATTAGACCAAATGATACGTATACGTAATGATTATTATATCATGTGGATAGTAGACAGGCTGGGTGTAGACCATATGAGAATAGATCACTTGGGTAGTAGACGAACTGGTTGCAGACCAAACGGCAATAAACTCCATGCTATCTTTTTGGTATTGCATGTAGACCATTTTTCATGATGCTTTTCTACTTTTAGCCTGCCCGCTCTCTTATAATATTACATTTCCCCTTGTCTCTCTTGCCAAAGGATATTAGTGCCGTGGCGGGACTCGAACCGCGGACCCTGTGATCCACAGTCCAACAACCTATCCCCCAGACCACAACACTATTATGGCTGTTGCCGGATCTCAAAAGCATTTTAAGGTTAAACACCAATTACTCACTCCTCCATAGGACTGCATGATCACCCTAGTCATATCGCCTCAGTCATACCGCATTGTTATTACAATCAACATTGTGTATCTACATCATCATAACCAGTTTCCAACATCATGATCATAACCACTATTCAATTTATTAATACCACTATTGTTACGATTAGGTATTAATTAATCTCCGATGTGCTTGTAGGCATGACAAGTCTTTAATCCCATCTCCCCCACACAGATTATAACATGAATCAGGAGGTGCTCCCTGCATGAATGAAGATCACATTTTATGGCAGCAGTCCATTCAAATCATCCGAACACCCACAAACATGATTGTGAACAAGGCTTCATCGTCATCATAAGCATAGCCGTTAGCGTGGGAACGTGAACTTTCAAAGACCTATAATTAAACCTCTCTTTAAGCTTTATAACTTAATAATTACAATGGGTACTGCCAAATAACAATACCATAACTACACCTCTATCGTGAATACACCATGCAAAATGTACGTGCTTGCATGTAGGTCAGAATATTATTCTTTATGGATTGAAGTGACATCATCCCCAAAAGAGGAATCAGGTAACATGATCCGGGGGAGGGGGGGGGGGGGGGGGTACCCATATATTAAGACATACGGGGGTGTACCGCTCTAAATTTTCCCTAAAAATTCCTTAACATATGGATCCCAATTTTAACAAAGATATCCATAAACATTGGTCCGTTTTTCCAAAATTTCATTAAAATTCCGGGTGTTTGCATGGCAAACACGCGAGAATTGTGAAAGACAGGCCTTTATTTCGTGAAAAATCCCCTCTAATGACCCTTAAAAATGGGAAAGGGTTTCTAGGCTTGATCGGCACACCCCCGTCCAAACCGAATCTGATTACTCCCCCCCCCCCCGGAACTTGATGCTTAATTCATCAGAGAAAACGAATCATTAGGAAATAACATTCCAATAAGTTTCCCTCTTCTGTATAATCAATGATATATTATGTTTTCCTTTTATTTTGGTGCATTTCCTATCGCTTTCATTTTGTCTAGTGTCAATCAATTGGAGAGGGAGGCAGTGAGAGAAAGAGAGAAAAGAGAGGAAGAGACCACAGCTTTCGAAACTAAACTGTAAAACACCCCCCCCCCCCGACTTTCTCGACAATATTTGACATTATCCATATTATCACAAGTATTGCTTTTACTAACATGATAGGCCTACTGTTAATTATTGTTCGCGATAGGCCTATTCATGAAAGAAAGATACACCATGTAAAGGTCCCCCAATAAGATTCAAAGCTGACAAAAGTGCCCAGGGCCCATGTAGAAATACTGTATTAAGCGTGACCACAGATTTTCCAAGACACCCCTTAAACGAGGATCTGGAGCCAAAATACTCCCTAAATGAGGATTTCGCGTGTTTTTTTTCTCCCTAAACGCGTAATTGATAAAAGTGTACTCCTAAACAGAAATCGTAAGATTGTAACCCCTTGAGCGATAGGGATTACCATTTAAGTTGCTGACAATGTCAAATAGGCCTAAATCAAATTGCGCTTTTGATGTAAAATTTACAATGTAAACTTTTATTTCAATAGAGAAGCAATAACATTAACCTATACACTTCTAAATGAGTTAATTGTACAGCCCTCATAATAAGTCCTTTCTTTGAAAAAAAAAGAATTACATTTCAAATTTGATCTATTTTGTTTAAAGTACATTTACAGTGGTACGCGAAGTATATGGGCTTCTTTATGTTTGTTTACATTAGCAAGTTCACGTAGCCGAAAGTTTTGGACGACCGGCTTCCCCGCCCCCCCCCCCCTATCCGGGGTCTAAATGACCCCATGCGTGTTACCAAAATGTCCGGTAAAGGGGTACTTTTCGTGCGACAAAGTCCGGCCCGATAATTGTAAAAAAAGGGGTGTATTAACTTTTCACCCGGAGATTTCTTTAAAAAGGGGGTGTTTTTTCTTTTTTCTCTCATCTCTTTGGACTCCTGAGAAATTATTCCGAATTTAGGGGGGTGTCCAAGGCAGGAAAAGCCCGCAAAAAGCCCGCGAAAGGGGGGTTCGGAAATGTTGGCAGTCCTCAGATAGGGGGTGCTTTCAAAAAGAGGGAACGAGCATATGCGTACCCTAAATAACACTGAGTGGGGGGGGGGGGGGGCCGGGCCGGCTTCCCGACCAGCTTTCAATTCGGAGTCGGGATCTAGAAAATGCCCCTAAAGCGAACAACATGATTTTTAGAAAGTACCCTTTTTCTTGCCAAAATTTACGTTTTTTTACCCCACAATGCGGCACCGCGCGGACAACGTCCAATCTATAAAAATCCCCCCCCCCCCAATAACCTCTCTCGCAACAATAGTGACTAGTAAAATGATAGTGAATAGAGTTTTCATACTTGCTCATGTTGTCACGATAACACCAGATGATCACTCACACAATGGTCGATTCGATGTTTTCAGATTTAAACACTGGGGGAAATGTTGATATATTTCAAACTTGACTGCGTCAATAGAGACTACAGATTAGTGACATGTAATGCCATTAAATTGTTGTTTTTGACAGGGATTATCATGGGTTATTTGTCAGACGCTGGGCTTTGTTAACGGCACATCATGCCCCCAGGTGTATTTCCAGATTAAATCATCATAATGGTTGTAATGCTTAATATACAAGTATAACTGAAACTACATCGAGAGTCAGGGGCGGATCCGACGATTTTCCCAAAGGGGGAGGGGGGGGGGCGTAAAATCTACGAAATTGCGAGCGCGAAGCCTTTTAAGCTAATGATGCTCTTTTGTACATTCTGAGGCACTTCAGAATTTTGTATTGAAAGTAAAAAGGGGAGGGCGTGAGCCCCCACGCCCCCTCTCCCTGGATCCGCTCCTGTGAATCAGCATGGGGGAAGATTTTACCATTTCACATTGTTTCCGTAAATGTTCAACTGTAATGTGGTATAATTTGGCGGTTTAAGTCCCTCTTCCCGCTCATTTGTGTATATTTGTAAAGTTGTTTTGGTCTCGTGCTAACAGCCATAAATGCATTTGACTCAAAAATGCAAATATATATCATTATTCATCTTTTGAATTTGTTTAATGTTGTCTATCATCAGAACGATTTCAATTAAAAAAAAAAACATTTCTCTTTTAACAAAATATCACTTGTCTTTGTAAGCTATTCGTCTTTTTTCAAATTATTCGTCTTTTGTCTTTTCACAAATCCGAGTTTTTACAGATTATTTACCTTTTACAATTAAATCGCCTACTTGCAAAACTGTTCATCTTTTTTTAAAGTCATTTGTCTCTTTGTAAACTGTTTGTCTTTTCACAAACCATACCAAAATTATGTCTTGATTAAACAAAATTCGTTCGTCATCTCGATGATAGACAAATATAATTGTGTACATGTGAATAATGATATAATTTTTTCCACTTTTAGCTCGCCATATTTGTAACTCATGAACCTTCCTGTAAAGTTAAAGGCCCTCTGCATTGCTCTCAGCAGACGAATTTTCCTTTTTTTCAAAACCTTTTTTTTAGACGAGTGAAAAAAGTGGCATATTCGTTAGCTAGTCCTATAGAAAAATCCTACAGATTATAATGTCATTGACAATTTACATAATTATGATGAAATAAAGTCATTTCTTCTACAATGGTAGTTAATGGGAACATGACTCTTGTTTTCTGAAAGCATTACGTGTTTTTGTTCCGATAAGCGAAAATAATTTGAGAAAAATCAGTCTTATACAAATTTGAATATATGTGTACGTTAAAATAGTAAGTTTAGGCTCGCAAGGGAAACAAATTATAGAGCTGCCAGTTTGTGCTTCACAATACAACAAATCTATTCACTTAAAGCTATTGTCTACAACTTTCACTGATGATAAATGACTAATTATTCTATAGGCCTAGTGTCACCATCCTCTTAAATAATTTCTTGTTAAAACTACTATTGGTTTCACACTTAAATGAGACCCACATGAGCATCTCATTCAGTGTGGTTTCGACATCACTTTAGTTGCCTAGAAACCTCCAAACTTCATATTGATCATCGCTTAAACAAAAGTAACGCTTCATTCAAGTCCCATGACAAATGCCTGGAATACGCTCTCTCCTGCAGTCATGAACGTACTGTTGAGTGTTAAATCTGAAGAGCATCGGCATTGGTTTACAGTAAACGGCTTAAATTTCGTCGGTTCGGGTCGTGTAACCCTACCTTTGGTGAAACATGCCCCTTTATTCATATCTACACATGGTCTAGTCCAATTTACCCGACAATTTTTGAAAAACCTACGGCAAATCTACGAAAGCTTACGTAATCTTCCGTTTTCGTTTCACGAAAGGTCGTGTAACGCGACCACCCGACCGGACGCGATGACCCGATGATTCAGAATAAGCCAAACTAAACTGATGTAGACGTTATGACTTCATATTGTAACAGACAGACACAACGTAAATGAGAAGATGAACAACACCATATTTATTATGATTTATTTTATTCTGCAGTGAAAAATTACCAATTGAACCATTTTTGACTGGCTTAAAATGATTATTGATGGAAAAAAAGATCAAATGAATCTCCTTACCGGTGAGTAAATATGAACCCCTGCCTAATCATAAACATTTGTTTTTCAAAAATAATGTAACGTTTAAGAAACCTATGGTGGAGCTTTCCTTACAGCATATATATCTAAGAAATTGTTTTAACATTAACAAACATTTAAAGCATTGTTTAAATACCTCTTTTAAGGATAATAAAAACATAATATATAATGTATGATATATATAGTATTTATTTTTATTATTATCTGAATAGTTTGTAGAATAGAATAGTGAACTTTGCATATATGGATTTGAACACAATTGCTAAATAATGTCAAAGCATTGTTTACTGATACGATGAAAGTAAATATTCGCACAAAGAATTTCCGTTTCGGTTTAATAAAATTTGGAGTGGACTATTAGGCTATTATTATTATTATGAATCGACACTTAAAGGACAATCCAACCTTATGAGACAACTACTCTTAAGAAAGTAGATAAATCAGAGAAGCAGACTGAATAAAATTGGCCAAACAACAAGAGAGTTTCTAAAAGTTATAATCACTATACCTATTATATTGGCACTTCAAACACGCTGAATCATTCATGTCAACTTTCCCATTTGTTCAACATACAAAATGACTTAATATGCAATCCATAATATAATTTGGGTAGTGCCCCAAAGATAGAGGCACGTAAGAGAGCAGCAGAAATTAATGATATTTTTGTACACGAAAGAGGGGAGAGTTGTACATGACTTCGTCACCATTAAATCCACTGTCCAAATCGCCAATGTAAGAGTCGAATAGTATTGGTAATTTCATACATTCACAACTTTCTTATTTTTGGTCGGATTCATTTCAAAGTCTCACCTTTCTGTTTCGTCTATTTTTTGCTTTTATACCAAAATAAACCTATTCCAAATGTTTGGTTACCTTTTAATAGACGCTGATGTAGTATGTGAAATATAAATATGGTACCACATATATAAAAAAAAAAAAAAAAAAAAAAACACTAACAAGTACCTCATCTTATATATTAATATGACTGTTAATAATATTAGAACAAAACAGTTGCTTGAAAATGATAAAAAGCAAATGTGAATTACAGAAAACAACAAACAATTTTAAAGGTATCTATTTGAGCACTATTTACTTTAGAATATAAAATTCAGGCTGGGAACAATGAAATTGTCTCTTTCATTTCGAATGGCTTAATTTCAATTAATAATAAGCGGATAAGAATCGCAATTCAGAACAAACAGGCTCAAGGACAGCCCTATCCCATACTCAGTAAACATGTTAAATGAACTCTAAGTAAACATGTGAAGTGAACTCTAAGTAAACATGTGAAATGAACTCTAAGTAAACGTAAACAAAATGTTGAATAATTTTTTCGCCTTCTTTTTCATGTAACTGACATGTAACTGTCAAAGCTCCCTTTAGCATGTTTTGCGGTCGACACTCAGCCAGATTGTGCATTTGTGCATGCATGTGTGTGCACATAATTTCGTTAGAATTGCCTTTATTATTTATTTATTTATTTATTAGGTGGTCTATCAATGACAGACCACCTATTGTTTTCGTCAGAATTTTCTTTCTTTCTTTATTTATTTATTAGGTGGTCTGTCAACGACAGATCACCTATTGTTTTCGTCAGAATTTTCTTTCTTTATTATTAGGTGGTCTGTCAACGACAGATCACCTATTGTTTTCGTCAGAATTTTCTTTCTTTCTTATTATTATTAGGTGGTCTGTTGAAAACAGATCACCTATTGTTTTCGTCAGAATTTTCTTTATTATTTATTTATTTATTTATTATTCTTTATTAGGTGGTCTGTTGAAAACAGATCACCTATTGTTTTCGTCAGAATTTTCTTTATTATTATTATTATTATCATTATTATTAGGTGGTCTGTTGAAAACAGATCACCTTTTGTTTTCGTCAGAATTTTCTTTCTTTCTTTATTTATTTATTATTCTTTATTTTTATTTATTTCCTACACTTTTTTTGTGCCTAGGATAACTCAAGTTCGGTTTCGTCAATTTCATTCAATTTTGGCACAGTCATAGGTCATTGTCATGAGACGTGACAGGAACATTTTCAAGGTCATCAGGTCATCATGACGTCATCCAGGCGCCATTTTGTGAAATTCCATTATCCATCATATCATCATGATGCATAAGCAAAGGTCATTCATATTAATATCATATATACTTCCGGTCAAGGGTCAACAAGTCATGTCATCAAAGGTCACATAAAGGTCATGACGCGCACGTACGCGCGCGTCAAAATTTAAAATGCTCAAAATCACTAAACTATTAAAGAAGAGTACGAATCAGGTCATTTGAAGCATTTCAAAATTTTCCGTCCGTACATGTCAACGCGCGCGTTGCGCGCGCTCACAACGCGCGGAAAAGGTCAAATTCATTTTTTTTTACATGATTTAGATTCCTCTTACCGTAAATGACAATTTACATTAGTTTCAGTCACTCTTGACCTTTTATAAGACCGTGAGCGCGCGTCAAAGTTCAAAATCCGCGCGTGCTGCTATGGGAAATATAATGCAAATTTGATCAAAAACATCCCATTTTAAAAATCAAAATAGCTCTTCAGATAGTCCATCGACCCCAATTTTTATATCATGGTTGGAAAAAGCATGAGTTGGAGATATGATTTCATGTCTCATTTGACCCTCAATTAACTCATGACTTCATCATAATGGCCTCCGAACTCAAAATTTCAATTTGCATATTATGACGTCAGCAGATATTTGGAAAATTGGTTGTATCTCTGTAAATATTAATCAATTTTCTTACAAATTTCGATATGTTCTAGCTGAGACAATTCTCTACAAATTCAGTAGTCATAATATTTCATTTTGACAAAGGTATCATGGCGTATTTTTGCGATTAAAGGAGGCATGTCAATTTTTCACATTTTGCGTGTATTCTCTAAGGGACATGACTTTTTCTCAAAACTGGATTCTACATCCTGTCTTTTGCGAGCAATATCTCCGTCGTTTTAGCTTTGTTTTCGCTGAGCTTTGAGTATGTTGTAGCTGAGACAATAAGCTATTACAAGTGTGTCCTTTATTTTTCGATCGGATGCCGGGATCATGCTCATATTTCACTTCCAAAGTGGGATTTGTGAATTCTATTTTCCGTTTACGTGTAATCTCTAAGGGAAATGTTTTGGTATATCGGTAACGTACTTGACTTCCGACCTCGAGGTCCCTGGTTCGAGTCCGGGCGTCTCCAACAATTTTTTTTTCTTCACTTTTTTTTTGTTGTTGACTTTTCAATGATCATAAAATTGAAAACAGACCACCTAATTCGTCCCCATGACGAATTAAATTTCTAGTTTATTATTATTAGGTGATACGTACGTAGACGTATCACCTTTTGATTTCGTCAAGATTTTTATTATTTATTAGGTGATACGTACGTAGACGTATCACCTTTTGATTTCGTCAAGATTTTTATTATTATTTATTAGGTGATACGTAACGAAGTCTACGTATCACCTATTGATTTCGTCAAGATTTTTATTTATTTTTAGGTGATACGTACGTAGACGTATCACCTTTTGATTTCGTCAAGATTTTTATTATTTATTTATTTATTATTATTCTTCCTCGAATTTGTTCGCAGGATATCTCAAGACTGAATAAAGCCATTATCATGAAACTTGCCATGATGATAGATCTTAGTCTAACTTAGAACTGCGTGACTTTTTAGAGAGTCAAATTGATCGTGACGTCATCCATGCGCCATTTTGTGAAAATCAACTTATGATCATATCTTCGTAACGGAAAGTTATTTCCTATTCATAATTATCATGATTAAGATCAATATCCGTCCGGTCAAGTTGAGGTCAAAAAAAGTGCGCAAATGCGCGCGTGCGCGTTCGTCCGCGCGTTTACGCGCGCGCAAAAATTTAAAATGCTCCGAATCATCCCAAATTTTTTTTGCATACGTTTCAGGCCATTTAAAGCATTTCGCAAAAAAATCGCGAACACGCGCATGCGTGCGCGTTTCCGCGCGTACTGGCATTTTGCAACGTAGAATCGCCGAATTGTCTCTGTCATCATATGTGGCACATTTTTCCAAGCATATTGATAATTTGTTCACCTTTTATTAACGCAATGAGCGTCCGTCAAAGTTGACAGCACGCGCGGATTTGCGTTATCTTTATCCACAATACATGGGCAAAAACATGCCTATATAAATTTCATTTTAACTCTTTAGAATAGATAGAAACTCCTAATATTTTTTCATATTTGGATAGATTATGAAATGGAGATATGATTTCATGTCTCATTTGACCCTCAATTAAGTCATAATGTCATCATAATGGCCTCCAAACTCAAAATTTAAATTTGCATATTATGACGTTTGCATATTTTTGGGAAATTGATTGTATTTCTGTAAATATAGATTGTTTTTCTCTTTAATTTCGATATTTTCTAGCTGAGATAATTTTCTACAAATGCAGTGACCACACCTTTCCAGTTTGACAAAGGTATCATGGCGTATTTTTGCGATTAAAGGAGGCATGTCAGTTTTTCACATTTTGCGTGTATTGTCTATGGGACATGACTATTTCTCAAAACTGGATTCTACATTTCCCTCTTTCGCGAGCAATATCTCTGTTGTTTTATCTTTGTTTACGCTGAGCTTCGAGTATGTTGTAGCGGAGACAATAAGCTATCTCAAATGTGTCTTTTATTTTTTGATCAGATGCCGGGATCATGCTCATATTGCACTTGCAAAGTGGGATTTGAGAATCCAATTTTCCGTTTACGTGTAATCGCTATGTGAATTATTTTGGTATATCGTTAACGCACTTGAATTCTATCCTCGAAGTCCCTGGTTCGAGTCTGGGCGTCTCCAACCACTTTTTTTCCTTTACTTTTTTTTTTCTTTTTGACCTTTCACTGTACCATCTCCTTTGATTATTAAAACACGTACATCTGCGAATAAACTATTTGCTTTATTATTACCCTATTTTTACTTAAACGATTACTTTTTGTGTCTAATCCCTATGGGAGATGACTTTTCCTCAAATCTGGATTCTACATTTCTGTCTTTTGCGAGCAATATCGCCGTTATTCCTGCTTGGATTTTGTTGATATTTGAGGATGTTGTAGCTGAGACTATATGCTATCTAAGTCATCCCTCATTTTTTCAATAAGATATCAGGATCACGCTCATGATCATGATCATCTTCATTATCATTTATCAATTACATTTTCATTTCTTTGAATAAGATAAAATCGTCAAAAGGTTCTTCATGATGTAAATTAGAGTCAAATGTGTAACTGGTTACTGCACAGGGTCAAAGGTCATATATTGTTTCAATCTATCTTCCCTAGATCCATGATGATCAAGGAGACACAATTTAATCTTGACATATGAATAGATCATAATGGGAGAAGCATTTTACAAAATAATATATCGTGTAATGCCTTATTCGTTATGTAAACCATTATCATACGTATCACCTAATTCGTCTAAGTGACGAATTAAAGTCTAGTTTTTATTTATTATTCTTCCTCGAATTTGTTCGCAGGATATCTCAAGACTGAATGAAGGCATTGTTATGAATCTTTCAATGATGATAGATCTTAGTCTAACTTAGAACTGCGTGACTTTTCAAAGACTCAAAGTCATCGTGACGTCATCCAGGCGCCATTTTGTGAAAATCAACTAATGATCATATCTTCATAACGGATAGTAATTTTTCATTCATATTTATCATGATTAAGATCAATATCCGTCCGGTCAATTTCAGGTCAAAGAACGTGCGTAAACGCGCGCGTACCCGTTCGTGCGTGTGTTCATGCGCGCGCAAAAAATTAAAATGCTCTAAATCATCTTAAATTTTTTTTGCATACGTTTCAGGTTATTTAAAGCATTTCGCAAAAAAATCGCGCACACGCGCATGCGTGCGCGTTTCCGCGCGTACTGGCATTTTGCAACATAGAATCGCCGAATTTTCTCTGTCATCATATTTGGCACATATTTCCAAGCATTTTGATAATTCGTTCACCTTTTATTAAGGCAATGAGCGTCCGTTAAAGTTGACAGCACGCGCGGATTTGTGTTATCTTTATCCACAATACATGGGCAAAAACATGCCTATATAAAATTCATTGTAACTCTTTAGAATAGATAGAAACTCCTAATATTTTGTCATATTTGGATAGATTATGAGACGGAAATATGATTTCATGTCTCATTTGATCCTCAATTAAATCATGACGTCATCATAATGGCCTCCAAACTCAAAATTTAAATTTGCATATTATGACGTCAGCATATTTTGGGAAAATTGATTGTATCTCTGTAAATATTGATTTTGTTTCTTCCAAATTTTGATATGTTCTAGCTGAGACAATTTTCTACAAATGCAGTGTACATAATTTTCCAGTTTGACAAAGGTATCGTGGCATATTTTTGCGATTTTAGGAGGCATGTCAATTTTTCACATTTTGCGTGTATTGTCTATGGGACATGACTATTTCTCAAAACTGCATTCTACATTTCCGTCTTTCGCGAGCAACATCTCCGTTTTGTTAACTTTGTGTTCAGTGAGCTTCGGGTATGTTGTAGCTGAGACAATGAGCTATCCGAAATGTGTACTTCATTTTTCGATCCTATGCCGGGATCATGCTCATATTTCACTTGCAAAGTAGGACTTCAGAATTCCATTTCCCGTTTACGTGTAATCGCTATGGGAGATGTTTTGGTATATCGGTAACGCACTTGACTTCCAACCTCGAGATCCCTGGTTCGAGTCCGGGTGTCTCCAACAATTTTTTGCTTCACTTTTTTTTTCCTTTTGACCTTCACTGTACCATCTCCTTTGATTATTTAAACACGTAGAATCGCAAATAATGTCATAAATAACCCTTTTTACCTTATTATTACCCTATTCTCACTTAATCCATTACTGTTTGCGTGTAATCCCTATGGGAGATGACTTTTTCTCAAATCTGGAGTCTACATTCCTGTCTTTTGCGAGCAATATCGCCATTAATTCTGCTTGGATTTTGGTGATTTTTAAGTATGTTGTAGCTGAGACTATATGCTATCTAAATCAACCCTCATTTTTTCAATAAGATATCAGGATCACGCTCATGGTCATGATCATCTTCATCATCATCATGATCATCATTATCATAATGATGATAATCATTTATCAATTACATTTTCGTTTCTTTGTATAAGATAAAAATCGTCAAAATGCGTTCTTCATGATGTAAATTAGAGTCAAAGGTGTAACGGGTTACTGCACAGAGTCAATGGTCATTTATTGTCTCAATCTATCTTCCCTAGATCCATAATGATCAAGGGATCGACACAATTTAAACTTGACATATGGATAGATCATTATGGGAGGAGCATTTTATAAAATAATATGATATCGTGTAATGCATTCTTTGTTATGTAAACCAATATCATACGTATCACCTAAATCGTCTAAGTGACGAATTAAAGTCTAGTTTATTTATTATTATTCTTCCTCGAATTTGTTCGCAGGATATCTCAAGACTGAACGAAGCCATTGTTATGAATCTTTCAATGATGATAGATCTTAGTCTAACTTAGAACTGCGTGACTTTTCAAAGACTCAAAGTCATCGTGACGTCATCCAGGCGCCATTTTGTGAAAATCAACTAATGATCATATCTTTATAACGAATAATAATTTTTCATTCATATTTATCATGACTAAGATCAATATCCGTCCGGTCAAGTTGAGGTCAATAAACGTGCGTAAATGCGCGCGTGCGCGCTCGTCCGCGCGTTTACGCGCGCGCAAAAATTAAAAATGCTCTAATTCATCCCAAATTTTTTTTGCATACGTTTCAGGCCATATGGAGCATTTGATAAAAAAATTACGCACACGCGCATGCGCGCGCGTTTTCGCGCGTACTGGCATTTTGCAACATAGAATCGCCGATTTTTTTCTGTCATCATATTCGGTACATTTTTCCAAGCATTTTGACAATTTGTTCACCTTTTTTTAACGCAATGAGCGTCCGTCAAAGTTGACAGCACGCGCGGATTTGCGTTATCTTTATCCACAATACATGGGCAAAAACATGCCTATATAAAATTCATTGTAACTCTTTAGAATAGATAGAAACTCCTAATATTTTGTCATATTTGGATAGATTATGAGTTGGAGATATGATTTCATGTCTCATTTGATCCTCAATTAACTCATGACGTCATCATAATGGCCTCCAAACTCAAAATTTTAATTTGCATATAATGACGTCAGCATATTTTTGGAAAATTGATTGTATCTCTGTAAATATGGATCAATTTTCTTTTTAATTTTGATATGTTCTAGCTGAGACAATTTTCTACAAATGTAATGTTCACAATTTTTATTTTTGACAAAAGTATCATGGTGTATTTTTGCGATTAAAGGAGGCATGTCAATTTTTCGCATTTTGCGTGTATTCTCTATGGGACATGACTTTTTCGCAAAACTGGATTCTACACTCCTGTCTTTCGCGAGCAAAATCTCCGTTGTTTTAGCTTCGTTTTCGCTGAGCTTCGGATATGTTGTAGCTGAGACAATGAGCTATCACAAGTGTGCCCTTTATTTCTCGATCAGATGCCGGGATCATGCTCATATTTCACTTGCAAAGTAGGATTTCTGAATTCCATTTCCTGTTTACGTGTAATCGCTATGGGAGATGTTTTGGTATATCGGTAACGCACTTTACTTCCAACCTCGAGATCCCTGGTTCGAGTCCGGGTGTCTCCAACACTTTTTTTTCCACTTTTTTTTCCTTTTGACCTTCACTGTACCATCTCCTTTGATTATTTAAACACGTAGATTCGCAAATAATGTCATAAATAACCCTTTTTACTTTATTATTACCCTATTTTCACTTAATCCATTACTTTTTGCGTGTAATCCCTATGGGAAATGACTTTTTCTCAAATATGGAGTCTACATTCCTGTCTTTTGCGAGCAATATCGCCGTTATTTCGGCTTGGATTTTGTTGATTTTTGAGTATGTTGTAGCTGAGATTATATGCTATCTAAATCAACCCTCATTTTTTCAATAAGATGTCATGATCGCGCTCATGATCATGATCATGATCATCACGATCATCATTATCATAATGATGCTAATCATTTATCAATTCAATTTTCATTTCTTTGAATAAGATAAAATCGTCAAAAGGTGTTCTTCATGATGTAAATTAAAGTCAAATGTGTAACTGGTTACTGCACAGGGTCAAAGGTCATATATTGTTTCAATCTATCTTCCCTAGATCCATGATGATCAAGGAGACACAATTTAATCTTGACATATGAATAGATCATAATGGGAGAAGCATATGAATGGGAGAAGCAAAATAATATATCGTGTAATGCATTATTCGTTATGTAAACCATTATCATACGTATCACCTAATTCGTCTAAGTGACGATTAAAGTCTAGTTTATTTATTATTATTCTTCCTCGAATTTGTTCGCAGGATATCTCAAGACTGAATAAAGCCATTATCATGAAAGTTGCCATGATGATAGATCTTAGTCTAACTTAGAACTGCGTGACTTTTTAGAGAGTCAAAATTATCGTGACGTGATCCAGGCGCCATTTTGTGAAAATCAACTAATGATCATATCTTCAAAACGGAAAAGTATTTCTCATTCATAATTATCACGATTAAGATAAATATCCGTCCGGTCAAGTTGAGGTCAATAAAAGTGCGCAAATGCGCGCGTGCGCGCTCGTCCGTGCGTTTACGCGCGCGCAAAAATTTAAAATGCTCCAAATCATCCCAAATTTTTTTTGCATACGTTTCAGGCCATATGGAGCATTTGATAAAAAAATTACGCACACGCGCATGCGCGCGCGTTTTCGCACGTACTGGCATTTTGCAACATAGAATCGCCGATTTTTTTTCTGTCATCATATTCGGTACATTTTTCCAAGCATTTTGATAATTTGTTCACCTTTTATTAACGCAATGAGCGTCCGTCAAAGTTGACAGCACGCGCGGATTTGCGTTTTCTTTATCCACAATACATGGGCAAAAACATGCCTATATAAAATTCATTGTAACTCTTTAGAATAGATAGAAACTCCTAATATTTTTTCATATTTGGATAGATTATGAGTTGGAGATATGATTTCATGTCTCATTTTATCCTCAATTAACTCATGACGTCATCATAATGGCCTTTAAACTCAAAATTTCAATTTGCATATTATGACGTCAGCATATTTTTGGAAAATTGATTGTATCTCTGTAAATATGGATCAATTTTCTTTTTAATTTTGATATGTTCTAGCTGAGACAATTTTCTACAAATGTAGTATTCAAAAATTTTATTTTTGACGAAAGTATCATGGTGTATTTTTGCGATTAAAGGAGGCACGTCAATTTTTCGCATTTTGCGTGTATTCTCTATGGGACATGACTTTTTCTCAAAACTGGATTCTACACTCCTGTCTTTCGCGAGCAAAATCTCCGTTGTTTTATCTTTGTTTTCGCTGAGCTTTGGATATGTTGTAGCTGAGACAATGAGCTATCAAAAGTGTGCCTTTTATTTTTCGATTAGAAGCCGGGATCATGCTCATATTTCACTTGCAATGTAGGATTTCTGAATTCCATTTCCCGTGTACGTGTAATCGCTATGGGAGATGTTTTGGTATATCGGTAACGCACTTGACTTCCAACCTCGAGATCCCTGGTTCGAGTCCGGGTGTCTCCAACACTTTTTGTTTTCACTTTTTTTTTTCCTTTTGACCTTCACTGTACCATCTCCTTTGATTATTTAAACACGTAGATTCGCAAATAATGTCATAAATAACCCTTTTTACTTTATTATTACCCTATTTTCACTTAATCCATTACTTTTTGCGTGTAATCCCTATGAGAGATGACTTTTTCTAAAATCTGGTGTCTACATTCCTGTCTTTTGCAAGCAATATCGCCGTTATTTCGGCTTAGATTTTGTTGATTTTTGAGTATGTTGTAGCTGAGACTATATGCTATCTAAATCAACCCTCATTTTTTCAATAAGATGTCATGATCGCGCTCATGATCATGATCATCATGATCATCATGATCATCATAATCATAATGATGATAATCATTTATCAACTACATTTTCATTTCTTTGAATAAGATAAAAATCGTCAAAAGGTGTTCTTCATGATGTAAATTAGAGTCAAATGTGTAACTGGTTACTGCACAGGGTCAAAGTTCATATATTGTTTCAATCTATCTTCCCTAGATCCATGCTGATCAAGGAGACACAATTTAATCTTGACATATGAATAGATCATAATGGGAGAAGCATATGAATGGGAGAAGCAAAATAATATATCGTGTAATGCATTATTCGTTATGTAAACCATTATCATACGTATCACCTAATTCGTCTAAGTGACGAATTAAAGTCTAGTTATTCTTTATTTTTATTTCCTACACTTTTTTGTTCATAGGATAACTCAAGTTCGGTTTCGTCAATTTCATTCAATTTTGGCACAGTCATAGTTCATTGTCATGAGACGTGACAGGAACATTTTCAAGGTCATCAAGTCATCGTGACGTCATCCAGGCGCCATTTTGTGGAATCACATTATCCATCATATCTTCATGATGCATTATCAAAGGTCATTCATATTAATATCATATATACTTCAGGTCAAGGGTCAACAAGTCATGTCATCAAAGGTCACATAAAGGTCATGACGCGCACGTACGGGCGCGTCAAAATTTTAAAATGCTCAAAATCACTTAACTATCAAAGTAGAGTACGAATCAGGTCATTTTAAGCATTTTAAAATTTTCCGTCCGTACGTGTCCACGCGCTTTTCAGGTGGGCTGTATAACGTACAGACCACCTTATAATTTCGTTAGAATTGCCTTTATTTATTTATTATATATTTTTCTTATTTCTAACCACTTTTTTGTGAACAAGATAACTTGGAAGTGGCTCAATCAAATGCCTAGAAATTTGGCACACATATGTATAGACATATGTACAAAGCACAATAACGTTTTCAACATTGACCTTCACTGATGACGTCATCTAGGCGCCATTTTGTAAAATTTTACGAAAATCAACTCATGATCATATCTTCATAACCAAAAGGTATTTCTCGTTCATATTTATCATGATCAAGGTCAATATCCGTCCGGTCAATAAAAGGTCAAATAACGCGCGCCTGCGCGTACGTCCGCGCGTCAATGCGCGCGCAAAATTTTGAAATGCTCAAAATCGTCTGAAAATCATTTTGCATACGTTTTAGGCCATTCTAAGCATTTTATAAAAAATCGCGCGTACGAGCATGCGCGCGTAAAACTTTTGCACAACATTGAATTGCTTTTTTTTTTCTTTCATAATATACCACATATATTTACAAACAAATTGATACCACGTTTGTCTCTTTATGACTATTAATAACGGATTGATCGACCGTTTAACAAAAATTTCCGTGCGCGCGAGCTCTTGTAATACATAGCAAATATCGGCAAAAACATGCCTATACAAAATCCATTGTAGCTCTTTAGGATGCAAGGTGACCCAAATTTGTTTTCATATTTTAATAGAGTATGATTCGGAGATATTGTTTCATGTCTCATTCGACCCTCAATTAACTCATGACGTCATCACAATGGCCTCCGAACTCAAAATTCCAATTTGCATATTATGACGTCAGCATATTTATGGAAAATTGATTGTATCTCTGTAAATATTGATTGATTTTCTTCCAAATTTTGATATGTTCTAGCTGAGACAATTCTCTACAAAGGCAATTGCTATTATTTTTCATTTTGACAAAGGCATGGCGTATTTTTGCGATTAAAGGAGGCATGTAAATTTTTTACATTTTGCGTGTATTCTCTATGGGATATGACTTTTTCTCAAAACTCTATTCTACATTCCCGTCTTTCGCGAGCAATATCTACGTCGTTTTAGCTTCGTTTACGCTGAACTTCGAGTATGTTGTAGATGAGACAAAAAGCTATCTCAAATGTACCCTTTATTTTGTCTCAATTTTTTGTTGGATCAGCCCACCTATACTTGTTCCAAACAAGTATTACAAATCTAGTTCTTATTTCTAACCACTTTTTTGTGAACAAGATAACTTAAAAATGGCTCGATGAAATGCCTTGAAATTTGGCACACATAAGTATAAGCATATGTACAAAGCACAGAAATTTTTTCAACTTTGACCTTGACTGATGACGTCATCTAGGCGCCATTTTGTAAAATTTTACGAAAATAAACTCATGATCATATCTTCATAACCAAAAGGTATTTCTCATTCATATTTATCATGATCAAGGTCAATATCCGTCCGGTCAATGGCAGGTCAAATAACGCGCGCGTGCGCGTACGTCCGCGCGTCAATGCGCGCGTAAATTTTTTGAAATGCTCATGATCGTCTCAAAATCATTTTGCATACGTTTTAGGCCATTTTAAGCATTTTATAAAAAATCGCGCACACGCGCATACGTGCGCGTTTTCGCGCGTAAAACTATTGCACAACAAAGAATCGCCATTTCTTTTCTTTCATAATATTCCACATATTTTTACAAACAAATTCATAGCATGTTTATCTCTTTATAACTATTAATGACGGAATGATCGACCGTTAAACATAAATTTCCGTGCGCGCGAGCTCTTGTATTACATAGCATATATGGGCAAAAACATGCCTATGCAAAATCCATTGTAGCTCTTTAGGATGCAAGGTGACCCTAATTTTGTTTCATATTTTGATTGAGTATGAATCGGAGATATGATTTCATGTCTCATTTGACCCTCAATTAACTCATGACGTCATCATAATGGCCCCCGAACTCAAAATTTCAATTTGCATATTATGACGTCAGCATATTTTTGGAAAATTGATTGTATCTTTGTAAAAATTGATTGATTTTCTTTAAAATTTTGATATGTTCTAGCTGAGACAATTCTCTACAAATCTAGTTGTCACGATTTTTCATTTTGACAAAAGCATCATGGCGTATTTTTGCGATTAAAGGAGGCATGTCAATTTTTCACATTTTGCGTGTATTCTCTATGGGACATGACTTTTTCTCAAAACTGGATTCTACATTCCCGTCTTTCGCGAGCAATATCTACGTCGTTTTAGCTTTATTTACGCTGAACTTCGAGTATGTTGTAGCTGAGACAAAAAACTATCTCAAATGTACCCGTCATTTTGTCTCAATTTTTTGTTGGATCAGCCCACCTATACTTGTTCCAAACAAGTATTACAAATCTAAATTTATTCTTGTTCTCCTCCTTCTTTTTCTCCTGTTCCCTTTTTCCCTCCTTCTTCATCTTCTTCCTACACCTTTTTTTTATATTTTTTACTACACTTTCTTTACCGTATGACTAACCAACATTTAAAATTTAAACTCTAAACTTATATCCTACTACTTCACAGTATTATCATAATAACAATAATATCAATTTTTGAAACAGTCTGAATATATGCAATATGTTTTTGAATCTATGTTTCCAAATGTATTTTAAACGTTTGTACAAATGTATTTATGTCATTTTTAAAAAAGTAATATTTGTAAAATCATCGCAATTCGGCTATGCCGCAATGATGTTTTTTCATTAATAAACCAGTTATCTATCTATATAACTATGACAATATATTATAGAAATTCATATAATTCTTATATATATTATATATATATATATCACTCTTTAACCTTGTAGTTGATAAATTCAATCCTATATCATGGATATGATAATATACATTTTATATATAGACTAGACACTAGTATAATTATATATAGTATCTATATATACAGATTGCGACACACCCAAAATTATTTACAATTAAAAAGTTTCCTTCCGTATGTGGATTTGAACACAATTGCTGAATAATTTCAAATTATTGTTTAATGTTACGATAAAATGAATCCGAACACTAATATGTCGGGCCTTGATCATAAAGTACCAGACTCCGAATGAATTTAGACTTACTGAATACACGCTAAGTATGTACAATATGAGTTAGTATCATTTACCTAACATTCATTCAAAATGCATGATTTTCTGTATCAATATGACTGCTAATTAAACATAACAGTTACTTAAAAATATGAAAAGCAAATGGATATTAAAGAAAACAACAAAAGAATCAAAGATATTAATTCACACCCTACCTGTTTCGAGGGCTGACGTTAAAGGATAAATTTCACACTGCATAGAATTAAAAAATGTCACTCACGAATTTCGGTTATTTCATTAATTTCCGATGGCATAATGACCTTTTCGAGGTAAAACATTTTGGTAATTTTTCGTCACAATTAAATCCACTGTCCAAATCGCCAATGTTAGAGTCGAATAGTATTGGTAATTTCATACATTCACAACTTTCTTATTTTTGGTCTGATTCATTTCAAAGTCTCACCTTTCTGTTTCGTCTATTTTTTGCTTTTATACCAAAATAAACCTATTCCAAATGTTTGGTTACCTTTTAATAGACGCTGATGTAGTATGTGAAATATAAATATGGTACCACATATATAAAAAAAACAACAACAACAAAAAAAACACTAACAAGTACCTCATCTTATATATTAATATGACTGTTAATAATATTAGAACAAAACAGTTGCTTGAAAATGATAAAAAGCAAATGTGAATTACAGAAAACAACAAACAATTTTAAAGGTATCTATTTGAGCACTATTTACTTTAGAATATAAAATTCAGGCTGGGAACAATGAAATTGTCTCTTTCATTTTGAATGGCTTAATTTCAATTAATAATAAGCGGATAAGAATCGCACACGTTTATCACATCATACCACATCATCACATCACACCGTTTAATCTGCTCTGTATAAGAATGTGAACCCATCTCTTGTCTTGTGGATATCAGACTTCCTGATGGGTAGACGTCAGTGTGTGAGGTACAACACAGCCATATCTGAATGGACTGAAATCTCTGCCGGTGTTCCCCAAGGCACAAAACTCGGCCCAATTGTGTTTTTAGCCATCATCAATGATGCTTCCTTAGATATTGTCGATCCCATTAGGAGGTACAAATATGTGGATGACCTCACTCTCCTGGAGTGTCGTGATCTAAGGAAGGACTCCAACATCCAAGCAGCCATAACATCTTTGAGAGATTGGTCACTATGCAATCAAATGAGACTTAACCCCAGAAATGTATATCTATGGAAGTGTGCTTCATGAGAGATGCGCCTCCCCCTTCAACTGTTGTCCTTGGAGATGGAGTGATAGCGCAACAGCAGAGTGTAAAACTCCTTGGAGTGTTCATTCAGCAGAACCTCAAGTGGGACCAACATGTAAATGAGATACTGAGGAAAGCAAATGGAAAACTCCATATGCTTCGACTACTGAAGCATCACAACGTCCCCACAAGTGATCTCCTGACCGTCTTCAACAGTTATATAAGACCAACGGTTGAATACGCCGTCCCTGTTTGGAATCCAGTGCTCACCAAGGAACACGTCCGAAAACTTGAGAACATCCAGAAAAGGGCACTGAAAATCATCCTTGGACGTGAATTCACATATTATGATGACGCTCTCGCCCTGCTGAATATTTGTACCCTTGTTGATCGACGAAAACAGATCTGTCTTCGATTTGCTAAGGAGTTGAACAAACCAACAGGACCCTGCCATCACCTGATGCCTCAGGCACCGGAAACTGCCTTTCAAATGAGACTAAGAAAGAGAATGAAATTCAGAACAAACAGGCTCAAGGACAGCCCTATCCCATACTCAGTAAACATGTTAAATGAACTCTAAGTAAACATGTGAAGTGAACTCTAAGTAAACATGTGAAATGAACTCTAAGTAAACGTAAACAAAATGTTGAATAATTTTTTCGCCTTCTTTTTCATGTAACTGACATGTAACTGTCAAAGCTCCCTTTAGCATGTTTTGCGGTCGACTCTCAGCCAGATTGTGCATTTGTGCATGCATTTGTGTGCACATAATTTCGTTAGAATTGCCTTTATTATTTATTTATTTATTTATTAGGTGGTCTATCAATGACAGACCACCTATTGTTTTCGTCAGAATTTTCTTTCTTTCTTTATTTATTGATTAGGTGGTCTGTCAACGACAGATCACCTATTGTTTTCGTCAGAATTTTCTTTCTTTATTATTAGGTGGTCTGTCAACGACAGATCACCTATTGTTTTCGTCAGAATTTTCTTTCTTTATTATTATTATTAGGTGGTCTGTTGAAAACAGATCACCTATTGTTTTCGTCAGAATTTTCTTTATTATTTATTTATTTATTTATTATTCTTTATTAGGTGGTCTGTTGAAAACAGATCACCTATTGTTTTCGTCAGAATTTTCTTTATTATTATCAGGTGGGCTGTATATCGTACAGACCACCTTATAATTTCGTTAGAATTGCCTTTATTTATTTATTATTAAATATTTTTCTTATTTCTAACCACTTTTTTGTTAGCAAGATAACTTGAAAATGGCTCAATCAAATGCCTTGAAATTTGGCACACATATGTAAAGGCATATGTACAAAGCACAATAACGTTTTCAACATTGTCCTTTACTGATGACGTCATCTAGGCGCCATTTTGTAAAATTTTACGAAAATCAACTCATGATCATATCTTCATAACCAAAAGCTATTTCTCATTCATATTTATCATGATCGAGGTCAATATCCGTCCGGTCAATTTCAGGTCAAATAACGCGCGCGTGCGCGTACGTCCGCGCGTCAATGCGCGCGCAAAATGTTTTAATGCTCAAAATCGTCTCAAATTAATTTTGCATACGTTTCAGGCCATTTTAAGCATTTTCAAAAATTGCGCGAGAGCACTTATGCGCGCGCGTTTTCGCGCGTACTGGTATTTTCCAACATAAAATCGCCAAAATTTCTCTGTCATCATATTTGGCACATTATTTTAAGCATTTTGATACCTTGTTCATCTTTTTCTGACCATTAATAACGGAATGAGCGTCCGTTTAAGATAATTTCCGTGCGTGCGAGCTCTTGTAATACATAGCATACATGGGCAAAAACATGCCTTTACAAAATCCATTGTCGCGCTTTAGGATGCAAGGTGAACCCAATTTTTTTTCAATATTATGGTATGAATTAAAAATATGAGTTCATGTCTCATCCGACCCTCTATTAACTCATGACGTCATCATAATGGCCTCCCAACTCAAAATTTTAATTTGCATATTATGACGTCAGCATATTTCTGGAAAATTGACTGTATCTCTGTAAATATTGATCGATTTTCTTTCAACTTTCGATATGTTCTAGCTAAGACAATTCAATACAAATGCAGTATACAAGATTTTTCATTTTGACAAAGGAATCATGGCTTTTTTTGCGATTAAAGGAAGAATGTCATTTTTCCCTTTTTGCGTGTATTCTCTACGGGACATGACTTTTTCTCAAAACTCGATTCTACATTTCCGTCTTTCGCGAGCAAAATCTCCGTTGTTTTAGCTTCGTTTGAGCTGAACTTTGAGTGTGTTGTAGCTGAGACGATTAGCTATCTCAAATGTGGTCCTCATTTTGTCTTAAATTTTAGTTGGACCAGCCCACCTATACTTGTTCCAAACAAGTATTACAAATCTAGTTATCATTATTATTAGGTGGGCTGTATGTAATACAGAACACCTTATGTTTTCGTTAGAATATTTTTCTTATTTTGACCCACTTTTTTGTTAGCAGGATAACTTGAAAATGGCCCAATCAATTGCCTTGAAATTTGGCACACATATTTATTGGCATGAGGAAAGAGCACAGTAAGGTTTTCAACCTTGACCTTGACTGAAAACGTTATCTAGGCGCCATTTTGTGAAAATCAACATATGATCATATCTTCATAACGGAAAGTGGTTTCTCATTCATATTTATCATGATCAAGGTCAATATCAGTCCGGTCAATTTCAGGTCCAAAGACGCGCGCGTACGCCATTATTAGCAATGGCATTTTATAAAGAGTCGCGCGCACGCGCGTTTTCCTTTGTCACGGCCGAACGCAAAATAATTCCTCCCGGGTATCTTTTGACACAGTATTCCTCATATTTTTCCGAACAATTTGATACCATGTTTATCTCCTTACGACCATTATTAAGGGAATGAGCGTCCGTTCAAGATAAATGTCCGTGTGCGCGAACTCTTGTAATACATAGCATATATGGGCAACAACATGCCTATATAAAACCCTTATGGCTCTTTGGAATGGACGGGAACCCTCAATTTTTGTTCATATTCGGATAGAGTATGAGTGGGAGATGTGATTTCATGTCTCATTTGGCCATTAAGTATATCGTGTCATCATCATATTGACCTTGGAACTCAAAATACGAATTTGCATATTATGACGTCAGCATATTTATGGAAAAATTGATTGTATCTCTGTAAATATTTATTGAATCTCTTCCTAATGTTGATATCTTGTAGTTGAGGCGATTGTCTACAAGATCACTGCACATTATTTTTCATTTTGATGACGTCATCATAGTGAAAATTGCGATTAAAGCTAACTGGACAGATTTTCTTAATTTTGCGTGTTAAGCCTATGGGAGGTGCCAATTTCGTTCAAATCATGGATCTACATGACATTAATCTTTGAGCCCTATCTAGCTCATTTGTGCTCTATGTTCTCCCAAATTTTGGTATGTTATAGCTGAGACTATGGGCTATAAAAATTGAGCTTTTAGTTTTTTAATCAGATGGTGGGATCATGTTGAAATTTTCAATTGAATGTTAAATTTGCAAATTCTGTAGAACATTGTAGGAATTATGCATATGTCACGTTTGTCCTATTTGTGAAATTTAAACGTTAGCAATTTCCTAGTATTCAAATTAAACAAGGAAACCCCTTTACTTTCTAGACTTTACTGTCAGACACTATTGAGTGACTGACCACTTTTTTTTTCCTCTGGTAATAAAATTCATAATATTAGCTTAAAGGGTACATGAGCATTTGTCCACATCAATAACCCATTTCTTGTAATAGCCCAAAATAATCCGATTGAATTTATGCGCAGCACAATCTAGGTAAAACATGACGGGTAGAGCATTTCATGCAAGAAGAAGAAATTGTGAAAAATGGAATTCTTCGTTATGTCAATTAGGGTCAAAGGTGTCACTGCTTTTAATATTGTATGGGATCAATGGTCATACATTTTCTCAATCTTTCTTCCATAGATCCATAATGGTTAATATACTACACAGTTGAAACTTTTCATATGGATAGACCTTTAATAGGAAGAGAATTTTAGAAGATAATATAAAATCGTGAAAATACATTCATTTATTGTTTAAAACAATAGCATGTGTATCACCTAAATTGTCAAAGTGACAAATTCAAGTTATTATTATTCCCATTTATTATTCTGCCATTAATTTGTTCGCAGGATATCTCATGAATGAATAAAGCCATTATCATGAAACTTGCCATGATGATTGATATTAGTATAAGGTATTGATATTAATATTGTCAAGGTTCGACATAACATCTCATCAAAATCCGCGCGCGTCTGAATTTTAAAATGCTCAAAATCACTTTTTAATCAAAACAGAGTATGTTCTAGGCCATTTAAAGCATTTCGAAAATTATGAATGCTCGTTTTTACGTGTAACGCCATTACACAACAAAGAAACGCTATTTTTTTTCTTTCATGATATTTTATAACGGAATGCGCGACCGTTTAAGATAAATGGCCGTGCGCACGGGAACATGTAATACATAGCATATATGGGCAAAAACATGCCTATACAAAATCTATTATAGCTCTTTAGAATGAACCTTGACCTTCAATTTTTTTTTATAATTAGATAAAGTATGAGTTGGAAATATGATTCCATGTCTAATTTGGCCATTAAGTGTATCGTGACATCATCACAATGGCCTTGGAACTCAAAATACGAATTTGCATATTATGACGTCAGCATATTTATGTAAAATTGATTGTATCTCTGTAAATATTGATAAATTTTCTTCAAAATTTCGATATGTTGTAGCTAAGACAATTCTCTACAAGCGCAGTAATAATCATTTTTCATTTTGATGACGTCATCATAGTGAAAATTTTGATTAAAGGCCTCATGTCAAAAACTTCATAATTTGCGTGTTATGCCTATTGTAACGATCCGCTCCGCGGTCGTGACGTAACAAAGAGGCCTAACTTAAATGATTGTTGTTTTCAAGCGCGTCATCATACACCGACGCACAATGTTTACGTTAATAATTTGCATACGAGCGATTGACATTTGGATCCATTATTGAGATGCTTTAAGATGTTAAACTGTAATTGTTTATCAATATATCACATGAATTTGGAAGGAAAGTTTTTTAGACAATGTGACTTGTTAATATTTACTGCAAATGATATGTCATTCAGAGTGTTGTATTTAATTAATGGTAAAATAAGAGGTTTACTTAGATATTTTGCTCTGAACTAGCACAGTCTTCATGTTAAGTCCATTTTCGCTGCGCGCGTGCTTTCCAAGATCGCTTAGCGCATCGATTTCCCCCACGTCCGCATTATGCCTTTATAACCCGTAACATTTCTAAAACGAGAGGAGTTGGAATTGGACGCTCGTCGGAATAAGAACGATTTAGTCTCTCCCTGGAAATCCCCCCCACCTAAGGACTTGTCTTGAAATTGGGCGCTCGTCGGAACTGGTACCACACGTAAGATCTCTCTCCCTCCCTGGAATATAAAGGTACACAAGGAAGTCTACGCTGGAATTAAGATGCAGGAATATTCTAAGTCCACCTCTCCCCCTATGATGCTATGGAATTAAACTAAGACGGAAGACTCCCAAGTCCCATAAATCCCAATGAATCATTGCCCTTCACTTTTTACATGTATTCGAATATAATAACGACAATCGTATAAATTTATTAAGTATAACTATAAGCACTAGGTATTTGTGACAGTGGTGATATAAAGATGTAAATATTTGAAGTACATGCATTAATAAAAGTTGACCATTTTCTTTTGTCTTAAAACTGGAATTATGAGTCTATAAACACTTTGTCTTTCTTCTTGACTGGTACTCCTTCATAGTCGTAAATTTCGACGAAACGAACGTAAATAAGTATTGTAGCTTCCCCCGTCTTTCCTCAAATAAAAGATAAGATCTAATTACTCTAACTGCTCGGACATTATAAATAATGTCGGCTGACGAATATCCTGACAGATATAAAGAATCAGTTTCCCCAGCTGGGAAAGAGAATAATCCCGACGTAGAGGTCGAGGTTGGAGACGGAGGCGGGGGCGGCCGCCACACTATAGAAGGTGAATTTAGTTCACGTTATGAATCTACATGATATTGTCTTTTAAACATTTGTAAGCAGTATGTCGCTTATTTTTGCTCTATTTTGTCTCAAATTTTAGTTGACCAGCCCACCTATACTTGTTCCAAACAAGTATTATATGTCTAGTTTATTATTATTATTCTTTATTTTTATTTCCTACACTTTTTTGTTCATAGGATAACTCAAGTTCGGTTTCGTCAATTTCATTCAATTTTGGCACAGTCATAGTTCATTGTCATGAGACGTGACAGGAACATTTTCAAGGTCATCAAGTCATCGTGACGTCATCCAGGCGCCATTTTGTGGAATCACATTATCCATCATATCTTCATGATGCATTATCAAAGGTCATTCATATTAATATCATATATACTTCAGGTCAAGGGTCAACAAGTCATGTCATCAAAGGTCACATAAAGGTCATGACGCGCACGTACGGGCGCGTCAAAATTTTAAAATGCTCAAAATCACTTAACTATCAAAGTAGAGTACGAATCAGGTCATTTTAAGCATTTCAAAATTTTCCGTCCGTACGTGTCCACGCGCTTTTTCTTATTTCTAACCACTTTTTTGTGAACAAGATAACTTGAAAATGGCTCAATGAAATGCCTTGAAATTTGGCACACATAAGTATAAGCATATGTACAAAGCACAGAAATTTTTTCAACTTTGACCTTGACTGATGACGTCATCTAGGCGCCATTTTGTAAAATTTTACGAAAATAAACTCATGATCATATCTTCATAACCAAAAGGTATTTCTCATTCATATTTATCATGATCAAGGTCAATATCCGTCCGGTCAATGGCAGGTCAAATAACGCGCGCGTGCGCGTACGTCCGCGCGTCAATGCGCGCGTAAATTTTTTGAAATGCTCATGATCGTCTCAAAATCATTTTGCATACGTTTTAGGCCATTTTAAGCATTTTATAAAAAATCGCGCACACGCGCATACGTGCGCGTTTTCGCGCGTAAAACTATTGCACAACAAAGAATCGCCATTTCTTTTCTTTCATAATATTCCACATATTTTTACAAACAAATTCATAGCATGTTTATCTCTTTATAACTATTAATGACGGAATGATCGACCGTTAAACATAAATTTCCGTGCGCGCGAGCTCTTGTATTACATAGCATATATGGGCAAAAACATGCCTATGCAAAATCCATTGTAGCTCTTTAGGATGCAAGGTGACCCTAATTTTGTTTCATATTTTGATTGAGTATGAATCGGAGATATGATTTCATGTCTCATTTGACCCTCAATTAACTCATGACGTCATCATAATGGCCCCCGAACTCAAAATTTCAATTTGCATATTATGACGTCAGCATATTTTTGGAAAATTGATTGTATCTTTGTAAAAATTGATTGATTTTCTTTAAAATTTTGATATGTTCTAGCTGAGACAATTCTCTACAAATCTAGTTGTCACGATTTTTCATTTTGACAAAAGCATCATGGCGTATTTTTGCGATTAAAGGAGGCATGTCAATTTTTCACATTTTGCGTGTATTCTCTATGGGACATGACTTTTTCTCAAAACTGGATTCTACATTCCCGTCTTTCGCGAGCAATATCTACGTCGTTTTAGCTTTATTTACGCTGAACTTCGAGTATGTTGTAGCTGAGACAAAAAACTATCTCAAATGTACCCGTCATTTTGTCTCAATTTTTTGTTGGATCAGCCCACCTATACTTGTTCCAAACAAGTATTACAAATCTAAATTTATTCTTGTTCTCC
The DNA here is from genome assembly GCF_000002235.5 of Strongylocentrotus purpuratus. NCBI lineage: Eukaryota > Metazoa > Echinodermata > Echinoidea > Camarodonta > Strongylocentrotidae > Strongylocentrotus > Strongylocentrotus purpuratus. Next base: position 326,128 of record NW_022145573.1, on the reverse strand, counting down.
TCCTTCTTTTTCTCCTGTTCCCTTTTTCCCTCCTTCTTCATCTTCTTCCTACACCTTTTTTTTTTTTTTTTTTACTACACTTTCTTTACCGTATGACTAACCAACATTTAAAATTTAAACTCTAAACTTATATCCTACTACTCCACAGTATTATCATAATAACAATAATATCAATTTTTGAAACAGTCTGAATATATGCAATATGTTTTTGAATCTATGTTTCCAAATGTATTTTAAACGTTTGTACAAATGTATTTATGTCATTTTTAAAAAAGTAATATTTGTAAAATCATCGCAATTCGGCTATGCCGCAATGATGTTTTTTCATTAATAAACCAGTTATCTATCTATATAACTATGACAATATATTATAGAAATTCATATAATTCTTATATATATATATATATATCACTCTTTAACCTTGTAGTTGATCAATTCAATCCTATATCATGGATATGATAATATACATTTTATATATAGACTAGACACTAGTATAATTATGTATAGTATCTATATATACAGATTGCGATACACCCAAAATTATTTACAATTAAAAAGTTTCCTTCCGTATGTGGATTTGAACACAATTGCTGAATAATTTCAAATTATTGTTTAATGTTACGATAAAATGAATCCGAACACTAATATGTCGGGCCTTGATCATAAAGTACCAGACTCCGAATGAATTTAGACTTACTGAATACACGCTAAGTATGTACAATATGAGTTAGTATCATTTACCTAACATTCATTCAAAATGCATGATTTTCTGTATCAATATGACTGCTAATTAAACATAACAGTTACTTAAAAATATGAAAAGCAAATGGATATTAAAGAAAACAACAAAAGAATCAAAGATATTAATTCACACCCTACCTGTTTCGAGGGCTGACGTTAAAGGATAAATTTCACACTGCATAGAATTAAAAAATGTCACTCACGAATTTCGGTTATTTCATTAATTTCCGATGGCATAATGACCTTTTCGAGGTAAAACATTTTGGTAATTATCATTTCTTAAACATGGATAATCCCTTCTCATTAAAGGATATCAAACTCTCATTCAAAGTTTTGTTTGGTTTGGTTTGATGGTTTGTAATTTTGTTTGAAAGTATAGATCATATCACATAGGCATATTTGCACATCCAACTGGCAATTCGGTCATGGCACTTCATGTGATGGGTCAAATACTGTTCCATTCCTCTTTTTTTTTTTAAGCGTTATAAAAAATGTTTATTTAAACAAATTATTTAAAAAAAATATTTTATTATTATTTTTTTTTTATCTACTTTAATGTTAAAATATACATATTTGTCTGATAATTCATTTGTTAAATAAAATGTGAAAATTCCGAACTAAAGTGTTTCTAAATACATGATATAAAGCTTCCTAAACTCAATGAGAGAGCGGAAAAGGGGATATAAATTTGCAGATGGGGTCATTCAAACTACATAATGCAATGGGGGGGGGGGGGGGCAGGGTTCCCTTTTTTCCTTTTTTGCTGCACTCCCTCGCAAAAAGAGAATTGGTAGTGCTTAACTTTCAATAGGTCTATGGTCGCTATGCTCCCTTAAATGCTGTGTTTCCCTGCCCCCGGAAGACAATGGCTGGTCTCGCTAGCAACAGAAGTCCAACAGAGCCTCCTGGAGCCCCCCCCCCCCCCTCCCACCAACAACCACCACCACCAACCCTAAAAGGAATCCGGGGCTGAGGCTTTTTTTTCAGTCACAATATATGAAAAAAGATCTTTCTGATGAAGGGTATATGTATGTGTGCCAACACTCAAAGTTCAAATTTAAATTTTTCTTTGATCATTATTTTGTTCTTTTGCTTGATTTATTTTATTAGCCCACATAATATTCTCACTGTCTGGTGCATGCATCGACACTAGATATTCTCCGCGATGGTCCCTTTTGAAATTTATCTGGAAATGAAATTAGGTATCTGTGTACTTATTTCGACATTAAAGATAAACTCCAGTACTGGTAAAAAATTAAAAAATAATTCTCACAGAATCAAACGAAACTTACACTGAATGTTCAAGATTACAAATAAATGACATGTGCCAAACAATTTTGGAAGAAAATGTATACTGGCTGAGTAATGAGCATAGAAAGACAAGGAAATCAAGGTAGTACTAGCCCCGACACCATGTGTGTTGTCCCATATATAGCTTTCTATGTGAGTGCTTGTTACTTTACCAAGACTAGGTCAAATTTATTATGATTTTGATGACTCCAGAACCTTGCAGTGCACACCAATACTTACATGCTACATGATCAACTGTTTCTGATCCTTTCCACACCATTTCTTTCACAATGGCAATGCAGTCGCATTACCAGTTTAGCTTTAATTTTGTTTTGTACAAAACAAAAACGATGCAAATAATGAGCAGAGCTGACATAAAACATATCACGGATGTAAGAACAATCAGAGCGGTCTTGATACTTTCGATATGTGGATTCTCCGTTATATTACAAGTCGGTGGTAGAGTCGCAGAGCCGGGACTCGGCGTTGGTGGTTGCCTTGGGGTTGTGTTGGCATTAGAGTGTTCGTCTCGTGGGTATGTTTGGGGCTCCCACTTAAAGTCATTACATCTGTGCATGTCCAAGGGGTCTTTTAACGTCGAGGAACAGCATAAGGCCAGTGCTGTCTTCGTCACCAAGACCTTTCGGTTCATATGTGTTTCGTTTTGGGTCATATATTCAGATATTAATGGAACCATCTTATCATACTGATAGCATAATATGTTCGCGGGAATATTACCGCGTAATGCCGTGCAATTCAACATAACCGACGAATCAGATTGATCAGTCGACGTACAAGAAGTAACACTGGGTGGAAACTTTACACCAATCTTAGTCAGCAGAGTATCTTCTTTTTCTCCATTCACATATACGTCCCACTCAATATCTTTAGCGTCCTGTCTTCTAACATTCGTGATAACGAAATTAATGTTCCATGATTTGTTAGCTTGTAACACAGATTTAGAGATTGAATATCTCTTGAGCCGGTCATATTCAGCCAGTTCCGATTCTACAAATACGCCTTTGTTGTAAAATGGTTCGAATTCTCCTACAAACTTTAATGTTATTTTGAAATCAACATATGAAAACTGTAAGTTTATATTCGCAATCTCTCCTTCATTAACAGTAACACCTGACGGGCATCCATACGCAATCCCGATGAGCACGTAAATGAAACTTAATGACTTTTCCATTTTCCTAAAAATTCAATGTGTTTCGTTCTTGAAACGAAACATAAATCACAAAACCATGAGACTGATGATGATTATTAAATGTCAACCAAAAGCAATGTCAAAAGATACACAAATATGCAAGCAATGGATGACCAAAATAAGGGTTGTGACTGAATACGATGACCCACTGATGAATCAATTTCTAGGAAAAGGGCAATATCGGATGGACGTTCGGTGATAAAGTCCTTCGAATGGCCCACTGTAGGTCTAAGCACTTGCGAAATAAAATCGCTGCAGTTTCTAAAGCTTTTGAGAAAATGTGAGGTTTGTGAGCAGCATCTGATACTTTGCTTCCTATTAATCCATATCCGAGCGGTGATATTGTTAGAGACCAAACGTACAGGGAACGGACGATAAAGAGTGGTTTCTTGAAAGCTCTTATGAAGGCAGACTAAGTATCCTCTAGGTTGACCTTTCCTTGCTGAACAGTCCAATGGCGACACTGTCTCATTGGATGAAAGTGTTATCGGGTCCTCGTCGGACCAGGAGCAGTAAGCTACCCCTGGAGGATGATATACATGAAGGTTATGATACTGATATGATGTCTTCTTCGTGCATATGAACGTGCACGAGTAATGGCCAGCGTCTGAAGCCTTCAGGTTGCTGATGCCTACAGATATCACGCAGGTTGTGTTCAAGCAATCCTTCTCTATGGTCGTTCGCCGATGTTCACTCAGGCCGTACCCTTCCGTATTCAAAGGCGTGCCATCATCATTAAAAGGAATCTTATTAAAGGACAGTCTGTATGAACATCCAGATCCGTATTGCTTGAAGATGAATTGAACACTCTCACCTTCCTTTCTAACGTATCGAGCTGCCTCTGTGCTGCTGATCAGACTCATCAATTGGCAAAGCCCAATTATTAGATACAGCATGCGTGACTGCATGATAGTGTTCCGTCCTTAACTGATGTTCACATCTAATGAAAGAAGAAACAAAAAATAGCATGGTTCTATGAAACCTTATAGCTTCTATAGGGTTCTTACTAAGCAAAAACCAGAGCATATTATTTTGTTGGTACCCATCATTGTAAACTGTTATGCCATTAGGCGATAAATCTACCTGAATTCAATAGTAAGAATAATGAGTTATAGCATATCATTACATTTATTTAATGTCTCTATAATCATGCGCCTCCAACATGGTCTGATTATTACTTTGGCTGAGCCTAGCTGCCCTAAAGAAGGCGCTGAAGATTCATGAAATTAATTCCTATTAGCATACATTAACTTCATCTGAGTTGAGTGAGGCAAATGTATTGTCAGAGGACGTTAGTGCTGTAACAGGGATTCGAATCCCGCACTTTGTTATCCGCATTCTGGTGACTTATCCACTAGACCACACCATCTTGAGTGATGCAATAGTAAAGTGATCCAAAAACAATTGACTGCACATGAGAAAGTCGTGGTTTTCAGCTCCGACAAGACACTAAAAGCTGTCATGCCAAGAACAGGAATCCACATCTGCCACTCTCGACCCAGGTGTACGTGTAGTAACTCAATTCCTAGTGGGGTATATTTCTCGAAATGCACTGTGTGCTGAATAAGGTTGCATTATTAAAGCTTAGAGCCATTGTATTCAGCACCACACTTTGGAAGGGCATACTCTACCAGCGGGAAATTGCGAAGTTTAAATACTTGAAGATTATTATGTAATTAAAAAAATATAACAAATTATAGACCGCATTTATTTTCCTGATAACACAATAATATTGGTTATTATTAATTTAGTGTAGGTTATCCTATTATCATTTTGAAGGAAAAAAAAATCAAATCCGTGATTAAATCCATTTGCATGACTATAATAGAAATATACCTATATATTCAAGATAAAATTTCATACTATGAGATGATCATGTCCCCGAGAAGGGAGAAATCTATAACTAATCCTTTACTTACCATGTATCGTCAAAATGTCTAGACTCCCGCCGGTGATGTACTGTTTGCGAAGTGAGTTTTATGTCGTCATAACAGTCAAATATGTACCCTGACAGTTAATCATGTTATTTTGATGGACACGCATTCTGAACATATTCAATGCGAATCTCCATGGTGCTTGAATTCAAAAAGATCAACAGGACGCTTGTCTTGTTTAAATATATAAATGAACACAATATGATATCGACAGTTAGGGGGTGTGACTGTCCTACATCTGAAAATGACGTAATCGTTTTACTTATAGTACATGAGGCACACACACAATTTGGGAACAAAATTTGGGTCAAAAGAGAATTTGAAATCAAACATACATTCAGGAATGTAATGACTGTGTATATAATGACTGTGTGTCGATCTGGCGCTGCTCAGTGGCTGCCGGGCTCACGATCAATTGGGCAAAAAGAATTTCCGTTTCGGTTTAATAAAATTTGGAGTGGACTATTAGGCTATTATTGTTATATTATTATTGTGATGGACTCAATATACTTCCATGTACTTGACACGTTGTTGCAATAAAGAGAATAACTAGAGCGTGTAACTTGATTCGATCTTGATGCCTTCTTTAATCTCTTGTGGTGTACAAACGTAGTGAATAATAAACTATTCAACAACTGTGTTGGTTACCCTGTAAGCCAAACAGAAAAGAACAAAATATTCATAAGATCAATGTATCCACACATGGAATGTTACATTGTAGTTTCAAACCCTGATAAACAATTCCACATTAATTGTGATGAATAAGAAATAATTAAAAGTTTTCCCTAATTATATCATGCTAGTATTTCACAAAGTGTGTTTTTGAAATTAATATTTTCTTCAACAAGAAAATGAGTCCAAAGTACTTTGTCAAATATGAAACATATAAAACATGCATATGTCCTGATAATAATTGCATAACTATGGTGGCCCTGAAGGGACATCGCGAATAGACTAAATCGTGAAAAATATGCGATAAAATTCACGATATCGTCAATTTTATCGCATATTTTTCACAAAGAAATTCACGAAATTGACGATATCGTGAACTTTATCGTGAATTTTTCACGATGAAATTGACGATATCGTGAATTTTATCGTGAAAAGTTCACGATATAAAGTTCACGATATCGTCAATTTTATCGTGTACTCTATCGTGTACTCTATCGTGTACTCTATCGTGTACTCTCCTGACGGGCGCTTCGTAAACAAAACCAGCCCTAGCTGGGGGAGACAGAGAGAAGAAAAAAAGGGAAAGGGAAAGAGAAGATAAAAGGAAAGAAAGAATAATAAGAAGAAAAGAGGGAAACGGGGGGGGGGGGCGAAGGGCTCTTGCCTCCTCCTCACTCCCCCCCCCCCCCCCGCCAAAAAACAAATAAGGAGAGAGAGAAGGGAAAGGGAAAGGGAGAGAATATAAAAGGAAAGAAAGAAGAGGAAGAAGGAAAGAGGGAAACGGGGGAAGGGTGAAAGGCTCTTACCCCCCCCCCCCCCCCCCCGCCAAAAAAATAAATAAGAGAGAGAGAGAGAAGGGAAAGGGAAAGAAAGAAGAGGAATAAGAGGGAAACAGGGGAAGGGCGAAGGGCTCTTGCCTCCTCCCCCCCCCCCCGCCAAAAATAAATAAGAGAGAGAAGGGAAAGGGAAAGAAAATATAAAAGGAAAGAAAGAAGAGGAATAAGAAGGAAAGAGGGAAACGGGGGAAGGGCGAAGGGCTCTTGCCTCCTCCCTCCCCACCCCCCGCCAAAAAAATAAATAAGAGATAGAGAGAGAAGGGAAAGGGAAAGGGAAAGAGAAGATAAAAGGAAAGAAAGAAGAGGAAGAAGAAGAAAAGAGGGAAACGGGGGCGAAGGGCTCTTGCATCCCCCCGCCCAAAAATAAATAAGAGAGAGAGAGAGAAGGGAAAGGGAAAGAGAATAAAAAAGGAAAGGAAGAAGAATAAGAAGAAAAGAGGGGCTCTTGCCTCCTCCCCCCCCCTCCCGCGCCAACAAATAAATAGGAGAGAGAGAGAGATAGAGAGAAGGGAAAGGGAAAGGGAAAGAAAATATAAAAGGAAAGAAAGAAGAAGACGGAAAGAGGGAAACGGGGGAAGGGCGAAAGGCTCTTACCTCCCCCTCCCCCCTCCCGCCATAAAGGGAAAGAGAAGGGAGAGGGAAAGAAAATATAAAAGGAAAGAAAGAAGAGGAAAAAGAATAAGAAAAGAGGGAAACAGGGTCGAAGGGCTCTTGCCTCCTTTCTTTTCTTTCTTTTCCTTTCTTTCCTATTCTCCCTCTTTTTCGTTTTTCTTTCTTTCTTTTCTTTCCCTTTCCTTCTCTCTCTCTCTCTCTCTTATTTATTTTTTGGCAGGGGGCGGGGGGACGAGGCAAAAGCCCTTTGCCCCCGTTTCCCTCTTTTCTTCTTCTTCCTCTTCTTTCTTTCCTTTTATCTTCTCTTTCCCTTTCCCTTTCCCTTCTCTCTCTCTCTCTGATTTATTTTTTGGCGGGGGGGGGGGGGGGGCAAGAGTCCTTCGCCCTTCCCCCGTTTTCCTCTTTTCTTCTTCTTCCTCTTCTTTCTTTCCTTTCCCTTTCCCTTCTCTCTCTCTCTCTCTGATTTATTTTTTGGCGGGGAGGGGGGGGGGAGTGAGGAGGAGGCAAGAGCCCTTCGCCCCCCCCCCCGTTTCCCTCTTTTCTTCTTATTATTCTTTCTTTCCTTTTATCTTCTCTTTCCCTTTCCCTTTTTTCCTTCTCTCTGTCTCCCCCAGCTAGGGCTGGTTTTGTTTACGAAGCGCCCGTCAGGAGAGTACACGATAGAGTACACGATAAAATTGACGATATCGTGAACTTTATATCGTGAACTTTTCACGATAAAATTCACGATATCGTCAATTTCATCGTGAAAAATTCACGATAAAGTTCACGATATCATCAATTTCGTGAATTTCTTCGTGAAAAATATGCGATAAAATTGACGATATCGTGAATTTTATCGCATATTTTTCACGATTTAGTCTATTCGCGATGTCCCTTCAGGGCCACCATACATAACACTATTAACAAATGAAACGCCTAACTTCAAACCTATAAGCGTGTGCCTAACATAGAGATATATACTACTAAACGCCTTATTAAGTATATATCTCTATGGTGCCTAATTATCACGAAGAAATTTGGTTGAAAAATCACTCCGCCGCCGACATTGTGCGTAGAGCGTTTTCTAAAGAAATCCGAGTAAAAGTAAAAATATAGTTCCCGTAGCTACGTTCCTTGTTCCACATCGTAGGCCTATACACAATTTACATAAATCTGCATTTCAACTGTGACTCTTTCACATATTCTACATCAACCAAATAATAATTTCATGCTAATCACTTTCCTTTTCAAGCTAAAAACAAAGGCACTTTACTTTCAATATCAAAGCTCGACAATCAATCAACATAAATGTGTGTGCATGAATGAATGCACTCGAATCCATAAATCGCCATGCAAATAACTGCTACTTATCTTAGATGCTATTTAAAACATTATAACAAATTATTCCAGAAACATACCTTCAAGTATAGGGTGAAACTTTAGGAGTTATAATGAAATCTGGAAGTCATACTGGTGCAAATAACTGCTACGAACAAACTCGGACGATTAGCAAACTGCTGTGTATACTGGTGCGCAATTCTCCAATTAATGTTGCTAAGATACCATGTTACGTAGTTTCTTGACCAGTCGCTTAAACAAATAACAATCATAAATTACAGTTAAAAACAAATCATGTAGATAAATCATGTAATTTCATGACAATTATTATTATATTATTTCAGAACGTTAGAATCTTAAGGCCTTTGCAAGATACAAACCAACTGGCCGATCACTTTTTGAGTTATTGGAGGAATGGAGGTGTCACATTTCTCCCGCGTCGCAGTCTACCTCGTTATTTCCTGCCCCATCCCCACCCACATCCCGGGGGGGGGGGGAGGGGGGTACTCACGTATATTGGGTATACGGGAGCGTATTTTTTATATACACGGCAGCGAGGGGGAATAGCTCGATTAATTCCAACGAAACCGCTCGCGAAGAGTCTAGACTAGACCGAGTCGGAGTGAAATTGTACATATGTATATATATAAATAATTCATAAAAATAGTGTGTGGCAAAAATAGTCAACTGTGACTGATTGCCAAACAAAAACAAATCAAGAAGAAGAAGAAGGAGTACGTACGAGTACAGTACATAGCTAGCAGTGCAGTTATAACGGGAATTGTACTTAACATGTAGATCTAGAGAAAGAAGCGAAGAAAGACATCAAATTAAAAAGGAAAACAAGAAAACTAAATAGATGGATTTCTTATGCAATAAATAGAGACGGCAGTATGATATTATATGTGACACCATGGCACAGAGAGCGTGAACATACATGCCCTCGGCCAAGTACCAACAACACACAGTACATCGACAACACAAGTCATCAGTACACATCATCATTGTACACGCACTACAGACTAGACTCTCCGCGAGCGGTTTCATTGGAATTAATCGAGCTTTTCCCCTCGCTGCCGTGTAAATAAAAAATACGCATACGGGGATGTGCCGCTCGGAAGGGTGACTTTTTCAGGAAAGATCCTTAGACATGGGTCCCCTTTTCATTAAAAAAATCCTTAGACATGGGTCCCTTTTTTCATTTATTCCTTTCCCCTCTTTTCTCCCTCATTTTCTCCTGGATTTTGCGATTTGCTCCTACATTGAAAATGCCTAAATCTCTCCCATCTCTAAATAAATGGACCCTTCGAATTCGGTGATTGCATTTCCAGTGTACGAGGTGTACGCACTGACCTCTAAGTCAGTGGGTACGTACGTAGCTCGTAAACTCAACTAGATCCCGGGGTACCACATATATCAGGACCCCATGGGCTCTATACCGGGTACTCATATGGCATAATGCGCGCTAGGTATGGTATCCGCCCGTATAGGGGTCGTACCCCCGGAAACTTGTAGCGCTTCGCACCTGAAAGATCGGCAGCTATACCCTGCGTACCCTCTGCCCAGCAGCCGGGCAGCGTTATTTTTTTATGCGGCACAGATTGGGGCATGGCGCGTGTTACACCTATGGGAAGTACGTTCTTTCCCTTCTGAATAGTGTCTGCACATACGTGAGACTAGTCATGTTAGCTAGCGCATTAGATAGCGCTGCGAAGAAGTTTGTATATCCATCGCGAACTATGTGTTTAGATAACATTCCTCTTCGTTTAAGTTAGTTAAGTTTTATTGACTAATAATGTTCTCCTTATTGACGTGCTGCCTCCTCTTCAGATTTCCAATTTGATTTTAATTGTTGATGTAATGGTTTTCCATGCGGTAGTGGATTAAATGTAACACTATTAAAAACAGACTTCTACTACTTATACTCTCTAGTACGCACACGACCAGTATTAGTCTGTAAATCAAGACCCCTTTTAAAAAAAGCCCCAATCTGTGCCGCATAAAAAAATAACGCAGCCGGGCAGCAGCGGGGCTCAAGCAGGGAGCTATATAGCCAATGCTTGAGAGCTCGTGTACGGGTACGTTAACAGGAAAAGTCCTTCAATTAAAACAGATGCTAGGGGTTCTAGCACAGTATTATTATGTTGCATGGTGTTTTCATCTTTATGTGTGTAAACTACTTGTAAACTACATGTAGTATGGTACAGTTTACTAATAAAGAACTTTACCGAGAAACTGCAAAATTATTGGCCATTGTATTATTACACACATAGGTGCATTACTATCCTGGCTGTGTATTAAAAGCTGTGCTATTAATATTGATTCTCAACATTTCAAACACCACTGTGTAAAACTCAACCAATTTCACTAAAAATCAATACTTTAGTGACAAACAATAAGATCTAAATAGCAGTAATATACATTTTTGAACTTTCCGATGTTAGAAAGAATAAATTGAGTCCACTGTCGAACTTACCGATCAGCCGCATCGGCATGATTGTGTGCATCTCTGTGTTATGAGTATATTGACTATTCATGTATTTAAATGCTGCCTATTAACGCGTAGTGCAGTGCTACAGGTCAATATGCATTAGCGTTGACTCTCCATATGCTTTGCTGGAGTGTATTATTACAGCTTAAAAAATGTAATATTTGAAGTTTGAAATCCTTAGACATGGGTCCATTTTTGACAAAAAATCCTTAGACATGGGTACCTATTTCAGCAAAAGGACCCTTGGATGTGGGTATGGGTTCGGAGGTCTCAGCCGCACACCCCCGTCCGACTATAATCTGAGTACCCCCCCCCCCCCCGGGCCACATCCACACCTTTCATTTATTCAAACACCTTGAACACTCCCATGTTAATGTTTTTTAAGGTAGATGTGTCGTGGTCTAGTGGATACATCACCGGATCAAGGATCACATGGTTCGCGTTCGAGTCCTGCAGCGGCACTTATGTCCTTTGGCAAGACATTGATCTACATTTGCAACTACCCACCCAGGTGTAGTTGATGGGTACCTGGTAGGAATGTACCTACTGATAAGAGAAAAGACAATCTTATAAAGTTTGTATGTGGAATGTCTCATGCATATCTAACACCTCAAGAATCTCAGACTCAAACAGTTTTTTCTCAGCAGGGGGAATTCTGATTTTTGTTGCATAACAATAAAATGAAAACGTCAGTTTTGATATAAGCTTTTTAAAAATATTTTTGTGAGCTTTATTTTTATGCTCTCTTTCTCTTTCGGTTTCTCTTTCTCTGACTGTCTGTTTGTCTATCTCTATCTCTCTGTATGTCAGTCTCTCTCTCTCTCTCTCTTTCTCTCTCTCTTTTATCTCTCTCTCTCTCTCCCTTCCTTTCTCCCTCTATTATGGCAACTGAGATCATTGCCGCCCACAGTGTTTGTCAGACCTCGCTTCGTAAAACTATACATAATAATGAATAGTTTTGTGGAATGTGTTTTTCTCAAATTTTTAAAAGAGAGCAAATATGCGATAAAAATAATCTCTCCTAAAATAGTTGCTAGAAAAATGATAATGAATAGAGTTTTAAGATTTGTTCATGTTCTCATAACACCCTGATAACCACAATGGTCGATTCGATGATATTAGATAAACAAACCCTGCAGGAGAAATTGGTATGTTTCAAACTTGACTGCATGCATTGATATAAATAGACTACAGATTAGTAAAACCGCATTCCATTGAAATGTTGTTTTCTACAGGAACTATTAATAAACATTTTTAGCTTAGAAATACCATCGCCTTGACTATTCTATGACTCAATAAATTCTTTTCATATACAATGGTAGTTAAAATAATGGGAACATGACTTTTTTCTGAAAGCATTACGCGTTTTTGTTCCGATAAGCGGAAATAATTTGAGAAAACTAAAGAACTGTGTTAACGTTAAAATAGTGAATGTTGGCTTCCAAAGGATAACATAATTATTTTAGAGCTGCCAGTGCGTGCTTCGATATTCACAACTATACCACAAAAAAACTATTAACTGTCTCATAATTTTCCTGTAAAGTCATTGTCTACAACTTTCATTGGTGATAAATTACTAGTTGTTCTATATAGGCCTCATGCATGCCTGCATCCTGTAAGTATTTTCTTGTTAAAACTAATTTGGTTTCATACTTTAGTGAGACCCATATCGGACATCTGGTTTTGATATCACTTTAGTTGCCAAGAAACCTTCATATTTCCTATTGATCATCGCTTAAACAAAAGTAACACTTCCTTCAGGTCACGTTACAAATGTCTTGAAAGCACTTTCTCATGAACTGTTGATTGTTGAATCTGAAGAGCATCGGAGGAAGGGTTATGGCATTGGTCAAAACTAAACGGCTTACTTCGAATAATCGGATTATCTCGTCGGGTCGGGTGCTCCTTTAATTTATTTTCAATTCAATTTTATTTCACATCTCTTTAAAAACACATCAGAAGATATACAAACAAATCAGTATAAAGTAAACAATATAAAAATAAAAACATTCATTGACATGGTACTATGAAATAAGGATGAAGGGTGGTGGATGCGAGCCTGATCAGCAAAGACCATTGGCCTGTCAAGGCTGATCCCCTATATTAACACCCTTTAAGAGAAATACATTATTTAAAAAATCAAAAAAAATCGAACAAACAGATAATATAACATAGCATAATCACATAAACACAACAAAATATTTACGTAAATCAAATAAAAGGCAATAATATCAAATAAAACTACTCGCTATTAAGAAGATAAATGCGAGAACAGTTGATATTTCTTTTAAAACATCTGGCAACGCATTCCAAAGCTGTGGGCCTTTAAAACTTACCATGGTTCCTGGAAAGTAAAAATTATAAAAAGGTTCATACATTTTATTGGAATTTCTTGTTTTATACTTATTGATGTTGCTATTATATTAAAAAAAAGTCATGAAAGTTAATGGGTAATAATTGTTTAGAATAAGAAAACATAAACGATACTAGTTGTATATATCAAAAATTCATGAAATAACGGGGGTAATGTTTGTGAAAAAAACTCCTCTCATCTACAAATGGTCTGGTCCAATTTACCCGACACTTTGTTAACCCTACAGCAAATCTACGAAAGGTCACGTCATCTTCCGATTTCTTTTTACGAAAGGTCGTGTAATGCGAATACCCGACCGGACGCGATGAACCGGAGTAAGCCAAACTAAATTAGTGATGTAGATGTTATGACTTTACAGACAGATACAACATGAATGAGAAGATGCACAACACCACCGATTGTGATTCATTTATTCTGCAGTAAGAATTACCAATTGAAACATTTTCGACTTGTTTAAAATAAAATTGTAAGCCAAAATAATTGATGAAAAAATAATAAAATGAATCCCCTTACCCTTCAAAAATGATTTTATGGTTTAAAATAACATATTGGAGATTTCCTTCCAGCATGCATGATCAGTGATTATTGCATTCAGATTAGGCCTGTCTATATCAAAGGAGCTGTTTTAACATTGACCACATATTATTGGTCTATATTTAAAGCTTTTTTAAACACCTATTCTAATGATAGTCACCTTCAATAAGAGATGAATTCATGTAGGCCCTACACCCCGTCTACGAGCGACAATGTAGACTACTCTCAATGACTCTAAGTAGTGGGCCGGGGGGGGGGGGGGGGGTTAAGAATTGTCTTCGGTTAAAGAAATAAACATTAAATCGCGACGTACATATAGAAAATTAACTCAAGAACACCAAGCCCCCGCCCCCTGCTCCTCCCATAATTAGTCTTCTATAATCGTGCTAGCTATACTCAGGATACCCTATATACAGTTTGCATAATTAACCCAAATATTAACCCACATCAAATTAAAACAATAAACAACACTATTTCCACACAATGTACATAATCTTTTAAACATGAAATGCATCATTTTTGCCATAATTATGAATCCAAAACAGATAATATAAGCTATGATTGTTCACTGATTCTACAACATTGTGTAATTCTCGAAATATCGATTTCGCCAGGTGCAACAATGAGTTGCTTAACTTGGTAAATGTCCGGGGGAGGGGATGGATATTACTGGATCTACTTTTTCTTTTTTCTTTTTTTTTCTATGTGGAAAACCACAAGGTTCCATTCTTGGACTACTTTTATGTATTTTTTATATAATTTTTTTAAAATTTCGGTTTAAGCATCTCTCACATAAAACAAATTAAAAATAAACCCATGTATTTCAAATGAATTATTGTCATAATACAAAATGATGATAAATATGAGAAGGAATCGAGATTATGGACAAAAAACAAAGAAAAGAGACAGACAACATAACAGGTTACTACATGTATATGGATCTACTTGCTGTTAAACGAACATCATAAATACAAAAATATCATAATGAACATTCAGCTTTGCATTGTTGCCAGTTTATTTTTTGTAGGTATATTTACAAAGATACATGACACAGAGTTGTAGACGTCAGAGTACACAATTTGGTGACCTAAATAATAAAACATTTTCTCGTTGCGCAAATGAGAAGGCATTTCGTTACAACCATTGCTTGATAGTGCGTATCTTTAAAGCCCCACTGCAATACTTATACCTTCTTGCGCCCTCTATATAGCAACCAATGCCTAATCGGTGAACGTTGGTCCCCCATGGTCCCCTTTTTCTTATGTTAATTGAGAGCTCAGTGATTTGATGAGATAACCACCTGTCAGTGATCATGCGGGGAGGTTTAATCCCTCCTGGCCAAACTAGTTCAGATAGATTAAAATTTACATACCGGTGAAATGATTATCATTTTCATAACAATTTCATATACATATTTGCTCGAGACACGATACGAACTTACAAACACTTATTATGTAATCACTCACTAATGCCAAATTCAATTTTAAATGTGCTTTATTGATTTGTTGATATTCTATTATAAAGTATAAATTTGACCCAATTACATTTGTGTAGGGTAAATTCATAGATTGACGTTTATTAGTTTTAATGAAAGAGATGAATAACATTGTCCTACTTATACGTCATGGTACATGGTGTGATAATAATTTTAGATTATTTTCTGCTAGTTTACCTTAGTACACTCCGAAAAAAGAAAACAGACCGAAATCCCCTGTAAAGTCATGTATATGATTGAATTGTTATACGGACGATGTTCATGCATTTTGATAAACAGTTTTTGTTGCAATCTGTGTTCATCTGAATTAGGATTTAGGTTGAAGTATCTATTCTAGCGAAAAATCTGGATATTCACGCGTTATGTTCTCCCGTAAAATCTTGCTTCAAAATTGCAATCAATTCCTGGATTAAAGTATAAAATTAAAAACCATTTACATAACGATCGAGGTATCAATTATTGTCGATCATTGTGATGATGGAAAAGAAGGAATAGGGACCTTCATGCATTCCTTGACCCTGTCTTGTCTGTTTTGGCTCGGGGTTAATGATGAACGCCTTTGTTTAGCGCACAACCTTGGCATATTTGCAACACTTTGATTGCCATATACAACTACGTTGATTGATCCAGCATATTCGTGTTCAAGGAAGACACTGCCACTGTCTCCTGACGAGCCTTCGCTGGAGCTACACCAAGACATCTCTGATGAAGTCTTCCATGAAGGGTTGTTTCCCGGTGAGTCTGCGGTAGAATAGGTATGCTCCTGATGAGGAAGGTGGTCGTCGAGGTTTGGAAATGCAGGAGGAACATTTGGCGTTTCATAGATCGAGTCACAACCAGCATAGGCACTACAGTAGTAATCATCACTTTCTTCTTTTGGTGCAACAGCTATGTTGCTAGGCTGGCTGATGGCAAGGTTTCCGTGTGTCCTTTCCCCGAAATACTTGAAAAAGTAAGCAAATATTAGTGCTACAAGGATCAGAGTTAGTAGGAACACCACTATCACCCCAATGATTATAATCAAGAGTTTCCTCGTGGAAAGGTGAAACGATTTTGAATTGATTTCGTTATCCTTTTTTAATTCCAGTGCATCGCTATCTGATCGGGTGGTTAAGATCCTGTTTCGCAGATTCGCAGGAACGTCTGTTGCATACACTTCACACATCTCTGTATCTACTTTTTGTGCGGTGCTGTCAAGTGTAGATGTAGACACATTCCTAGATTCTTCAATGATTAACCCGCTGAGATTGACTCTGCATGTCACCCAAGAATCCTCTTTCAGCTCTCCTTTGTCAAAGACTACAAGGGACGACTCGCCATGTGGCCCTCCTTGTTTACCAATGAAACTCCTGCTGATTGGTAGCCCATCGATTGTCCAGTGAAAGTTTACGTGGTCGTCTGTTTTGTTCGGGTAAACCGAGCAAGCCATCACCAAACAGTAGCTGTTTTCATCAACATCTTGTCTAATTACAGACAACTCAACAAAATACACCTTTTCTGCTTCGTCTATAACGGTATGTTTTAGAATTACTGACACAATTGCATCGTTCGTGCTGGTTCCTTCTGTGTTTGTTACTGTGCAAGTTACAGTAACATTTGTGGGAGCTGCAATTACATTTTCTACCAGCAGGGTTATGGTTTCCAATGTGCTGTTACATCCAATCAAAACGCCTCCCGGAGAACATGCCCAAACGAAATGTGTAACTTCAGGGAAACTGTTGTGTGTTAGACAGTTCAGTTGGAAAGTGGTATCTTTATGTGCAAGGTGGTGTTGCGGCTGAACGCTGACGGTCGGTGGCTGAAATATTCTCAGTGGACCTATCCTGCACTCCAACTTTCTAGAAGGAAATGAAACCTTGCTAGTGACGACGCAGACAATAGTACTCAGATGATGCTTCTTTTGAACAACCATGTCATACTCCAAACCGCGGGTAAGACCGACATCCTTCAACCTCGGTCTCGGGAGACGTCCTCTACTCGTGTCATTGAACTTCCAGACGAGGTTTACTGCAGGTTCGCACCGCGAAACCTGACATCGAACATGAACAACATCTCCTGCGCGAAGATCCAGAGGATGAGTTGGACTGCAGGTCAGGTCAGTAGCATCAGGGAAATATTCAACAGTCAATGTGGCCCCGTTGACAATGCGACATGGCCGATCACTTTCCCCTAGCCTTGGAAGATAGTCAACAAGACATGAAAAGTAGAAATTTGTTGGTGGTACTGTGAACGCTGTGATAGTTGACGAAAACTCCTTGATCTCGGGAACATATCTTTCTATCACATTTTTCTTTCGTAGATAAGGTCCTACTTGCCTAGTTAGTTGATCGGTTTCCCTGTTGAAATGGGATACCACGCAAGTAAAAGAGACATTCTGTCCCGATTGCACGGATCGGTCCTCCAATTGTTGTCTAAATGAGGGGGAGTTACGGCTACCACAGACCGAGAAGGCTTCATCTGCATATGCTGCAAGAAAGATGCAGATCAGAGTTAAATTAATAAAGCGTTGAACATGCATTCTGAAGATGGTGTCGAACATGCCCTGTATCAAGTTGCGGGAACAGCTATCGTTTGCATCTTCGCTCTTGTAATGATTTTTACCTTCAGAACTCACACGACTAAACTGAACACAACAGCATTTATCCCATCTTTTCATTCGCTTTTCACGATTTGGAAAATGATCAAGAGGAAAATTCATACAATAGTTATAAGAAAAATAGATAACTCTCAACAATCGCTGTCATATTTTTCCTAAGGTTGGATGGGATGTTTTTTGATTGGCTAAAACCAACCACTTGAGATTTATTGTTAAAGGACTATTCCTCATTTAGGAAAGCAGGGAATTACAAAACATCATGATGACAAGTTTCATCTAAATTAATGGAATCAAAAGTTTAAAAAAATGGATGATCTTCTATCAAGCGATCAGTTTCACTTCTGAAGTGTGGTTGGCCTACATTTTCCCACGCTGACGATAGCCCTATATGGGCCTGCTATAAACAACCATACTGGAACACGGTGGCGTAGCTTGAGCCCACCGATTGACGGGGGTACTGGTAAGGATGGAAGAGGGGTACTGGAAGGATAGGGGAGTGGCACTGAGGGAGGGGTACTGGAAGTATGATGGAGGGACACTGGGACAATCGGGGAGGGGCACTGAGACAATGGGGGAGGGACACTGAGACAATGGGGGAGGGGCACTCGGAGGATGGGGCGGGGCACTGAGACGATGGGGAGGGGCACTGGGTGGATGGGGGAGGGGTACTGAGACGATGGGGGAGGTGCACCGGTCTAACTCGGAATAAATGCCTGTCGATATTGACAAGGCTACTGATGGGGGAAGGGTTTGGTCCAGTTGGTCCAGTTTCTTCTTTTTATTCCCCTTCTCCTTTCCCTTTCTCTCTTTTCATCTCTGTTTCCCTTTAACACTCGATGGAGCTGGGAGGGGGAGGACGGCATGCATACCCGCCTAAGCATGGGTGTTGATCCGGGGGGGGGGTGGGGATATATCCCCCCCCCCAATATTTCAGGTGGGGGATGGCCTGTACAATCATCCCCCCCAATAATTCACCATCAAAAAAAAAATGAAGAGAAAAATTAATGATGAGAGCCCGATGAGAGTAGTTAATGGTTATTACTCGCAAGATGACCATCAATATACACATTTTGCTATGACTTATAAGATAGTTCATCATGATGACAAGTTTCATCTAAATTAATGGAATCAAAAGTTTTAAAAAATGGATGATCTTCTATCAAGCGATCAGTTTCACTTCTGAAGTGTGGTTGGCCTACATTTTCCCACGCTGACGATAGCCCTATATGGGCCTGCTATAAACAACCATACTGGAACACGGTGGCGTAGCTTGAGCCCACCGATTGACGGGGGTACTGGTAAGGATGGAAGAGGGGTACTGGAAGGATAGGGGAGTGGCACTGAGGGAGGGGTACTGGAAGTATGATGGAGGAGCAATGGGACAATGGGGGAGGGGCACTGAGACAATGGGGGAGGGACACTGAGACAATGGGGGAGGGGCACTCTGAGGATGGGGCGGGGCACTGAGACGATGGGGAGGGGCACTGGGTGGATGGGGGAGGGGCACTGAGACGATGGGGGAGGTGCACCGGTCTAACTCGGTATAAATGCCTGTCGATATTGACAAGGATACTGATGGGGGAAGGGTTTGGTCCAGTTGATCCAGTTTCTTCTTTTTATTCCCCTTCTCCTTTCCCTTTCTCTCTTTTCATCTCTGTTTCCCTTTAACACTCGATGGAGCTGGGAGGGGGAGGACGGCATGTATACCCGCCTAAGCATGGGTGTTGATCCGGGGGGGGGGGGGTGGGGATATATCCCCCCCCCCAATATTTCAGGTGGGGGATGGCCTGTACAATCATCCCCCCAATAATTCACCATAAAAAAAAAATGAAGAGAAAAATTAATGATGAGAGCCCGATGAGAGTAGTTAATGGTTATTACTCGCAAGATGACCATCAATATAGACATTTTGCTATGACTTATAAGATAGTTCACTTGTTGTTATGTTGTTTCCGTTCACCCTTTTTAAAATTCACGTCATTCCATGTTTATTTGCTTGTTTTTTCACTCATTTTATTTCCTGATATTTCCTAAAAACATTTTTCAAAACGCGCTAAAAGTTAAAGTCGTGTATTTGTTAACTCTTTTATTTTGGGCATTAATGCCAAGAAAAAATTATCAACCAATTCCCCAATATAAAGAACTTTTAAAGGTGAAGGAAAGCATCTGAGCAAGAATATCACAAGACTTTTGGCCAGTTCAATCTGAAGTGATTTTAAAAGCTATGTGGTGTTGATGATGCGTTTTTTTCTTCATAATGCAAGTAAAGTAATAAAATATTGTATCATTGAAGAGAAAGACGGTTTTGTCCAAATGGCAGCATGTAGGAGACGAAACTTTCAGTTTGTTCCCTGATTCATACTCAGTATCTAGTTTGTTTTATTGATTTCATCCATTTCTTTGTTTATTTATATCTCTACATGTAAAACATTTGATGCGCTATTTTCCGAAAGGAGCAAAATCTTTTGATAGCGAATGGAGATAATGATACATTTTCCTCTATTTACTCAGAACAAAATTATTAACCTAAATTACGAGAGAAATTATGAATACATGCATCTTTTATTAACAATTTTCCATAGACACCTGAACAAAATCGGGTAAACAAAGAGTTCTTTCTTAAGTTACACACATGAATCTAGAGCCTCTTAAAAAAATATGTACAATAGAATACTCCAGTTCTATATTTGGGAGAACGATTATTATGTCACAACTTATTTTTGTTTTATTGAAAAGCTGATGTAGGCCTATGAATTGTATTCAAACGTAACAGGCATAAGATAGTTAAGGTGTTTTTGAAGGTTATAATGTTATTAAGTTTGAAGTTTGTTTATAACACCCTTCCAATAATAATGCACCTTCTAAGACTGGTTATGGTTTTTGGAGAAAAAAATAGTGCTCTGGTCAGGGCCTTAGGGGAATATTATGCTTATATTTTAGAGCGTATCTGGTATGATAATTATATCTGGGTGAAGAAGGAGATAATGGAAGTTTGTTGTTTGGAAGTTGGAACGTAAGTTTTATATTATGTTTTTAAGAAACAGACCAGAGGCTTTCTCTGGTAAATGACCCTTTTCAGATACGAGAAGTTACTCTCTTTCACTTCAGATAAGTGCCCCTTCACCTCCTATAAATGCCCCTTTAAAATCATTTTCTTTCAACTAGTGAAAATTTTCCTTTCTTATAAGTGCCCCCTTTTCATTCACACAAGTGCCCCTTTTCATATTTGGTCATTGCCCCTTATCAGGTGCGATAAGTGCCTCTTTTTACCTCTGATAATTTTCCTTTGAACGAGCCCCTTTTCGTTTCTAATAAGGTCCCTATCAAAATCTGATGGGAGCCCATTTTCCGTCGACAAATGCCCATTCCCTATCTCATGACTGACTTTTTTCACCCTGGTGAGTGCCTCTTTTTGACGGTGTAAGACGTGCCCTATTTTCACCTCTGACAATAACTCTTGAACATGAACCTATTTGCCCACTGGTAACATAATACGTTCACAAGTTTTTATCCCTCACCATTGGATTTGTTTTTGGTAATATCTAAATTTCGTTTAAAAATAGATGATATCAGTCTGGTAGACCTACACTGCAGACAAGAGTCAGGACTAACATTTAGCATGTTATTAATTTTATTACCACTCTTATATTCTCTGAAATGTTATCTTTATTGAGGGTGACTTGAACAAGTTAATAACTTGGAAGGGAGGGGGTGCAACCTGCCACACGCTTCTACCTCTTGGTTGCTTTGATCCATTGCCAAAAATATTTTGGCACCTAACATCCCCCCAACCACGGATACAAATCGACACCCATGCGCCTAAGCCACTGTCGAAATTAATGATTCATCTTGTGATTTAAAAAGTTCCCACTACGAATACTCAATCATATGATGTTTTAACCTGATTGTTTCTTCGATCTTCAGCCTGCAAGTGTTTAAGATAAGAAGACCCACATTTAATCGATCATTTAACAGGCTGCATGTCCATCCCCTAAGTGAAATGGAGGGCCAGAGACATTGGGCGCGGGGGGGGGGGGGGGAATGGCCATGAGGGCTGACGCTTCTCCGGAAAAGTAAGACTTTGTAGTTAAATTTGTATATAAAAGAAATAAAATTTGTTACAATAAAAAAATAAAAAAATCAAAACAGATCTCGCTGCCCAAAATATGAAAATATTTGGGCACCTCGATATTTGTGTTTTCACCTTCTCGGGGGGGGGGGAGGGGGAGGGGGAAGGGGGAGGGGGGAGTGGAAAGCACCGAATTGCCTTTTTTTTTCTAAAGAAAACTTGTCTTAAAAAATTCTGTAGGCATAAACATTATTGTCAATTTGGTTTTGTTTCAGACTGAATTTTGTCAACCTATAACGTCGCCCTAATAGGATATGTTAGTTTTCCATGCCCTATGAAAAATCTTTTTCTTCCATATAATACAAATTTGTTTAAAAAGTAAGGAAATTGTAGTGTTACATATTGAAAACGGGTAGTGAGTTGCCCCGAACCATTTAAGACCGAGGAGTGAACGCAGATGGCGCTAGGACCTGCCATGTAAATAAGACCGTGGACTAGGTTGAGAAACATAATCTGGCCCATATTCTGAAGTCTGGTTTAACTTTAAACCTAGGTTAAAGTACAGTCTAAGTCTCGCCTATCTCTTAGAATTTAAGCCCAGGTTTAACAAACCGTTTCTGAAGTCAGGTTTAACCTAGGTCTAGGTTTAAGCCTTGTCTAACTTTTTACAGATATAACATCAGGGGTACACCCCCCCCCCCCCCCCCCCCCCCTGTCCAATATAATTTTGTCAAGCAAAGGCGATTATTAAGTCAGTAATGATTGAGGGTGGTTCTCTCTTTGAAGGCTCGATGTTTTAAGCATTTTTGACCATTGGCCTTGTAGCCTATAAAATCTCCTCCCCTTAAACGGTCTGTCAGTTTTTTAATTACCCATGAAGATTTATTTTTTAATGGTGACAAATGGGGATAGTGAGAATGTGTGTAGTGAACCTCTATTCACATCGTGTATGGACTCTTAAACATCGCTAAGTGAACGGAGATGGCGCTAGACCAGTGATGTAAACCGAGCCATCGATTAGGATTAACATTCTAACAAACAAACTTTCAGATGGAAGCAGACAAGTCCTATACA
The DNA here is from genome assembly GCF_000002235.5 of Strongylocentrotus purpuratus. Taxonomy (NCBI): domain Eukaryota; kingdom Metazoa; phylum Echinodermata; class Echinoidea; order Camarodonta; family Strongylocentrotidae; genus Strongylocentrotus; species Strongylocentrotus purpuratus. The sequence goes on along the minus strand of NW_022145573.1, from coordinate 302,880 downwards.
AAAGTGGCCAATCATGTAAACAATAATTTTTCGAATTTTGAATGAGAAGGGTTTACCAATGGATCTCGACCGCTTGTGCTATACTGAATACTTTATAGATGGAGCATAGATATTCGAATATTTGTTTGTTTGTTTGAGAGAGATAGAGAGAGAGAGAGAGAGAGAGAGAGGGGGGGGGGGTGGGGGAGGGGAGGGGATATATATATATATATATATATATATATATATATATATATATATATATATTAAATTCTTCTATCACCATGTACCATCAAGATAATCGACATCGTCGTCATCACATCACCACCACCATTATTAACAAACCATCGTCATCGCCATCACATCTAGAGCTTCCGACTCCCTTATTATTACCTCATCACCGTAATGATTACCGCCTTCACGTCAACTCCATTAAAACACCATTTCTACTACTGCAAATGCTACCACTAACAATATCACCACTATCACCACTACTACCACCATCAGAGGTGACCCTCCCGGGGGAGCTGGGGGAACACTGCCCCCAATTTCAAGTACCCCTTTCTATTTGAAGCGCAGAGGGACATGCTATCCTGTAATGTGTTATGCGCTATAAAAGAACTGAGTATTATTATTATTATTATTATTATTACCCCCAAAATGGCCCTTTTCACATAGGAAATGCCCTTTTCACCTCTGATAAGTGCCCCATCACGTGTTTTTTTCCTTCGACAAGTTCCCATTTTCTTTGCAATGAGTGTCAATTTTCCATTCCCATAGGTGCTCCTTTTCAGGTACGAGAAGAGCCCTTTTTCAATTTGGAAAAGTGCCCCCTTCACCTCTGATAATTTCCCTATTCAGATCTGAGAGATGCCCCTTTTACTTTGACAAGCGCCCCTTTTTCCTTTCCAAGAAGCGCCCCTTCCCCTTTTAATAACTTGGACCTACACCCCTTTTGTCTTTAACAAAAACATTGTTATAATAATATTCTTTTTCATGTGAATTCAATTCAATTGGAGAATTGAAAATGATTTGTTATGTTATATTCTTTTACAATATCTTGTCTGGTGTATAAAAAGAAACCAATATTGAAATCATCCATGATAATCTAATCACAATGTGACGTATAAAACAATACCATACACCCCCACCATCATCCACTACCAAACCAAGACCACCACTCCAACCAAAACTACTACCACCACCATCATCATCATCACCGTCATCTTATTTGAAAGGCGAGGCAGAATTTAGAGTAAAGTAGATTAGCATTAAAGAGGAAGAGAAGAAAATGACGCAGAGACGCAACCAATTATAAGTATATATGAGAAAAAGGTTTTAAACCGAAGTACGTGCAGTTGGAAAAAAAGAGAGGAGCAGAGGAAGGCAAAGAAACAAGAACGAGTGACACGACGAAGAAAATATGGTAAGGATCGGGAAAAAAGGGAGAATCAAAAGGACAGGAAAGGGAGAACGAACCTAAAAAATTAGCTAAAGTGAAGAGAAAAAAAAGAGAAGTTAATTTCAGGGGAATAAGGTAAGAAAGAAACGACAGGAAAGGTAAGAAAGTTGATTTTAAAAGCTGATATAAATAGTTACTTTTAAAATGATATTACATTGATGGCAACTCGAATGAATAAAATCAGAACACAACAGGTAAAAGATAGGAATAGGAAAATAAGGTAAAGTGCGTGAGAGAGAGAGAGAGAGAGAGAGAGAGAGAGAGGGAGGATATGAGAACGAAAACGGAAACATGGGAATAGGTTTTCCGTAGCTAATAAATTGATTAAAAAGAATACGGAGATGAACAGACAGGGGGACACAAACAAACTGAATGCCGATTCTCCGTTTGTTCTACGAATGACGTAAAGACAAGTATTACGCGGGCCAACGTCAGAGTAATTAGACGTACATTAGATGAGCGGATTACCACCCCCCTCGCTTCCTTTCATCCTGTAGTAATGGAATAAGTAATGAATAGGTCCACGGACTGATGAGATCACTGGACCATAAATCGTCTTGGCTATCAATAGGTACACATTTCAAAAGCACTTGTTCCCCTGCTCCATTAGGATGACATAAATGAACATTAAAGATTTTTTTTTTTTTTTTTTTTTTTGTGGGGGGGGGGGGGGGGGGGGGGGGTATTCAAAGAAAGAACAGTTTGAGTAAGGAACATTAATCATCATATCAAGATCATAAGTCATTTACCAGTATCACAGTAAGCACTCACACAATCATAATGATCTCTCTTTTTACAAACTCTCAATTGTGCATCTCCCATCATAGAAACCGTCTGTTTAGAGCCATGCAGAAGGGCTTTGATTAACCTACAGTGAAACCTGTATATAATGACCGCTAAAGGGAGACACTGCTGTAACTGGTCCTTAATCTTTATAGTTTATAGGCAGGTGGTCTTTTGTACAGGTTCTTTTAGTACATTGTACATGTTTCAAGGACAAACCATTTTCATAGAAACACATCAATTGATCTTTGTAAACAGGATAACTTTCTATACAGGTGAGGTGGTCCTCACTATGAACATGACGGACAATGAAAGCGGACACAATTATACAGTTCCTCAGGTAGACAAAGGAACATCCCTTCACTGCTATTATGTAAGAATGTGTAGAACAGGTGTCACATGCATATTCACCTGTTCTACACATTTTTACATAATAGCAGTGAAGGGATGTTCCTTTGTCTACCTGAGGAACTGTATATTTTGTCCGCTTTCTTTGTCCGTCATATTCATAGAGGCTACAGCAGGTTTGACTATACTAGAGTTAATGCCCTTCTGGCTCTGAACCATGGGTGTCGATCCTTACGTAATACCTATTCATCAGGGGGGGATGAATAAATAGATCATCCCCCCCTGATGAATAGGTATCAGTTACGGATCGACACCCATGCTCTGAACAGACAAAATAATAAAAGAAATGGACATATAAAAGAAAGAAACAAGTCAAAAGGTGATCAGTAGGCTATTTGTTTTAAGATATATTCTTATTTTGTGCATATTATACAGAGAAATACATACATTTTGTATTCACATGGACATTGCATTTGACTTCATGAGGCTATACAATCATCCAAATACATCAAACATCTGTCAAAAATCTAAATAAAGTTCACATTGTATGATTGTCCAACATTGAAGACTTTTGTGCATGTACTGGTCATGGAAGTCCAACCAGTCCATACATGTGAGGGGAAGGCATTTTCTAAAATTTTGTGATCCTTTTAAATATTTGCTGACCTTATAGTAATCATACAATATTGTATTTATAAACCATGCAGCAATCAAAATTGCAATTAACATGAATACTCATAATTGTGCATATAATTTGTGTTTCTATGACATTGCAGAAACAGAAAAATATAGTTTTAAAAGCTTATTATCAGACTTCTAGAGCACCAAATGCACATTGTAAGCTATTTTTGTTGTTGGATGTACTGTAAAAACTAATAATATCCTTCTTTTTTTTTTTTTAATTTGGCGTAATGTACATTAATGCAATGTGAATGTACTGTATATGATTTAATTCAAAAGTAATTGTCTACTCCTAATTGGACAAAGATATATTTCATAATCTCTCTTTAAAAAAAAAAAGAGTGAATTTTCACTCTATTTTCACTTTCTTGGGAGTGACGTCCGTGGTCACTTGTTTAGGAGTGAAAATCGATTGATTTTAGAGTGCTCTCTAAGAAGAAAAGAGTAAACGTTCACTCTATTTTTACTACATTTTCACTCTCCAGAGAAGTGACGTCCATGATCACTCAATTTTTTTTAGAGAGTACCAGATACAAAACTATAATGTGACAAATATTTATTGGCAAGACAAAAAAAACCCTACATGGGTGTACATCCAAGGGCGGATGCAGGATTCTCTTCAGGGGGGGGGGGGGGTGTGACTGTGAAGCACAGTTTTAAAAATACTGATAAGCAAGCAAGCAACAAAGAAAATAAAGAAAACAGTGGATCATCCACAATTGAAAAGAATATATTGTATTTTCTGTGAATCTGACTTTTATACTCTGGCATGATAGTTTCCTTTCAGGCAAAGCCAAAATTGATACAGCTCTACAAAGATTGTGGTTTTGTAGGGGGGGGGGGGGGGAGTCTTGTTTGCTACCAATTTGATTGACCTTATGAATTGTGCCCCTCTAACCAGTGAGATTTAACTGACAACTCCCTGCTCTGACCAACCAAAGTTGTCTACCAGTTGAAAAAAAGTAGAAGAGAAAACACCTTAAAGATACTATGTCCCTTTTGCAGCCAACCTCAAATTCTGTAGAACTTTGCAGGAATTATGAATATGTCATGTATCTCCTATCTGTGAAATTTAGACGTTAGCAGTGTCCTCATATTCAAATTATGCAAGGAAACGCGTTTACTTGCTAGACTTCACTGTCAGACACTATTGAGTGACTGACTGGCTTTTTTCTTCTTTGGTAATAACATACATGTATGAAAACAGTTGTAAAGGGTACATGAGCATTTCGTCCTTGTTTTCACGAAGTGACGGTAGTGAGGAAAATCGTAACGCAAAGTGAATAACCCACTTCTTGTGATGGCCAAGATTAAACTGATTGGATCTTTGCGCAGCATAAAATGTATGACCATTCGGTACAATTGTCTGAAAATCAAGACTATTACTTTTGGGCTCTATAGACCTAAAGTCGATTTGACAACTAATAGTCTTTATTTTCTCACTTGAAGACATTTTTAAGCCCCACCTTTTTTTAGGGAAGTTCTTAATTAGTATTATCTTTCAAATGCAGTTGGAATTTAACTTTTTCATTTTTTGGCCTGCAAATGGGACATAGTACCTTTAAGGTACCCGATTTGATATTCCTCTATAATTAAGATTGTTACTGTTGAGCAATACATGTACAGTATATAAAATACTCAAATTCAATACATGTAGGTTAATGCAAAATTGAAAATACATCAAATTACCCTTATTGGTTCAAATTCTTTTCAATAAAATTACCTCACGCTAGTGACGCTATATATGGTAGAGATTGAATGTTTTATATTACACATTCTAGCAAACTTGCAATAAAAGTAGCATTCTTTTATTGCAAAGAAACAATAACATATGTGAATGCAAGAAACAAAAACTTGTGCATCATGCATGCATATAAAGAAACCTCTTATAGCTTTAATAATGAACAAGGTGGACCATTCCTGATACATTTCAGTACAACAATATAAGTTAGAACTAATGACTATATACAAAAGGACATAATATTTTTGGCATACCAGTACATTTTCTACAAATTCTGAGCACATCTCATCACAGAGTCACACACTGCACAGAGAGGTGTAGATAATCACACACACAAACAAAACAGTTGATCAAATTGGCAAAAAACAAAAATCACCCCCCATAACCATGTATACATGTATTATGTATATTTATATTTTTGGGGGTGGGGGAGGGGTGAGCAAAAAATAAGCCGAGTATTGATCTACAGGGTGTATACTCTATTCTATTGATAGTGGATAGGGGGGGGGGGGGGGGAGGTCACCCCCTTGAACCTCAAGTTTGTCCTGTCAGAATTGTAACTTCATGTTAACGTTGAGATGAGAATAGGTGCAATTATTCAGTAGTTCCACTTGGCATTGGCAGAAATATCTTCAAGAAAAAAAAGTGAGGAGATGGGTGGGGGATAAAATCTCCTCACTCACTCATTAAGCATGAATGGATGGAAACTAGGCCGACACATCAGTATTAACCTGATAGTGATAGTGATACCGAAACTATATAAGGAAAGACATATCGCCATTAAACTTCGAAGTTCGAGTCAGTGTTTCCTTAATCATCCTCATTGTAGAGAAGACATTCACCGTGCCCAGGAATCTCCACCTCTTCAATGCACCTTGTGATCGCTCTCGATTCTTTGGCACTTTTCCTAACGACAGCGACCCCCATCACGTCTACGAGCTCATCTGCTCTCAATGACATCATGCCATGCGGCTCACACGTGTATCTCACCGAAATATGCATCGCGACGATCACCTTCTTCACGATGTCCTTATCTTTGGTGATCGAGGAGCTGATCTCCACTTGATGCTGGCTTGTGGCGACGACGGTTGCATGACCGAACGGACGTCGGTTCTGATGATGGCACAGGACAAATTCATCGCCTGGTTGGACGGCTCTAATGGTGAATGCATAGCCGTTAGGGAGGGTGTCTGACCAGAAGAAGTTTGTGTTGATGTTGGCGTGCTTGTCTTCGAAAGTGAGGCGTTTCCCATAACCCTGTCCAATACGAAGGAGGTGCAGTGCTCGGCCACCAAACTGGAAACGGTCTTTCCTATTCCTGGTTGGGATGCGCACGTGGTATTCAAATCCTGGAAGTATTCTTTCATCTACATTCGTTCCTGTGGAAAGTTTAAAAAAGAATTGTACATTTTGATTTACAAAGGATTCGACCCTATTCCCACAATTCAAATATTCAATTTTTTCGAATTTGTTAAAAAAAAGAATGACAGTAAACATAGGATAAAAAGTAATAACTAGATCTAATATTAATAACAGAAAATATTCTATGCCTTGTAGATCTACTTTTAGATCTAGATCTAGACCTAGAAATCTAGTAGTAGACTCCAGGTCTAGGCCTACTCTAACTCCGGGAAGCTCCAACACAGGCGGCGCCGGTGTTGGAGCTTCCCGGAGTTAGGCCTACTCTAGGCCTAGAATCTAGTTTGTTACATAAAAAGAAATGGAATGAAACGAAAGGAATGAGAGAGGCCCGTCCTCAAATATTAGCCCACATCACTTGATGATCGAGTGAATAACGATGAAGTGAAGGCAATTTATTAATTTAGCTCCTCCTCCTTCTTCTTTAGTTTCATGATCACCGCATTGTGGATGGCGACAGAGTGATCGGTAGTCACTGCACTGACCAAAGGCCAAGGAGCTTGACCGACCGGCTTCCTGCACGCTGCCACAGGCCAACTCATGATCTGATAATATTTTACTCCGCTTACCATAAACGGCCATCTCGTGAGGTCCTAGTTTTTCTCCTCCCCCTACTTGGTCATCATGGGTTTCAACTCCATATTTTCTCCACAAACATCTAGATGCTGATGGGTAAGATGTCCCCGAGTTAGGCTTTGAAGGAGAAAGGCGAGAGAATCTAGTGTCGAACGAGTCCAAATTTTGGTTGATATTTCGAGCAACACTGAAGCCGGAAAAACTCTCAAATTCCACGCCCGGCGTGTTGAAGAGCGATGGTAATTCTTCCAGAATCTCGCTATCGGTAGTTTGATGATGAATGTCGATTGGACAAGTTTCGAACATGGTAGAATTTGCCATCATGCAGAAACACAAAGTTTTCAAACCGAATTTGAATTGAAAACAAGCTAGATTGAAAAATGCAGACACAATGTACAGGCGTCTTACGGTATTAGGGCTAGAATTCACAACTGATAAGCGCGGGGCGCGCGGCAGCTGGAGCCGAGATCAAGAGAGAGTCGAGAGAGTCGGCCGCGCGCGCCGGATCGAGGCTCGAGGAGATTCCCGCCGCTAGAGCTCGTGCATGGTAAAGATGCTGCATCCGTGCAGCGTGAAATACAAAGTCACCTTCACAAATCCGCTAACCGTAGTAAAAATTGCACGTGGAAATGTTTACTTAGGCTTAGTCATATACTCGGTACTTTAAAAAATTTCCGTTTCTGGTTACTGAATGAAAAACCTGACAACTAATCCGTTTCTACCTACATCAAAACAAAAAATAATTATCTTTTCTACAGGTATGGAAATATAGAAATTATTTTTCTAATACGTATTTCTACTTTACAAAATTACAAGTAAAGTTTTCAAGAAAAGTGTTTGAATAAATAGACTAGACTAGTGTTGTTATTATTGATAAACGAACGCTCGACTGGCTTCATATTAGAGCGATCGATGAGTCTTGTAGTTCAGACTCGCTAGATATTGCAAATTGGATGAAACTTGTATTGCATGCATGTGTTTGAAAATAATGGAAGTAGATCTCCCGGTAGATCTATGCTTCGGTTCATAAATAATTACATTCTCCCATTCATGTTGCAATTAAAATCCATTAGAAAACAAGCGGGCGAGGAGGGGAGGGGGGGGGGGGGGGGGGGGCTAACCAGCAATAAAACAAAATAGAAGAAGAAAACAATCAAATTCAAAGTCAAACATATAATAAATATAATTATTCTCCATTATACATGCCTATTACAAAAAAAATAATACATATACAATTATATACGTGTATGTATATCTAAATCTGTGCCTTGAAACGTATAATGTTACAATTAATTGTATATCCACAAAATCACATCTCTATCATCATTCAAAGATCTTTCAATCGTCAATCGTATATCTTTTCCATCCAATCTTGAATGATGATTTCACAAAAAAGGAACATTCATCGAATGCATGGTAAAATACGACTGATTGTACGTGCACAGCAACATTGGAAATATTTTTACAATTTATTTCATATCGCGTTTCAGGCATATTGGGTGCATAACAGATTCCTTCTCAATCCCCTCCACGTTTTATAGGCCTAATATTATTTTGTTTAGGGTCGCGAATTTGTATTTCACCATATCCATATGTAAACAAAGCAGACGAAAGAAAACGTAACTCATCAAAACAAAACACAAATGAAGGTTAGCAAACTTCTCACGTCGCTGGCTCATGAAATGGAAAATCTGCTGCATGTTTATGTGTACGACCTTGCCGTTTTACACGTGCGTCTAGCGGCGCGGACAGCACGCTCTTTCGAAAGAGTCTGGACAATTATAGTCTTTGATTGGCTAGGATAGAACAGTTAAGCGCTCCATATGGAAGTATTTTCTCCAAATAAGGAAACACAATTATAATATTCGACGTTGATTGGTTGACTGAGCTGAACATCGCGTGACCGCGTGATTGTGGATCTTTGAATGAACTCCAATGTTTTGATTCATTTAATTCCCACGTTTCTAGTCGTTATGCAAGGTAAACTTGAATAATAAACAAGAAAGCGGTTTCCATAAAACGCGGAACGAATGGTTCCTTTTGATAATCTGAATGTACTCGTATGATGATAAATGATATCAGGAACTATGAAAATGGGTAAATTATCAAATGTCATCTACTCACAAATTAAATAGAGACAGAGAGAGAGAGAGAAAGAGAGAGAGAGAGATAACAAAATAACCCAAATGACTCTAGATTTATGCATTTTTATTGTTGCCACGCATCTCCGTCGAAATAAATTAAAGGTAATTTAAAATCCCCTTTTTTAATCTATATGAAAGTGGAATAAAATAATTGTGAGACTAATCAGGATATCTCTGGACTAATAATCACACGAATAAAGAAATGTCTCATTGAAACCTGTGCAAAACACCGCAAGGTTGTTTCGATAGTAGACTAGGCCCGTCTGATCTTTGCACGTGGTGTATCCACATTGTACACAGAGTTATCCGGTGCATAAAATTACGTATAGGTACAGTCTACATAATGGGTGCGCGTGTGTTGAACTAACGCGAGACCAAGCCAATGAAGTCTTCTAAGCAAGCTGTGTTTTATCTTCTTTGAAGACTTTGAGAGAAAATACTTTTGCGAATCGTCCAATTTACATATTTTTGCTCTGGCAAGTGTGTAAGAATTTCTTCACAAAGAGTCGTATATCGGGGAAAGGAACTTCTTTGACGACCATCTGCGGAGTGTTTTGCATCAAGTTCGCGAGCTGTATCGACTCGAGTCAAAAGCTGCTGGTTTAAGACGACATCTGCCGTGCCGCATCTGCGATCAGACTGCCCTTCATGAAAGTTGTCAGGTCAGCCAAATTTTTCGTAGCTGTAAATTATCACATACTACATAGGTCTACTCTGTCATCTATATAGACTAGAGGCGTTTTAGATTTAGATTTAGATCAAAATGAGAATGCACGATTAATTATAGATCTAGATCTAATGAATCTAGTATAGACTAGACTATACAATTACTCTTGACTCTGAGTAGGCCTATGTGTGTGTGTGTGTGTGGGGGGTGTCATCTTTTATTTTTAGAAGCTCATGACATATATCTGCTGAATTAATTATTGTACCCAATTTATTATTACATTTTACTATTGTTGTTGATGTTGTTGTTGCTGTTGTTTTCATTATTGTTGTTGTCATCATTACTATCAAGGTTATTATATTATTGATGTTTTATACACAAGACTTAGACGTAGTCTGGTCTATGTCTATGCTGTTACTCGTCAAGCCTTTTCAGCAACTAAAGTAACAAGGATATTGTGGTGTGGTGTCTCTCATAGTGGTCATGATTGATTAGTGCATACTTACATGTAGATCTAGTTAGAATGACATGCTATAGAAGTCTTAGAACATAGCTAGCTAGTACTTAGTAGACTCTATAGCTGGAATAAATTATAAACAGTTTCAAAACATAATTAATCAAGCAAACCAGGCATGATGCAAGCTAAGCATGCAGGAATTTCTTGATTGACACTTTGTACCTAGCTGTGGGGCTTTGATATGTGGCAAGGGACAAATGATGGAAATGTGCATTGCTTGTATGCAAGCACTGTGAATTGTTTGATATGTGCACGAGCGATTTTTACTGACTTTGTTATATATTAGGATGATTTTAAAATAAATTAAGTGATATCACCCATGTGCATTCTCTTTTTCCCTAAAAGTTGACCCCCTCCCTCCCTCTCCCCACTAACTCCTCAGTGTATTTGATGTCACATGCAGTACAGAAAGAAAACATGTTTACTTTTAGCATTTAGTGAAAAGCAAGGGCATGGCATGGGGGTTGTTTTATGATGTTGACACTTTGTTATTTTACTCCCCATTAATTTGATCATGTGATCAGAACGTGACATGGTTGATGAACGAAATCTGAACCCAGCCCTTGATGTTCCACTTCCATTCTCAGTTTACTCAAACTCTTGCCAGTCACAATCATAACAAAGGATCTGAAGTACTATTCCAGCTGTAGACTACATGTAACTTGCTGCCACAGCCTCGTTTGCAGAAACAAACCCTTGGCTGGTGTAACTACTGTAGTAGGGTCTAGACTTTGAGACTACTGTAGACTACACCCCATATCATTTGACACAACCCGAGATAACAACATGTACATGTAGGCTTGGCATCAAATAGCATGCGTCAACAGACTAGCAGTACTTAACCATTGTTGTTGTTGCTTGTTTGTAATTGTTGCTTTTGTTGTTCATTTGTTTGGCAACCAGTAGAAGAATTACCAGGTTTGCCACAAATGGAAGCTGGATTAATCTCCACTCAAGAATTTATTTTACTAAAGTGTCGAAATAGAGTCTGTTCTTGCAGACTATTCCCATAGACTATCTTGATCGTTTTACCATGTACAGATTACATTTGGTGACCTCAAATATATTGTTCTGAAGATGACCATCAGCCTGCCAGGTTCAAGAGCTTGGTTATATAGAAGTTAAGGCCCTCAAAATATATTTGAGAATCTAACACATAAATGGACTTTGATAATTGACATACTTATGGCATCTATCATGGTGTCCCTCTTACAAGTGCCATATAATGTCATTTATGAGAATACAAATTACATGTATAGGTGTGCACATGTGTATTTCAAGAATCAATACAGGTAGGCCAATTTTGAGTTTGACCGAAATGACCATATTGTTGTTGATTGGGGGTTCAATTTGACTACTTTTACAGCATCAGCTGGGCACATTATTTACGTAGAATATGCCCATCAAATCTCCTTTGCTGATAATAATGTCTGGTAAAATGGACAGTTTTTTGGGGGGTGGTTTAATCTTTGAAAATGAAGGTTTTATCTATTCAATATTTTCTTTCTTGTCTTTCAGAGGCCAGTCTTTGATTGACCATGGCACTGCCCAAGCTGGACATCAATACTGGTCTGCCCCCAGCCCAGGGACTGTATAACCCAGAGAATGAGAAAGATGCCTGTGGGGTGGGGTTCATTGTCAACATCAAAGGAGAACAATCCAATAAGGTAAGAGAGAAAGTCATTATCAAGGGCATTGTGTGTGTGTGGGGGGAGGGGGATGAGGTGTGAGGGGTGTGTGTGTGTGGGTGGGGGGGGGGGGGGGGGGGGTGAGGAGCATGACTGGGCTACATGTACCCCCCAGCTCTGAGCCTGTATAACCCAGAGTATGAAAAAGTTGCCTGTGTGGCGGGTCCATTGTCAATGTAAAAGAAGAACAATACAAGTTGAATAGAGACTGGGTGTAGACTTGGGCTCTATTCAAACATTTATTTTTGGTAAATTTATGTTTTCCACAATAGGACCTTTTCATTGTATTTTACATTCGGGGAAAATTTAACTTTTACACTTCCGCACATGTACATGTACATATTTTGCATAAAAATCCCTTTCATGTATATTATATATCCTTGAAAAGAGAGTATTTTACCTATACTTTTCATGTAATAGTTTTGTTGTAGGATACCACAAAAAACTGAATAACATTTTAAATTCTTATAGTTGTGATTGGACTCAAAATGATAAAATCTTAGAAGACAAGATTTGTATAACTCCAGATGCGTGGTATCAAATACACCTGAATTAATTTAAATATTTGTTTTAGAGTTTGTTTAGATGATAATATTATGAGAAGAGAATGAATCTACTTGTACAGTGTACATGTTTGCGTTGTTAGCTGATTAAAATGACATTTGGATGGTTTGTGTGCGAGTTTGGCAGTCATAGACTGACATGTTCAGGACTTTGAATGTAGGCCTACGTGCATGTATGCAATGCATGACCAGCTAGGCAGTGGTTTGAGAGGTCAAGTATACATGTTTGCATTCTGAGGTTAATGCCTCAGTCAATCCATTGTCAGAGTAATTTAAGGTGGTTATTGTTTATTAATAAATATATTAATGGCAGTTTAGGCCATGTAAAATTGATTACATGTTGATCGTCCGGATTTTTGAAAAAGAGGAGGAGGGTGTACCATGTTATTTGATATTTGATATTTCAAAATGGCCGCTCAAAATGGCCGCTCGGTACATTTTCCCCGACAGTCGAGGCTATTTTTTTTCAAGATGGCCGCCGACAATTTTTTTTTTTTTTAAATCAGAAATGGAGCCATTTTAGCAGTGTTTTTCATGTTTTTTTTCTTTCAAAAAAAAAAAAAAATCAAAAAAAAAAATCAAAAAAAAAAATAAAAAAAATAACAAATAACAAAAAATAGGAGGCGGCCCCCAAAAAGGAAGCGGGCGGGGACGATCAACATGAAATCAATTTTACATGGCCTTACAGTTGCCAAGTCCATTGTGCAAATCCATTGTGCTTTTATGCACATTGTCAAGTTATTGTTGTTGTTATTGCTTAAACGGTCTGTTACCCTATGAATCAGGTCACAGGTCAGATCAGAGAGGTACATCTTTATTTTCTCAATTTTGTTCAAGCCTGAGTAAAAGAAAATAATAAGGGGAATAATATTTGGGACTGATAAGAGAGAGAGAAAGACAGACAGGCAAATTGAAAGATCAACAGACACGCAGACTCCAGTTTCACATGCTATCGAGTATTGACAGCATTGTCAAATTATGTTGAATAAGTTACTTGAATATAATAATGAACTCTTTTTGTGTGTGTGTACATTGTATTTTTAGAGAACTAACATAAAAAATAAATAAAAACAAAAACCCATGAAAATAAAACGTAAACATAATTGAAATAAGAAATTGGTGAATAATTAGGAAAACGTACTAAAAAAGGACATTAGTGCCAACATATTTAGATCCATTCATCCTACAATGTGATGAAATCCTGAAGTTTTTCAAGGAATGTGTTTCAGTTTAATGTACCTTACTACAAAAAACTCAAATTTAAAAGACCCAGTTTCACATAAAATGGAATTCTATGACCAAAACTCTCAAGATATTAGCTCTAAAAATTATAACTCTTCTCAGCACACAATTAGTTTTACATGTATATGTACTGTACATGAACCTGATATTCTGTAATGTATGGTTGTTGTTTTCCTTATCGTATTGTAGATTATAAAGGATGCCCAGACCATCCTGTGTCGCATGAAGCATCGAGGGGCTACGGGAGGGGATAATGACACTGGAGATGGTGCTGGTGTTATGACAGGCATACCTCACAAACTCTACGCACGTAGACTCAGGTAGGTCAAAGAGTAAATGGAGCATAAGAGTATAGAGTGGGAGATAAGGTTACATTTAGTTATTGAATTTAAAATTGGGCGATAAATGTGGACCTCTGTTTTGTTTTCAGGAATTTTAATTGTTTGTGAGAAAGTGAGATAAGAGTAAGAGAAAGAGAGAGAAAAGAAGAAAAAGAAAAGAAAAGAGAAGAGAGAAGAGAAGAGAAGAGAAGAGAAGAGAAGAGAAGAGAAGAGAAGAGAAGAGAAGAGAGGAGGGGGGGGGGGGGTGGGGAGAAGACATACATATCTACTATATTCAGTATATATTGAAGTGCGTAGAAATTTTATCTTGTAATTTTGTTTCATACAATTACATGTACATACCGTTACATGTATTTTTTATTGGAAAAATAAGGTAAAGGCAACAAAATCCATGAGGCAACTAAGCCCTTGAACATACTTCTGTACACTGTAAAGTATGCACAGGCTAACACTTTCTTCTCGAAACAAATTGCTATATAATTATATGCTATATATTTGTAAGTGCTGTTTTTCCCTACCTGTAACTGATATATCCCTCCCCTTATGCTAGACAGTATACATGTATATGGTTACTGGATGCAGTTTATCTCCCGAGAGGGAAGGAATCTTTCCATAGTCCGTCTCCTAGGGACTCATGCACTCCTATCATGCATCCTGTTGACTGTCAATGACACCGATCTCAAACCATATACCCTACTTTCTCTTGATCTATCTCTCGCTTTCCCTTTTACCTCCCCTCTTCTCCCTCTGCTTCCATTGTCTCAAGCCCTATATCTGTCACTTTTTTTTCTTCCCAATTATTTTTGTGATCTTATCTTATCTTTATTTCTTTCTTTAGCTTACCTAAATCTCTGTACATTTCCCTCAATTGTCTCTTCACCGCATAGCTTGTTTGCTCTCTCGCTCACTCCCTAATGAATCTCCTCTTGTACCTTTTGTTCATGTATCGCCCTTTTCACAACTCACTTACTTGTGAATTCTACGTTCTGTTCTCCTACTATACTTTCTCCTCTCCCCAATTATCACCCACTCTCTCTTCTGTTTCTTCCCTTCCCTCTTTAATTTCTACCACCTCCCCTTCCCCTCTCTCTCACTTCCTCTATTTTCTCACCTCCTGTTTCCTTACCCCCTCGCCCCCCTCTCTCTCTCTTTCTCTCTCTCTGTCTCTCTCGACTCTCCTCTCTGTCTGTCTGTCTCTCCCCCTCTTTCTCTCTCCCCCTCTCTCTCTATCTCTCCTTGTACATGTACTACATGTAGATCCTGAATGATACTTGAAGGTCACATGCAAATAAAATTCCACTCAAGCATTGTGTACATGTAGCTTCCATGGAGGTCAGGTTCAAACAAGTTCAAACTAAGATGATCCTGCTCAGAGCTGGAACATACTGTAATGTAAAATGGAACATATTGCAGGTCTCCACGCTAATCTTTTCATAGGGTCATACAGATTAATGTAATATGTTTGTCTGTTTGCACTTTGCGTGGCCCTGATTTTAGTTTTAGCTTGGAAGATTAGTGCAGAAATTTAAGCCCATATGTACATTTACATTTACCAGACTCATGTACATGTATTATTAAACCCTGATCTATGACAAGTACTGGTATGATTATTTTCTTTCATCTCATTTTAGAGTTTATACAATTTTTTTTCTTCTTTTCTTCAATCATACATAGGCCTACTTGTAATTTAATTCAGATTCATAAGAAAGTTTAGAGTTTTGAGAGATACACAGTCTATAGTAAAATTGAAAGGATACCCCGGTCCCTAAAATTTATTCTCAACGACGTACATGTGCTCTTTATGTCAAGATGCATAACTCGCAATGCACTAGTACCATGACAGTGTTTGTCAAGTACTGTAAACTGAACAGATATATATACATTGCATGATCACTTCTACCCTATACAGAGAGGAGCAGCAGATAGAGCTGCCAGAGCCTGGACACTATGCCACTGGTATCTTCTTCCTAGACCCCCTAACAGCCAACCAGTGTGAGCAAAAGTTTGAAGAACTTGCCATTGAGTGTAAATTAAAGGTGAGGAAAGTGGTGGGTTCATCCAATGTATTTGGTTATTTGATGTTCAATTCTTGTATGTTTAATACCAAATATTTATTGGGAAACTTGTCAATATAAATACATGGACATCAAATGTGTCATTATACTATGCATTAGTTCTGATCCAAACTCTTTGAGGGCTTTTAACTTGATAAAATGTGGTTAGATGATTCAGATATATACTAAAATATGTGATGTGTTTGGTAAATAATTTAAATATTTTAGTCTTGCCTATAGGTACAAATTTATACATAAGAGACTGGAAATTGCAGCCTTACTTGTTTGATGTCTTTTAGGGCCTTGTATATAGGTTCATAAGATTCATATTTATTGAAATAGACCTGCACTGTATATATAAATATAGAACTGAAACAGTAAATTTAAGAGAGCTTTTTTAATCTGAGGCAGAATAGGTTTTTTTTTGATAGGTTGAATTTGACCAGTTTTTCAACCTTGAATTGGCATCATGAATACAATTTTAAAAATAAAATAAAATAAAATCACTTTCAAAGCTTTATGAAGGAATTTTGTGTGGTATTATCTCCATGTTTGCATTGTAACCTAAATTTCCTTTTTTCTCTTTGATTTTTTTTTTTTAGGTACTAGCCTGGCATAACGTACCACACGATACAAGCGTTCTAGGCCATACTGGCAGAGCAAGGGAACCCCTATTGCGGCAGGTCTTTGTGACGGGCGAACAGGAGAAGGAACTCTTTGAGCAACGCGTAAGTCTGAGTGTGGTCATGTCCTTGATTCGTTTGATGTTCAAATGCAGTCTTAAGTTTCGATTTCATATGACAGAGAGAAAGTTTGCAGAAATTGTATTTAAAACAAAATCTTAGCCAGATATCATAAGAGTAGAAATACATACATTTTTTTCAACTACATATTTCTACATTAATAGATCCAGGGGACTCTGCAAAGAAGGTTTACAAGTGTGGCAGAATGCCTTTTTTTGCAGGGGGGGGGGGTGCAGGTGACTCGATTGGCATTGGATTCAATCTTCCCTCCTCCTTCTACTATGATCTGGCACTGAATAAGGGCCAGTTAATATGCAAAATTAAAAAAAAAAGATATTGACTATTTTATAACAACTTTTCAAAAAGATTACCTCATCTTCAAAGGGCTGCTGAGTTTGCAGAATCTTTCCATCAATAAATCCATGTGCAAAATTGTGAAAATATTGAAAGTACAAAAATATAGAATGCTTATGTTTAGCGTGGGACGCTGTGGGTTCAATCTTAATGTGATAGTAGAATGAAACTGATTTTCAGATTCTTGCAATTTCTATGTGTTTTAGGTTGCTATCAAGTTCAAGTAAAGTAAAATGTTCAGAAACAAGCTGACATGTTTATAAAAGAGAACCACAAGCACAGTAAAACTAGAGATGGTTTGATGGTTTATTTTACCTGATTGCTAAGAAAACAAATGTACGTTTCTTAAAAAGCAACTCGAGATTGTAATGTAAGTCCTATCCGAGGAACCAAGGACTTCCATTTTACGAGACCTCTGCTCTACCGCAGAGCCATTGCTCATCACGTGAGTGAAAGGAAACCTTTGAGAAAAATAAATTGTAAAAACAAACAACAAACTAACCCTTGATGGGAAATACATGTACAGTATGTTGATGGTCCTTGTAATTTGACTTACAGGAAGTAATTGTGCCTACTTTACAAGGGTCACAGAAAAGTCTCAAGGTTTTTATGTTGAAGTGGAAGCCATTGACACCCAACATTATTTAGGTCAATACATACAAGCAGGGAATGATGACGATACCACATTGCTGTCAATGTGTTAGATTTTGTTTTTCTACAATGTTGTTTCCTCCAATTTACTTGCATATTGTGTGTGGAAAAGAATCAAGATATATGATAGGTTGAAACCTTTCTTGAAATGGTATCTGCAGAGATCCAAGCTTCTCTGCAGAACTTTGTTTACCCTTGCTTTAAATTGAGTGAAATGTGGTCTTGCAACATCTTAAGTGAAGACCTTTGAAGCAACTTTGCAGGATAAAAGTATGTATTGTTGCATTGATATTTAGATGTATTGGTACACCCTTTTCAGTATTTCTTGAAAGGGAAAATGTTCTTAATCTACATGTAAAGTCCTCCATACTGACCAAGGGTGGACATGTTGATTGGCGAGAACTATGTAGAGATAGATCTCTCCTTGTACATGTACATCAATGTACAGGGCAAAATAAACATTCATCTTCTTCTGAGTTCTGAAGATGTATGCCCTTCCTACATGTAGCTCAAGTAGAAGTTAAGTCACAACATTGGTATGGACATGAGTACACTACACATGATACGTTACATGATAAACATGACACCTCGTACTGACATTGAAGTTGACCCATATGTAATGTGATCAGAGCAACGTCCTCTCTCTAGACCAGGTAGGTCTGTTCACACAGCAGCACCCCACCCCCCTCCCACCCCCCCCCCCAAATGTTCCATTTTGTACATAGAGCTCATGTGCATACATACTGTTAATGGTTCCATCTGGGGTCTCCTCACAACAAAATAGTATGGAGCCCTAATTTGATAATGAAAAAATGAAATACATGTTCAAATTATACAAAATCTTTTCCAAACACCTTATAGGTATTTTTAAAAACATTTTAAAGCCAGTCTGCAACAGTTTGGCCAGGGGGGGGGGGGTGCAGACCTCCCTGCAAGGTCACTGGCTGGTGCTCAAATACTTGTAACACAAGAAAAAGGGGATCATGGGGATCCAACAGGCACTGATTACGAATTGTTTGCTATATAGAGAGCGCAAGTAGCTATATAGTGTGCAGTGGGGCTTTAAGACCTTGAAAAGTAAATTCAATTTGAATTGATTTCCACATATTTCTATTGTCTAAACAGAATTACACTATACTGTATATGTCATAACATTGCAGCTTTTTAAATGTTTTCCCATAGATTACATTTAACAACAAAATCAGATTACAGCTGGCTTATTTTTCCAAAGTAGAGCAGACATATCAAACAGGGTTAATCCATGTGTCAGGTTGATCAAATATTTGACAATCGTCATGATTAGTGGCTTGTTCAACATTTATAATCTAAAGATGTTTGCGCTGTACACATAAAAGTTAGATATAGGGGTGGGCTGAAATGTATGGTAGGGTTTTAAGTTTCAATGTATTTTATTCCCTTTTTAACGCACAAGTCGAAAATTCCACAATGAAATGTGCTTGCACATTATATTTCGGGAAGCGCTTTAATTGAGGGATGTGTTTACCATTCTTTCAAGGAATTTGATAGATATACACTGTACATATATACAAGTAGAACAAAAAATGCTTGCTGTATAGCTAGTATTCATGTAAATAGGCTCATTCAAATACATGAAATGATAAACTGCAGCATTTTGTTTACTATGTTGTATATGAATGGCAACTTGTGCAGAACAAAGGTCCTGAGCAATTTATTGGGCTCTGTGTTACTAGATACAGAAATATGGAGTGTATTTACACTTACAGTGTAATACAATATACATCTTTATGAAAAAATACCATTGCGGTTTGGCTGTGTCATCATATACATGTATCTGAATGATCCAACTGAAATTTCAGTTACATTTCTGAATAATATAGATAACAATGAAATATTTTGCAAGGCTCTAAACTTAATTGCCAAATCAGCTTCATATAGGAGACGATCAAAACATCCGGTCTGACGTCACATGATTTTTAACCTTTTAAAATTTGTCTCCCGTTAATTGTAAGCATGCAATCGATCCCTGAGATTTTTATTTCCTTCTGTATGACTTTGCCCCATCTTTAAGATGTTTCCTGTTTAATGTTAGCTCTAATCCTTGGGTCTAATCATTTCCCCCAAATTGATGCAGAGGTGTAAACAGTGAGGTGGGCTTAATGACGCTAATCTATTTCTTTTTCCTGTTCATTTATAACTATGCCATTGACTGATAGGCAAAGATATCACGATCGTAGCACGTGCTAGAATTCTTTGTTCCGTGAATCATCTAGAGGACTTCAAATAAGGTCAAATTACAAAAGATAAAAATGGTAAGGACAAAGACAAAGTCCAAGGTCTAGGGGCATAATAAAATAGAGATCTTTGTTGTAAACAGTCATGATAAAACAATATTTAATGATTGTGACATATTTATTTGCACTCTTTTGAATAGACAGAAAAGAAAGGCAGATAGAATCCAGCAGGATGTAAGCAGTTTGAGAAAATGCAGCGTTTCAATCAGATGGGGGGGGGGGGGGGCAGTATATATTACTGTACACATGAATACATGACCATAGGGGGGGGGGGGCGTGCCTTTACTCTAAAAATATATAACCTTAACAAGTTATCAACCCCCTTGAAACTATTCTCTTAACAAGGTCAACCTCTATCGAACATCATCAAGTCTAAAAAGGGTACTCAACAAACGGTGCCCTCTTTTCTGATTTAAAAAACAACTTACATAACACCCTGAATGTGTCACTCACCTTGAGCAGAAAAAAGATACCCTTTCTGCGTTCTTTGTTCAGGCTTGTGTGCAGCTATATATTTGACCCCCCCCCCCCCCCCCCCCCCCCCCCCCCCATTCTCCGGGAATCAGATTAAGAAAATAGAAAAGAGGATAAACAGGCAATTTAATTGAGAGGACACAGGTGCAAACAAATAATTCTGGAAAAATAGTAAACCATTACATGTACATCTTTAATATCATTATTATTAATTATTAATGTAAATACATTTCTTATTATCGGTGCTCTAATTCTTAGATAATTTTCTTCTTCTCAATAGTAAACATCTGTTTTCTTAAGTCACATTTCTAAAGTCTAGCTCATTTCAACAAAGGGAGTTAGACCGAGGTCCAAGTTTTCCTTTTGTTTAACATGACTTTAGACTATGTTATCCACAGTCTGGTAACATACCATGACACCTCCCTTTTAAGGTCATTAATTTCGCTTAAGGAGGTAAAATGCTTCAAATGCTTACTGTGTAGATAATGGGCCGTAATACAAGTACAGATATTTTGATATTTTTTCTTTTGTGCTCGATGAATACAAGATACTGTATTACCATCATAATTATTCAAACAGAGAGCATCGTTCTTACCTTTTTCTCTTACAGGTGTTTGCATTGAGGAAAAGGGCTACCCATACCATTCCAAAGAAAGACCTGCGTTTCTACATCTGTACATTGTCTTCAAAGTCCATTGTGTATAAGGTACGTAATATTGACATATTCAGAATATAAATGTTGTATTTGCTAAAGGATTTTTTGTAACAAATATTTTGTGACAAATATGCTTTCTTTCGAATTATGATACCTGTCCATGTACTTTTGAGAATGTTGACAGCATGATTGGTAATTTGAATGTTTAAGATTCTTAAGAATGAGGATTGAGTACATGGAGAAAATAAAATAACCTGTGCTTCACAACAGAGTAAATATGAGCAGTTGGGGTGAATAGGAATACAAATTGGAAAAGTGTTTACATAACAATAGTGTCTTACTCTCAAATTTTTTTTCTATTCATCCCAATTTATAAAATATCTTGGTCAAATGAGGAAATTAGTCGGAGAGAAAATGGTGAGAGTTTGTCCTTGATTAAGAAAAGTGAGGAGAGAAAGATGGGATATTGAGAGAAAGATGAGCATCGGATGAAAATATATTTTCTATCTCAGATAGAAATCTGAATGTTTGTGGCTACCGTAATTAACGGTGTATTAACTGCACCTTTTTGCCGCCGAAAAAAATTCAAAGTCGGGGGGGGGGGGGGGGGGGGGGGTGCGGTTTAAACACGGTACACCCCAAAAACAAAAACAAAATTGTTTTTTAAAGTTTCGATTTATGCCCCTCAACCTGGCGCTATGCCTGGCAATGTCTCCCAGCTCAGTAATCGGTGTGTTGACTCACCACTCCGAAACTAGAACAACACTCAAATTTGTCTGTCATCTTGGTTTGAAAGTAATCTTTCTGATAGATTTCAATATGTAGTTTATAATAATAATTCCTCCAATTTTTCTTCTATTACACGGCGTACCACAAGGTTCTATCCTAGGTCCTCTACTGTTTTTTAAGTCGGCAAACCCCCCCCCCAAAAAAAAAAAAAAAACCCCGTTAATTACGGTATACTTTATTCTGCTTGTGTACCCACTTTGCAACTTCTTATCACACAGTCAAACAAGATTCTATGTTGACATTGTATGCATAATTGCATTTAGTATTCAGAGAAAATCTCCACCTTTACTCTCAAGCACTAAATAAAGCTGTTGTGTCATGCATGCTGGTGGCGTGGGGGCGTACAAGACCGCTAATAGAAGGGTCAGTGGAATTATTGGGGAAGGGGCACCAGGTTTACTCTGAAAATAAAATGCAAAGTTACAAGGCTATTGATTAAGGGAAGAGTGAAAGAAGTGGGCCAGACCTCTTTTTTTCTCTCCCTTCTCCGATTCCCTTTCTCTCTTTCCCACATTCCCTTTCTCTCTTTCCCTTTCTCTCTTCCCCTCTCTGTCTCTGTCTCTTTATTTCTTTTTTTTCTTTTGATTTTTCCACCACTTGATTTGGGGCATATACCCCCCGCCCTTCCCCCTTACACCCAGACTGAGCACCAGTAGCTACGCCACTATGCATGCCATTAGAAGATTGCATATATTTCCATCCAGTTTGAACTCCATGTAGGTCGGATGAGGAGATACCTTTAAGATGCATGCATGCACACTGTGTCAACATTGAAAAGAGCAATCAATATTCAAGCGAGTGTAAAGTATCCCTAAACCCTAAATGTGTTGACGTCAATGAGCGAGTTGCAAGAGGATGAATCTTTCGATCAAGATTATCTTTCTGATGAGGAAATTATAAAGAAAAAAGGCACACTGTCATGTAGGGAAAAAAAGACTATAGATGCCATTTAGTGTGTGTTTATGTTCCTTTAGAAGTCAGAGGAAAATATGGAGGAAGAAAGGAAAAATGGAATTACATATACATGTACATACATGCTGAAGATAGAGAAAGACGAACAAACTTTAAGACAGATAGAAGAGGAGAGGATGAAGAAGGATGTGGAACATTTTTTTAAATGCCAATATTTTAAAAATTTGGTCTCCACATAAAGGCCATAAAAGATGAAGATCAATAAATGAACAAAAAAGTGGGCATCTCCCGTAAGAAATTGGTTACTTTAAGTTACCTACTGTAGACTCTGTCCTAGGTAAAACCCTGATGTGGAAATGGCGGATGGATGCGGATGCATGCACACTGTGTCAACATAAAAAAACAATCAATAATCTTAGAGACTGTAATGCATCCCTAAGTAATGACGTCAACTGGTAGGGACGAGTTTGCAAGAGAGCCGGATTTGTAGGTTCCGTCTGAGCGCATAAGTCTATGAATATTTAAGGTGGTTCATTACTACATAATGATTGCTCCCATATTCATTGCCTAGGATTATTGTATGGGTAAGAAGAGGAGGTGGGATGGGAGGAGGAGGACTAGAAAAGGAAGGAGGAGTAGGAGAGGGACGAAGAGAATAAGGAGGAGGAGGAGGAGGAGGAGGGGGGGGGGGGGAGAAAGAGGGAGAAGAAGATGGATGGAGGAGGAAGAACAAGAACAAGAAGGAGAGAATGAAGAATGAGAAGAAGGAAAGATGAGGATGTTAAAAGAAGGAAAAGAGCAAAAACATGAACAAATGAGAATGTGGGAAAACGAGGAGGGGAAGAACAAGTATGAAATATTAGGATTGAAGAGGAAATGCCAGTACCAGATCGTTGGTTAGGCCATATGGTTTAGGTTAGCTATTAAAACCACTTTCAAGAATTCAAGCCTTTCCCTCGTGGATTAATGCTGGTATGATATAATCTGTTTTTAGACTGAAGAGCTTTAAAGCAGATCATTTACACAGTCAGTGCACTTTTAGGTCCACACAGACCATAGATCTTTAAAAACAGCTGACTTTTTGTTTTACACTGCTACCACTCATTTGATCTTCATTTTCCACTTAAATAACCAACCCTCAAACTAAATGAACTGAAGACACCAGCTGACAGATGACAAGGTCAGGGAACCGTTTCACAAAGCCCTTGTTCAATGACAAAAACAAATCTGGTGATAACCAATCAGAAGCAAGGATTTCACTAGCTTATAACAAAAATTGTCATTTGTCACTGATGACAAGTTTTGTGAAATGGGGCCCAGTTGTATCATACACATGAAATTGTACCCTTAGGGTAAATTGGTGATGGAATAGCATTACCTATCACCTGGGATATGCACGGGAGATACAAGGAAAGTAATTGGAGTATTGGACAGCCATCTTATTGTTGATCACATGCTCTGAGTGAGACTGATGAAGGAAACCTAATCGCATACCATTAGATTGGATTATGTAACAAGAGATATCATCTTTGGAGAGACAGAAGGGCATTGACTTACTGCTGCATGTACAGTGATGTGTAGCCCTTTGGCTCTCAAGTACCAGTAAGCCCTGTGTATATTGTGTCTATATTCTTATGAGGCAATTGTTCAGCTGTGTTTGATCACATGGGCAGTGTGGTAAGAGGTACTTGAATGTGCATGTGTAATTGTGTACATGGTTGCATCTGGCCTCGTGGAGTAATGCTACGCGCTCCTGTCAATTACTCCAATATATTCTATTGTTTCCAATCACATATCCCAAGTACCTCCTACATGTACCCAAAGTTTTCTATATTATGATTAAAATTGAGAAAAGTCACAATATTTTGATGGCTTGGTCCAGATATTAGAATCACATTATTGGTATACACTATCCAGTGAAATGTATCTCTTTGGAATATTCAACAGAACAATTTGAATGTCACAGAAGACAAATAGTTCATTTTTTTTGTTCATTTTTGTCCAATAATTTACACATTCTCTGCCCTAGTACTGAACTCTAATTAGGTTTCTGGGACTTTATTGGGGTCTTTTATTTTGTCTGTGTGTGTTCTCCTGCTCCTCTACTCCCTACATTAAGTACCCCCATCCTCCTCTACCCCCTCCTCTCCTTCTTCCCTACCCCAACCCCCTATTCCCTCTTCTCTTCTCCTCTTCTCCTTCCATGCATTCTCTCCCTCTCCTCATCCAAACTAGAAAATGAATTTGCCATTCATCCCAGTCAGGTACATCTAAATTATGCTAGTTCATCCAATTCTCACTGCTATCTCGTAACATTTCATGGGCCATTATTTATGCATTGCACATGAATATCTTTTCAAGGACACCTGGGTTAATTTCCTGCCCGCATGGTCTTAGACATGCATTTCATAAAAGACCAATCACTCATATCTATCTAGGCATTGGGGCGTTCGCCTGTAATCCAGCTAGCAATGGAAGTTATAAACTGATTCAGCCGAGAACGTAGTTTTGAAACTGACTCGGGTCTTTCGGATGGTGACGTTTAAAGGTCGGTCCCCAGACGTAAATATTCATATCTGATTGATACACGTCTGTAAAACTCCCATACACACACACACACTCTAATGCTGAGTATCCAATCCTTCTCAATGTGTTCAGCATACCTTTTTTGAGAAGTGTACCAAGGATATTGTCAAACCTGCTTTAAAAAACCAGAAAGCCCACCTGTGTATAAACATTATTTGTTTCCGATCAAATCATTTCTCATTGAAACATGTACAAAGGAACCTATACCACCTGACAGGTGTTTGTAAATACACCCTTTCATCTCTTTAATGGTCTTTATAGCCATTTTTCACAAAAGATACTTGGATTGTACACCATCATCTACAGTAGATGTGAAACAACCCATTCTGAATTTAATGCTACATGTACATGGAGAAATCAGTCTGTAGACTATACTGTATACACCAAGCAAGATGAAATACAACACTTAAACCACAAGGGTAGTTGCTGGACACCCTTTGCATTATTATTTATGGTCCTTAAAATATCAAGATTTCAATATACATGTAAAGTAGTATCTTTAATATGTGCCATGGATTTTGTTACTTAAAAGATTGTGATGTTATACATATACGATTGTGCTGTGATTAAAGTATATGTGTACAAAATTATTATTTACATCTCAAGAATGCAGAAAGATGTGTTTAGAATATGTTCATTGTACAATGTACTTCCAAGAAATGAGATTACAGCAGACATAAGATCCAAACGATGTGTGAAGCAATTTCCCTCTTAATTAAACGGGCACAATAGTGAGGATCATGAGGATTGCTTGGAATGAAGCACTGTTTGACGTCAAACGCCACTTGATTATCAATGAAGAAAGCCCTTTAGGGGTTTAGGCTATAGTGCAATGGCTGGCTAAACATGCACAAATATGCAGTTGATGGCATTAATTTGGTGTTTGACGGTATGCAATTGTGTGGGATGGGGGAGAGAGAGAGAGGGGTAAATAAGATGTGGAAGAGAATGAGGATTGCGGGACAGAAATCTATAATTGATGGCATCAAATTGATGTGTGTGTGTGTGTGGGGGGGGGGGGGATGAGGGAGGGAGGGAGGGGTATACAAGTTGCGGAAGAGAATGAGGATTGCGGGACAGAAATCTATAATTGATGGCATCAATTTGATGTGTGCGTGGGGGAATGAGATAGAGAGAGAGAGAGAGAGAGAGAGAGTGCGATCAAGGGAGAGCGAGATGGAGCGAGATGGAGCGAGATGGAGCGAGATCAAGAATGAGAGAGAGATGGAGCGAGATGGAGCGAGATCAAGAATGAGAGAGAGATGGAGCGAGATGGAGCGAGATCAAGAATGAGAGAGAGAGAGAGGAAGAGAGAGACAGACAGAGAAGGGGGTAAATAAAATGCAGGGATGCTAGTCAAACGAGATGCTAAATTTAGATGGAGGTCGTCTAGAGGGCCGATGGCTGGATGACGTGAGCAGTGCGTGGGCCAAACGGATGTTTTGATTTAGAGCTCACAGTTCCACAATTATGGTCCTGCATGAGAATGCTTGACCTTTTTTAGCAGGTGGCAGAAGAATTGTGTGGTTGGAACTCACATAAAAGGAATTCATATTGCATTGATCTCAAATGAATAAAACTTATATATCAAATGATGCTCCAGCTAAACACATTTCACACATTTTGCCCTATAATGATATTTAATGATATTCTAAAATGTACCTGTCTAGGCCTTTTATTAATAGGCCTAGTTCTACATACATACAGATTGTATACGTGTTATATACGGTAATGAAATAAATGTGTATTTAATGTAGATGACATGCTATCTAATGCATTTACAATGTACATGTACATGCAATCTCACTTTTTTCGACTTTAGATTCTGTGTTTTCCAGTAAACCTTTGTATGTACAATGTATAAGTTTGAAGTTCTTAAGCCCAATTCAAAAGAAGGATTGCTTTGAACAAAAGCACCTCTTATAATCCCTTAAATAATCCCACTGATAATCCCACTGATAATCCCACTGATAATCCAACTGATAATCCCACTGATAATCCCCCTAATAATTCCTCTTTGCCAGAGCAGAACAAAGTACTAAGGAAGAATGACCATAGCCCTTGACCCAGTCAATACTCTATTGATCACTGTCTGGAAATAGAAGTTGAAGTTCAATAACTGGATTACTGAGACAGTGCACAGAATATCAAATGATGTGCCTGTTATAAGGGACATGTACCCCAGATACTCCATATACACACCCTGTATACACCATTTTACATGTGGGTACATGGATGTTTTTTCAACAAAAACAACAACAAAATCGGCTGAAAGATTCCTTACTTTTTATAATCTTTATTGACATTTTTAATGTCAATTTTTATGTCATTTCTGATGTCATTTTTAATGTCATTGTAAGATTATAAGATGTGAACTCTTGAAATATTCTTAATATTTTGAATGTTTTTGGACAAATACGAAAAACCTAGAGGTTTTTTTAATTTGTCTTTTTGGATGGTCTGTTAAGCCTCTCTATATAGGCCTGCCATTATTTCTGTGCTCTCTATTCTGAAACATTGTCATAATTCATCTCTGTGTATGTTTCTAGTATTTATTATCCCTCATACCGTTCGTTGCTCCATCTTCATGCTTTTCACTTTGTCTTCTCATCTTTGTATCTATCTAGGGTTTGTTTACACCGTTTCAACTATGGAAGTACTTTGGAGACTTTGCGGACCCAGACTACGAGACCCACTTTGCAGTGGTCCACAGTAGGTTCTCAACCAACACCTTCCCCAGCTGGGAGAGAGCACACCCTCACAGGTACACATGTCATTCCTATTAAAGCCCCACAGCACTACTTATACTTGCACCATTTATATAGCGCCCTCTATATAGCAAACAATGTAGCTGCAAATGATTCCTTTTTGGAGGAGTTGTTCCTATTTAGATAGGGTCAAGCTATTGTTTTGAACCCTAGATGCCTCTCTTTTTATGAAATATTCTGTGTGTGAAGTATATGAAATAGACTGTATTCCTAAATGTTGCTGTGAAAGGTTGGCAGGTATGCTAGGTGAGAGTACCGCACATGCTTTTGATTTTGATTTTATTTTTTAAAATCCAATTTCCAGGTAAAAGAATTAAATGTATAGAAACAAAGGAAGAAAGAAATCTCATGGACAAGTGCCCGAGGATAGTAGAGCACATTCTTTGCCCAGAGGCTCCTGTCAACATTCTTAAAATGTTACTAGGCCTTTTGCTCTTAAATCAAGAAAAGGGAGATTTATTTAGCATTGTGCATACCGTACATGTATATACCTTTTCCAACATATATACATAAAATTGTCTTTAACCCAAATTGCAACTGGATTATCTTAATTCCTTAGGCTGACAAGGTTCCAGTAGCCAGTGGGTTAAAGTATGTTAAAGTATGTTAAATTCTTGTTCTGAAGGAGTAGTAGGACAAAGAAATAAAAGGGAGAAGAAAAATAAAACAAACAAAAACAGACAGTGTCCTCTACCCTTTAGGTCTACAGGGGCTATTTCAATACACACAGCTCTCTGTTTCTGAGGAAAATAACCACATCCTCTCGCACACACTCATAGAGCTGATTTCAGGTCATTAAATAATATTTCATGGACAGCAATATTCTACACTTTTTGATGTTCTTAATGTGAAAATGATTTTGATCTTTAAAGTTTGAAATACCCACTTTCTGTTTATATCTCCCAATAACGAGCCCATAGTTTATTTGGGAAGAATGATGATGTACTCATCTTGCTGTTATAATGACCAAAGTGCAAGACGTACACTAATGCATTGGTAAATTGTCTGTTCCCTTTCTATTCTCGTTTGCATCAAAGCTGTGCAAACACTTCCTTCAGATACAAACACACTATCGTGTAACTAGAGAGAGTGAACAGGGAAACAGATTGGGATTCGTTTTGAATCCTTTTTACCAAAGCCGTACCAAAACAACTGCGTAGCTTAATAGCAACTCTTCAATATGCTCGGTATAAAGTTATCCATCCATAATTATTGAAGAAGGAAAAAAATTGCCAAAACTAATAAATCTTGTCATGTATTCTTAACTTTGTTAAATGAAATGAACATCATTATTCACATCAATACAGTTATGTAATAGATTATTGATCAGAACAAAGGTGTAAATTGTAAGTACAATATCCATCAAAATAAACTACCTTTATACAATAGTAACGCAATAGTGCACCACGAGTGCACTAAAAAAGTTAGTGCAGTAGAGGTGCACTAGGTGCACTTTATGGGCTGAGATAAAGTGCACCTAGTGCACCTCTATTGCACTAACTTTTGTAGTGCACTTGAGGTGTACTATTGCGTTACTATCACATAATTCATTTTGATGGATATTGTATATACATGTACAGTTTAAAACAACTAAATTATTCACACCCTTAACAAGTTTTCAAGTTTTAATGTTTGTGAACAATTTATTCATACCCTTACCAAGTTTCTTCAGAATATGACGTATTAAAGCTAACATCTGAAAGTACCCAACATAGGCCCTAGTTAGACCAGTCCACCTTTCATTCTTGAGTTACAAAAGAAACAAGAACATTAAATTTACAAGGGGGTATGGATGATATAGTTGTTAATTGTATATTTCCATGGCAAGTAATACCGTAATCAGACCAATCCTGCTTAGCATTATGCTACATGTTCTTATGATTTTGTATTTCACATATATTGTATATTAGGTTGTTGCATCTGTGTGGCATGAACTTTGATGATACATTTAGTAGTACACTGTTGATCAGTTGCTACTATGCAGATATATTGTATGATGCACTTTTTCTTAGATATTTTTTTTTCATCTGCTAAAAAAATAAAAAAATGATGATAAACGATTTTGATTTTTCCTTATAATTGACTCTAAAGATACGTCGCCCACAATGGAGAGATCAACACCATCCGAGGCAATGAGAACCTGATGAGGGCTAGAGAGGGCGTCATGAGCAGCTCTAAGTACGGTGACGAGCTCAAACAGCTCTATCCTGTGGTGGAGGAGGGGCTACCAGACTCTGGACGGGTGGATAATGTCCTGGAGTTCCTCATCATGGCCGGAGGTCGATCCCTGCCAGAGGTAAGCCCAACATGTCTAGTGTCTGAAATTTTATTTGCGGTCAAAGAAATAAACAAGAGAACAAATGAAAGTGATACTCGTTTGATATTTACTTGGTAGAGAGATGAAATTTCTGAAGAGTTGTTTGCTGGAGTGATAGAATCTCATATCTCAACTATGGAATGATAAAAAAAGAGAATGAAATATCACTGCCCAACAGGAACAATTCCACAATTTGGCCTGAAAAAATAAACAAAAATCAAATCAAATCAAATATATTTCATGATTTTGTTTCCCCCATCGACTGAATACCTGTACTTTATTCAAAAAAGATCTTTGAAGAACTTTTTCAAGTTTCTCAAGTTCCTACCGTTGATCCTAGACTTGACAACCGAACCATAAATTCTGTGCATGACCTTAGTTTTATGCTTCTGAAGTATTTTAATAAGCCAGGCTGAAATATTGGATCACCTCCTTCTCACCTTCAGGAGCGTCAATTTTTAAATTGTGATTGGCATCCATCCCTCTTGCTCTCAATGTCAGGCGATGATAACAATGGTATCAGAGACCTGGCATCAACATTATCCTCATCTTTGTCATTTTTTCCTACATTTTAACTTACCTCCTTCTTGCTCTGACCTACAGGCTGTAATGACTATGATCCCAGAGGCCTGGCATAAGGACACTATGATGAGTGAGGAGAAACGGAACTTTTACCGCTGGGCTTCGTTTGCTATGGAAGCATGGGACGGACCAGGTATAATAAGAAGATTTTTATGCCCTTTAATTTCAATTCAAAACCAACTGAACCATATACAGTCAAATCTGTCTATTGAGGCCACAACAGGGACATAGAAAAAGTGGCCTCTGTAGACAGGTGGCATTTCTAGTCACGTTATTTAACACACATTTCTCTCTAGAGGGAGACATAATGCATGGCGTCTATAGACAGGTGGCCTTTATAGAGAGGTGGCCACTAAGACAGATTTGACTGTATTCATGTTATGAGAATGCATGTAAAATGTAAGTGTTCCGCCAAAGTTGTTTAACAGGATTCATTCAAGTTTGCTTCTGTAGCCGAAATTTGAACAGTCATGAGGCTCATCATGCAATGGAAGTGAACAAGGCTTACAATTTTAGAACTACGTAACCATGAACAGAAAATCAATAAAAGAAGATCAACTCCTCAGAGTCAGAAGAGCGTTAACTCATAAATGTAACAAAGGGTTAGGTGTAATGTCCTTCTGGCACTCAGCAGATGTTATTTACATGTACGTTCATTTCATTCCTTCTCACTAGCCCTGTTCACATTCGCTGACGGCCGTTATGTCGGAGCTATCCTGGACCGCAACGGCCTCCGCCCTTCACGCTACTACATCACCAAGTCGGGCTTCGTGGTCATGGCCAGCGAGGTAGGGGTGTTGAACGTAGCTCCAGAGGACACACAGTCTAAGAGCCGTCTCAAGCCAGGCAGGATGCTGCTCGTCGATACAGAGCTCGGAGAGTTCATCAACGATGTGGACATCAAGCATCACATTGCTACCCTCAGACCGGTCAAGCAGTGGATGGACCAACAGGTATGTTCCTTTGTCTTTGCCCTCTTCTAGATTGAATGGCTAGTATAAATCTGCCCACTTACTTTACCGCCTTGGTCCGAGTTTAAATTTGACTCATATATGGTAAGACATGACATGGTAAACTGCTTTGAAATTCAGCTGCTGCAAAACCCATTAGGAAATGAATGTCAAGACTGCCGAGATGCATTTTATTGAACGCACTTTATTAAATGCAAAAGAACACACCATAGGCTACCTGTGTGCATCAATGGCGCGTAAGCATACGCAGAGATCTTTGTATTTGAGGTACAGAAATGAGAAGTCCACTGAGCTCATCTTACCAGTATCTAGTTTTGCTGCAGTGGATGTTTGGAAGCAGTTTACCGCCACACTTTTGCACTGTCTTTAAAGGGGCTGTAGCATGAGGAGTCTACAGTATCTGTTTTTCCCATGGCCGGACTTGGGGCAAATCGGTTGTAATACGGCTACGGACAACACGACCGCAGTAGGCCTACGTGTTCACATGTGTGCAACATACGCGAAACCGAAGCGTGAGCAGAATTCCGGTCTGTTTCGCGAACGCTAGTGCGCTGACCCAGTTAATCAAGTCCATTCGTTTACGTGCAGTTGTCCAAAAGAGGACGTAGATGGCGTCAACCAGTATCTCCCATGCTACAGCCCCTTTAACATTAGAGGCTTGTCAGTTTTGACAAGTTGTGCTACCCCAAAAATTATACACAAGCTTCCATTTCCATCATGTAGTTGATCTTGATCTCTGTATTAATCGGAAGATCTTTGCTCTGCCTCCCCCTTTACCCGCAGGCTGTCACCCTAAAGGACTTCTACAAGGCTCACCTGGAAACGAGGGGCGAGGAGCCAGAGATCAGTCCTCTTGTTCCCGTCCAGTCCGATCATCGTCTCTCCATGTTTGGCTATAGCGTGGAGCATATCAACCTGCTTCTCGTTCCAATGGTGAAGAACAAGTAAGCTAGCCTGAAGAACTGCTCTCCTTCCATCCCTCCCTGTGGCCGCTGTCATTCCTGCTTCTTCATAGGTCCGAATACAGGAACCTGAAGTCTTGGCTAGGATAGATCTACAGGAAGACGGAAGCTTTTTTTCTCCCCCTTTCTTATTTCTTTTGTTTGCGTGTTTGTTGACAATAATGTCTACTGCATGATGTGTCAAGTGTGATATGTGTGAAATGAAGTGTTTTTGAGATGTCTTAACAATTTTAAATGGATGTTCTTTTGACACATGCTACAGTGATGATTACTCCCAAGTTTTATTTCATCAAATGCAAATGTCAAGGTTAGGTTTCCAATTTGATTTTAAGTAAGGTATAGGATTAGGGTTTGGTATAGTGTTCAATCTAGAGCCGACATTGAGGACTCATTTGGATTAGGATATTGATCACGGAATAATCGTCGCTGGAGCATGTGCCATCCATGATACAACCATTCAAAGTAAGAACCAGTGAGAAAGTGGCAAGGTACCATGTAACAGGAAGATGAGATTGTAACAGAAAAGAGCATGTGTTCATAGATTTTCTGTAAACCATCTTACCCCTTTGCATGTAATTTTGCAGGAAAAAGATTTTGCATTTTTTATTCAAACAGACTACTCTCTTCTGTAGTCTGTAGTATTTTACTTTACAACAGGTAGGTTTGAAAGCAATGTATCCATGTGACTGAAAGATTGTGAAATAATGAGCCTCGAAGCATAAATTGGTAAGTGGACTTGCTCTGGTTTTGTTAAATGCCATTATCAGGTTATTATCCTGCTATTCTTCTGTTTTTTCAGGAAACTATCATTTTTATCCTCCTGTTTTTTCCAACCAGGAAAGAGCCCCTAGGATCTATGGGTAACGACGCGCCTCTGGCTTGCCTGTCTCAGCGTAATCCATTGGTCTTTGAGTACTTCAAGCAACTCTTTGCCCAGGTCACCAACCCACCTATTGATCCCATCAGGGAGAGTATCGTCATGTCACTGGTGAGAATCAATTATAATAATAATGATGTCTTCTTATATAGCGCATATGTCTGTCATGTCATGACACTCCTGGTGCTGCCTTGATTATTATTCTGGCTTTAGCAAGGCGGCCATTACGGCGCTCTAGTATTTCAAGTAATTAATTTCTGTCAGGTATCCATTTACATCACCTGGGTTGAGTGTGGCAAATGTAGATCAATATCTTGCCAAAGGACATTAGTGCCGTGGTGGGACTCGAACCGCAGACCTTGTGATCGTTAGTACGATGACTTATCCACTCGACCACAACACCTCTACAACTACAACAATGCAACTTCCTAGATCTTTGGGGCATTAACTGAGACTCTTTGCAATCAAATATGATCTGACACAATTTTTATCAGGCACGGTAAAACAAAATGCCAAAAGGCAGCGACAAGAAGTAGAAACTTCAATCTAACTTGATTTTGATAGTGCCCATCTGTACAGATCATCAATCAGGAAGAGCGCGTTTCTCTTGGACAGTGCTCATTGAAAACTGTATAAAAAGGATCATGTAGAGGTGTTGTGGTCGAGTGGATACGTCACCCGACTGTCGATCACAAGGTACGCAGTTCAAGTCCCGCTGCTGCACTAATGTCCTTTGGCAAGACATTGATCTACATTTGCCACACTCCACCCAGGTGAAGTAAATGGGTACCTGGTAGGAATTTATTCCTTGAAACTTAGCGCGCGTAACAGCTGCACTGCTTAAGCCAGGGTAATTATGCTGCATTATTTGTAGATCGCTTAGAGACTTCTGATAAAGTAAGTGTTAGGCGCTATATAAGATCTATAATTATGTGTGTAAAGACCACTTTTCTTATCTCCCTTGACCTTTTGTTATGTAGTTTTTACTTTAAAAATAAAATGACAACATTACTCTTTTTGTAATTAGGCATGCCCTATCGGCCCTGAAGACAACATCTTGGAGCCAAGCGAGAAGCAGTGCAACCGTCTCTTTTTAGAAACTCCCGTCTTGACCTTGCACGACCTTGAGATCATCAAAGACACATCTCTTCGCACATGGAAGGTTGGTATTGTATCATTGGAGTGGTTGAGCGAATCAGAATAAAATAAGCAGAATCAAACCATTCATTTTATGTTGGGTTTGAGTTGAGGAAGAAAAGTTAAGAGAAACAGATTGGGGAGACTTTTAGAAGATGGGAGAAAGAAAAATTGCGCTATTTGTTTAGTACAAAGTTCTCATTGCCCCTTTTTAAAACAAAATAGTTATTCTGAAAATAATGATTATTTACATCTTGACATTAAGTAACCAATGATATATCATGTACAGATCTGCCTGAGCCATCATAAATGAGAAAATGTGTTATCTAGTAGTGATGGGCTATCTTTGTGTGTGATATTATAAATCAGAATAAAATGATAGGAGAATTTCTAATTAATTTGTGATCTCAACTTTCAAAATTCCTACCTTTTCTGTTTTGTGCTTTGTCCAAAGTGACACTATTCTGTTCCTCTGGTTTGTTGATCTGTTTTTTACAAAGGGTTGATTCCATTTTAAGATACACTTATTGGACTTAGGTGGATGGACATTCATGTGCTGCTTTTGATTACAGCAGTTACTTGTATTAAGTTAACCCATTGATTACTCAATTCTCTCATTACCAGAGGCTTACTACAGAGACATCTAGGTTCATGTAGGGAGTGGGGTGAAGAGGTGGCTTACTACAGGGACATCTAGGTTCATGTAGGGAGTGGGGTGAAGAGGTGGCTTACTACAGGGACATCTAGGTTCATGTAGGGAGTGGGGTGAAGAGGAGGCTTACTACAGGGACATCTAGGTTCATGTAGGGAGTGGGGTGAAGCGGTCGTCTGAATCAATGTGTATGGTGTAATTCATTGGTTTTATATATTCTCTTTTGTTCTATCTCTGTTTCTATAGACTAAGACCATTGACATCACTTTCCCTGTGGAAGCTGGATATGCAGGACTGGTCCCAGCGATAGACCGGATCTGTGCAGAGTGTTCCGAGGCAACAGAGCAGGGCTATACTCTTTTGGTCTTGTCCGACAGAGCTGCAGGTCCAGAAAGAGTGCCAGTCAGGTATTTGACCACTATTGTAGTCTAATTTGGCGATGTGATGTTGATCTATGTAAACCCCCATGTATTAAGTTTGATTCTCTACTCAGAATCAGAGGAATAGTATTTTAAGTTTTTCTTGAGATACTTATTGGAATTATTTTTTGGGGGGTGTTTTTGGTATTTTTGGCATATTTGCTCAAACAAATGAAATTGTTTGACATCTGATCTTGAGCATTTATTGGAATGGAAATTTTTCAGCATTGACATTGTAATTTATGTTTGTTACCTATGCTTACCCATCATCCAGCCCTCTGCTAGCCTTGGGGGCATCCCACCACCACCTGATCAAGACCCGACAGCGTCTTCACGTCGGTCTCATCGTAGAGACGGGAGAGGCCCGCGAGATGCACCATCTCTGCCTGTTGCTAGGTTATGGTGCGGATGCGATCTGTCCCTACCTCCTGTACGAGTGCCTGATTAGCCTCCATGAGCAGAGCCTTTTGGGAGTGGAATTCGGACCCAAGGAGATTCAGCAGAGGGTCATTGCCGCGACTGAGAAGGGTATCGCTAAGGTGATGGCTAAGATGGGCATCTCACTCCTCCAGAGTTACAAGGTGAGATTGGGATTAAAAGCAGCAAGAGGTTATTATTTATAAAGCATTATTATTAATAGTATTTATAAAGAGCTACAGATTGGGCCTTAAAAGGATATTCAGCAGAGGGTCATTGCAGCGACAGAGAAGAATATCCCCAAGGCAATGGCCAAGATGGACATCTCTCTCCTGTAAAGGTACAAGGCAAGGCTGGAGGGTCTGGGAATGTGGCACATAATCAGCTTAGGTATTTGGATGATACCGAGAAGGATTTGTCTAAAGTTACAATAAAGAGGAACATGTCATTTCTGCAGAGTTATAATGTAAGGCTTGGATAAGCTGGGAAATGAAGCATTAGTGTAGTAACAAGCAGCACACACTAAATGGAAAGGAAGAAAAAGAGATATTTTGTTGCCTGGCGTTGGGCCTATCTGTGTCAGTTGCGATCAGTTACGCATTTAGGGTTTTGACTGCAGCAAAGTTTCAGTAACGTGACATTAGAAATCTTTCTTATCACATGAACATCAAAGCTGCCAACCATTCCTATTTTAGAGGATTGATTCCTATTTATCAGCCTTCAAGCTTTTGATTTGAACCCTAGATTACTCACTTTTTTTAAATATTCTGTGTTAAAAGTATCCAAAATGGACGGTATTCCTAATTTTGCCTTGAGAGACTCCTAGTTATTGCTGTGAAAAGTTGGAAGGTATGGAACATGTTTGTCTTAGATGTCTTATGAATTCCTCTCATCATCTCGTTTCAGGGAGCTCAAATCTTTGAGGCAGTTGGTCTCGCCGAGGAGGTGGTCGACAAGTGCTTCATAGGAACAGCATCTAGGCTTGGTGGAGCCACGTTTGAGATCCTGGCTGAAGAGGTAAGGTCAAAGGTCAAAGGTCAAAGGTACCATAGTTGATAAAAAGATGGTTGATGATGAAAGGTAGAAGGAAATGGGATCTCTCACTAACCGTGTGTTCGTTGATAAAATTTGTCCTTTGATTAGACTAAAATAACGAGTATTAAAAAATGACCCCAAACCCCTAGAGTTTTTAGGCTGGCAGTCCGTTGTATGCAGCCTTTTATGAATTTTAATTCAACAACTTGTGTGTTGAATTTGTTACTATGTAATTCTATACACTGTAAGTGTATTATTAGGGTAACTAGTAGAGTTATTTACTGCAATGTCTTTTGCGTGAAGACATTTCCAGGTATGACAGTGGCAAAGACGTTTTCACAAGTTGTTTTCACATTCATGAAAAATGAGAGCTTCTTCAGTGTACTAGTACTGTGACTCTGTTTTCCTTGTTCCATATAGGCTTTTGAGAGGCACAGAATGGCTTATGCAGAGGCTCAAGGAGACATATCTAGTAACCTGGAGGGTGGATCGTACCATTGGCGTGATGGGGGTGAGAAGCACGTCAACGATCCTGTCAGCATTGCAAACCTGCAGGATGCTGCACGTAACAAGAATCAGAATGCCTATCAGAAGTTTGTAGAGTCACAGAAAGAATCGGTAAGTCTCCTACGGGCAAGTAGATTAGTGCTGCAGTTGTTTGTTACCTACAAATTAAATGCTCTTCAGTTATTTGCTAACTAGAAATAGTGGTAATTTGCAACTGTTTTTGCATGGTTCAAGTTTTCTTGATCAGGCTGTGTGTGGAAGTAATGAAGTTCCAAAGATTCTCCAATCAATGCTTCCAAAATAATTTGCTTAAAGGTAAAGACCAGTAAATTAGTTTATCTATTGTTATGTGAGAGATAGACGCATGTGTCGCGCACGTGTGCGTAGTCCCATATACATTTTTTTGTGTACAGTGCTTGTAACTTTACGAAGACTGGGCCAAATTGCTTATCATTTTGATGATTCCGGAACCTTGCAGTACACACCAATACTTATATGCTAGATGATCAACCTTTTCTAATCGATTCCACAAGATTTCTTTCACAATGCAATGGCATGACCATAACTGGTCTTTATCTTTAAGTCTGCTAGGGAGCTGTCTTGTATTTAGGGTAATATACTTAGCCAGAAGCATCAACTGAATACTGAAGTTGGCTAAGTATTTCATCTAAGTCGAAAACTGAGTAACATACTCCTATTTCTGACTGAAGTATTCCCAGGAGCGCATGTGTGCCCTGAGAGGTCAACTAGAGATGTTGCGAGTTTGAGTTTGTCTTTGGTACAAGTGTCGTAGTCGAGTGGTTTAAGCTCTTGACTTGAAATTCAAAGGTCGTAGTTCAATTCCCGGCACTGCACTAATGTCCTTTGGCAAGGCATTAATCTTCTTTTGCCACACTCGACCCAGGTGAGGTAAATGGGTACCTGGCAGGAATCAATTCCTTGAAATGCTAGAGCGCTGTAATGGCAGCTAGGCTAAAGCTGGGGTAATAATTAATGCGCCTTGGAATAGAATTTCTAGATAGACGGCGCTATAGAAATGCCTATAATTATAATTGTGAAATCTTATTCCACAGGTGCGTATGTGTACCCTGAGAGGTCAACTTGAGATGGTGAAGAGTGCTGAGCCGCTTGACCTCTCCCTGGTGGAGGAAGCTGCTTCCATAGTCAAGAGGTTCAACACCGGTGCCATGAGCTTTGGTAGTCTCTCCATAGAGGCTCATAGTACATTGGCAAAGGCTATGAACAGGTGAGCCAACCCATCCCTCTCTATATCCTTCCTCTTCTTTCGTCTCATTCCCTTCCCTTCCTCACCTTAATGTTCTGTCCTTTTTCCTCCATGCACCCTCTTTCACCTTTTACTCTTTCTTAGTGCTCATGCTATGAGTAGTTTTACTCTTCAATTTCTAAGATGACAGCGCCTATGTATATCTATCACTTACATGTACGCATTTTGATCGTTACTGTTACCCATATTTTGTTGTTATTGCTTGTAAAAGGTTCCATGTAACATTTCCTTGATATTTAACTTGGACAGATAAAATTAATTGAAATGTGTAGTCAGAGTAGTTTATTACCTCTGACATCAATTAGGGGTATATGACACATGCTCCAGCAATAATTGCCCTGCGGTTCATATCTAGCACATGTAGATTTCTGCAATACAAAAACCGTGTACCCAGCACTTATTTTAGCCTAATCTCAAACTT
This sequence comes from Strongylocentrotus purpuratus, assembly GCF_000002235.5. NCBI lineage: Eukaryota > Metazoa > Echinodermata > Echinoidea > Camarodonta > Strongylocentrotidae > Strongylocentrotus > Strongylocentrotus purpuratus. Next base: position 262,888 of record NW_022145573.1, on the reverse strand, counting down.
CGCACAACTTAACATTTCTGATGCTATCTCTTTAATGAAATAAAAGGGAGTAGCAAATAGATCCAGAGTAAATATATATGATCTGATCACTGATGAGAAAAACACTTCTCTGTCAGATTTAATCAGACTAATTTGACCAGATTACAAACAACTCTGTAGGTCTTTAAGCTCTTAGAGTAAGCTACTGCTTCCACTCAAAACATGAAAATGTAATCCACAAAGTCTACATCTCCATGCATTGCACATTGCAATGTAGAATCTTTCATCAATTCATTGGATTATTTTTCTCATTGCCCTGCAGGATTGGTGCCAAGAGTAATACGGGAGAGGGCGGGGAGAATGAAGACCGGTACCTGCACACGGAGGACCCCCTGAATAACACCCGCTCAGCTATCAAGCAGGTAGCTTCAGGGAGGTTTGGTGTGACCAGCTCCTATCTGGCCCACTCGGATGAGCTGCAGATCAAGATGGCCCAGGGTGCTAAGCCAGGAGAAGGGGGTGAACTGCCAGGATATAAGGTAAGGCGTTCAAGCCTGCATAAGGAGAGTATGACAAACCCTAACTCTTGTCTCCAGTGCTGCCCATTTTTGTCTATTTTTCTGGTTGTTATTTTGTTTTTATGCCTCCGTTACGAAGTAGCCGGAGGCATTATGTTTTCGGGTTGTCCGTCCGTCCGTCCGTACGTCCCGTTCTCGTGATCGCGTTATCTGAAGAACTGATCGATGGATTCCTGCCAAACTTTGGTCATGTATGTATCTTGCAGAGCCGATGAACTGATTAGATTTTGGGGTCACGAGGTCAAAGGTCAAAGGTCACAGGGCTCATTATGTATGCAAAAACAGCTCGTGATCGCGTTATCTGAAGAACTGATCTATGGATTCCTGCCAAACTTTGGTCATGTATGTATCTTGCAGAGCCGATGAACTGAGTAGATTTTAGGGTCACGAGGTCGAAGGTCAAAGGTCACAGGGCTCATTATGTATGCAAAAACAGCTCGTGATCACGTTATCTGAAGAACTGATCGATGGATTCCTGCCAAACTTAGGTCATGTATGTTACTTGCAGAGCCGATGAACTGATAAGATTTTGGGGTCATGAGGTCAAGGTCAAAGGTCATGCAGCTCATGTATGCAAAAATAGTTTGTGAACGCATTCTCATTAGAACTGTCAGATAGATTACTATTTAACTCGGGACATCTTGCAGAGCCAATGAACTGAGTAGATGTTAGGGTCATGAGGTCAAAGATCAAAGGGTCAGATATGTATATGAGAAATTGCTTGTAATCATGATATTCTGAGAACCTGTTAATGGATTACAATTGAACTTGAATTTGAAAAATTTCTTCTGTTTTGGTTTGTAAATTGCTCTATGATGGAGGCATCATTTCGACTGCGTGCAGTCGAAGTTCCATCTAGTTTTATGTTTGTTATAGTGAGGGAGAGGGGGGGGGGGGGTTCATATCTCATTTTGACTAGCAAATTATCAAGAGTGTTCTCAAACTCGCTTTCGTACCTGACACTGGTCTTAATTTTAGGCGCAGACTTAGTTCTATTAAACACAAAAAAGATTTGTGGGAATTCATGAAAAAAATTAGGTACAATGATTTGACCTTATCAATGAATGCCCACTTATTAACCTCATTACCTTTCTCCCTCTCTCTCTCTCTCTCTCTCACAGGTCACCGAAGCCATTGCCTCCACCAGGTATTCCATCCCCGGAGTGGGGCTGGTTTCCCCGCCCCCTCATCATGATATCTACTCCATCGAGGACCTCGCAGAGCTCGTCTACAATCTCAAGTGCTCCAACCCGGAGGCCAGGATCAGTGTCAAGCTTGTGTCAGAGGTCGGCGTAGGGGTCGTCGCTGCTGGGGTTGCCAAGGTGAGGTTTTATTTCAGTGACCCGTGTAATGTCATACTGCAGTCACTCACTCCAAAGATACTAACCCCACACCATCTATACACAATAGGCACAACGTAATATGTCACCTGGATGGCCAAAACCTTGTAGATAATCAGTTTTTAATGTTTTGGGTGTTTAGGCTGGGGGTATCAACCAAGATTTTTATAATTCTCCCTAAAGAGAAGTAAAGTAAATTGACTATTTCACGTTTCACCATAGTTGTGAAAGTAGGTTAACTGTTGATTGATTAGGCTTTAATACCAGTAGACATCCTTAAAAATATCCCATGTTATAGAAGGGGGAAACAAACAGGGTATGGGGGGGGGGGGGGGGTTATGTTAGGCTTAATCTCCACGTTCCTATCTGTAAGACTGTTTAAGCAACCCAGCCGTCTGGAGGTCAATCTTTTTATGCAGGAAGTTTTTAGGGCCCGAAGTTAGGGTCACTTTGAATTTAAATCATCTTCAAAATCATGATTCCAACTTCCAGCATGGACACAAATTAGTGTAAATAGGCGTTGTATATACAGTGTATGTATCATTGCCTGCCCCATGGGGCATGATGATCATCATGGAGGTTTAAACCAAGGAATTAGAATCTCTCTCTCATGATATCAGGCCAATATGTTGACTGTTCACAACAGGGAAAAAATACACGGGGGCTCGGCGAATTAACCCCCTGAAATTCCAATAAGAGCCCCCAAAAGTCATAAAAGAGCCCCGCAAAATTGCATAGAGTTCAATGCAAAACAAAATAAAGAGTGTTATTTTCATGCAAGCAAGCTTGAAAAGTAGCCCCCAAAATTGTTAAAGTATTTTCCCTGGTTCACAACATTCCTTCTATGACAGGGTAAAGCTGAACACATCACCATCTCAGGCCACGACGGAGGGACGGGGGCTAGCACATGGACCGGAATCAAACACGCTGGGTTGCCATGGGAACTCGGATTAGCAGAGACTCATCAGACTTTGGTTCTCAATGACCTTAGGTCAAGGGTCGTCCTGCAGACAGACGGCCAGCTGAGGACAGGTTAGTGATTGTGTGAGAGAGAGAGAGAGAGTAGGATGCGAAAGCTAATGTGCTTAGATTAGCAAATGTACGATTGTAAAAATGACGCCTGGCTGGAATGCTCCCCAGGGAGTGGAGAATGTGCATACATTGTGTACGGGTAAGCTCAAATCCGATTACCGGGGTAATAATATGATTGCAGGGCCCTCAGGGAGAACAGTATGAATACTGATGAGGCTACCCTGGGTAAACAAGACATATTATTATTATTAATATTATTAATATAGCGAGAGAGAGAGAGAGAGATAGAGAAAGAGAGAGAGAGAGAGAGAGAGAGAGAATGAAAGAGAGAGAGAGAGAGAAAGAGAGAGAGAGAGAGAGAAAGAGAGAGAGAGTGTGAAAGAGAGAGAGAGTGTGAAAGAGAGAGAGTGTGAAAGAGAGAGAGAGAGAGAGAAAGAGAGAGAGAGAGTGTGAAAGACTTCTATATATGATTGGATGTTGTAATGTAATCTTGAGGTCTGGTGACAATCAAAATTATATTCTTATTATAGAATCTAGCATAGCTATACCCAAATATCTATGAATGAAAAGAAACTATTGGATGATTCTGAAATAAAATGTGTAGGAGCTGAATAACAAGCAAACTTGACAGGCAGTCCATGAAATGTCTTGACTATGTCCAAGCCACATATGCCTGCTGCATTGTCCCCCTGTGGATATCCTTGGTTGTGAAGCAATGAAGTCTTTACTCTGTTGTTTTACATTTTGGTGCCTTATACTTGGCCATCATTTGACCAAATTCACAATGATTAGTAAATCACCTGAAATAAAACCTCACTTCAATTACTGACTCTTCCATTGCCAGGTCATGACGTGATCGTAGCAGCTCTTCTAGGGGCAGATGAGTTCGCTTTCTCCACCACGCCTCTTATTGTAATGGGATGTACCATGATGAGGAAATGCCATCTTAACACTTGCCCTGTAGGAGTGGCTACTCAGGTCTGTATGTCAGAATGTTGATGATGATGGTGGTGGTGGTGGTGGTGGTGGTGAGAGTGAGAGTGATGATGATGATGGTGATGATGGTGATGATGAGGAGGAGGATGATGATAATGAAGAGGATGATGAGGAGGAGGAGGAGGAGGAGGAGGAGGAGGAGGAGGAGGAGGAGGAGGAGGAGGAGGAGGAGGAGGAGGAGGAGGAGGAGGAGGAGGAGGAGGAGGAGGAGGAGGAGGAGGAGGAGGAGGAGGAGGAGGAGGAGGAGGAGGAGGAGGAGGAGGAGGAGGAGGAGGAGGAGGAGGAGGAGGAGGAGGAGGAGGAGGAGGAGGAGGAGGAGGAGGAGGAGGAGGAGGAGGAGGAGGAGGAGGAGGAGGAGGAGGAGGAGGAGGAGGAGGAGGAGGAGGAGGAGGAGGAGGAGGAGGAGGAGGAGGAGGAGGAGGAGGAGGAGGAGGAGGAGGAGGAGGAGGAGGAGGAGGAGGAGGAGGAGGAGGAGGAGGAGGAGGAGGAGGAGGAGGAGGAGGAGGAGGAGGAGGAGGAGGAGGAGGAGGAGGAGGAGGAGGAGGAGGAGGAGGAGGAGGAGGAGGAGGAGGAGGAGGAGGAGGAGGAGGAGGAGGAGGAGGAGGAGGAGGAGGAGGAGGAGGAGGAGGAGGAGGAGGAGGAGGAGGAGGAGGAGGAGGAGGAGGAGGAGGAGGAGGAGGAGGAGGAGGAGGAGGAGGAGGAGGAGGAGGAGGAGGAGGAGGAGGAGGAGGAGGAGGAGGAGGAGGAGGAGGAGGAGGAGGAGGAGGAGGAGGAGGAGGAGGAGGAGGAGGAGGAGGAGGAGGAGGAGGAGGAGGAGGAGGAGGAGGAGGAGGAGGAGGAGGAGGAGGAGGAGGAGGAGGAGGAGGAGGAGGAGGAGGAGGAGGAGGAGGAGGAGGAGGAGGAGGAGGAGGAGGAGGAGGAGGAGGAGGAGGAGGAGGAGGAGGAGGAGGAGGAGGAGGAGGAGGAGGAGGAGGAGGAGGAGGAGGAGGAGGAGGAGGAGGAGGAGGAGGAGGAGGAGGAGGAGGAGGAGGAGGAGGAGGAGGAGGAGGAGGAGGAGGAGGAGGAGGAGGAGGACAGAAATGAGTTTGTTGTGGTTATGATGACAACAGTGATAATGATAATGATAGCATTGATGATATTGACAATGTGGAAATATTTTTTCAGGGCTATATGATATTTAATCTTCATATAATCATGACAATTTACATGTACATGTATGTAGTCTAAACTTCCTGATGTTGACAAAGTGTTACTCATTGTTATTTTTCTTTACCTGTAATTATTAATGGATGTCATGTTGCAATCCATGTTTGTTCTAATCACTATTTTCTCTATGTTTGGTAGGATCCTGAATTGAGGAAGAAGTTTGAGGGTCAACCTGAGCATGTTGTCAACTATTTCTTCATGCTTGCAGAGGAGATCCGTTCTCACATGGCACAGATGGGATTCAGAACCTTCCAGGTTTGTTTGCATTTAACCTATATAACCCTCTGCTTGCTTTCTTTGCCTCCCTGCACAGTCGCTCGATTGCCATAAATACAATTCTGCACAAAACTATAGGCACCTATTGACGGATGGATGACTTTGTGGAATACAATGTCTTTGCAAAATTACAAATTTTACAATCTTGATTAGCCATGACAACCCTGTGGAAAATAAGGATGGAATTATTCTGCCAAAAAGATAATGTGCCGATCAAACAGTTGGATGAAGGATAGAATTAGGAGTGAATAGTCCAATCAGCAAATTTGACACTGCATATTTTATGATTGTCTTTAGTTGCTGCCTTTTCCTCTCACACATAAGGGCCAGTGGGATTGTGGACAGTGTCCAACTTTCTTACATTGAACAATTCTAGCCATGTACTTCTGCTCGGCTTTTATCACTAATAAGATAATAATAATATTTAGCTTTTGTATAGCGCTTAATACAAATTTCTCTAAGCGCTTTACACATACACCGGTCATTGGATTCAGTGCTTGCCCGCACACACTGTGTGCACAATCTCCACTCCCTGGGGAGCATTCCAGCCAGGTGTTACTTGACTCTCAAAAACTGTTTGACCAACAATGACAGCCGCATCCTACCGGGTACCCATTTAACACCTGGGTGGAGAGTAGCACGTGCAGGTTAATATCTTGCCAAAGGATATTGGTGCCGTGTCGGGATTTGAACCCTCGACCTTTGCATCTCCAGTCAGGTGCCTTAGCCCACATAGATTCTTATGATCTGTACATAGAACAATAACAGGGCAATTCATGAAAGCGTATTGTAATACAATGTTCTTCAAATTTTCTCTCAGAATCCACAAAATACCAAGCAGCAACAAGTTCATGTTATTGTCATTGAACACTCTGTAAAAGAAAGATTTTTTATTTTGTTTTTACTGATCTATCACTTCTTCTTGCGTCATTCTTGTAGGAGATGATTGGTCGATGTGACATGCTCCAGCCTGTCCAGGAGAAGACTAATGGCAAGAGCAAGCTTCTTAACTTTGACCAGGTACTGACCAAGGCTTCTGACCTTCGACCCGGTGCCAGGCACATCGGAGGCACTGCTAAGCAGGACTTTTCCCTGGACAAAAGATTGGTGAGAAATTAAATATACTTTTCTTATGTTTCAGGAGAACAGTCCATGTACTGTTTAAAGACTTAAGCATGTGTGTTCCCATTAAGAATTTGACTTCACTCGGGTATTCACACGTTAAAGGATGTTTTGTTGAACACTGAACTAGAGTATAATGTACCTTTATGACTGAAGGGTCTGTGCAGTTACCGCGCAAAGATTTGAAAATATCCACCCCTGGAAGGGAAGTTAATCAAAAGAAATGGTCATCTTGCAGCAACCTGAATGCTCTTCGATATCAGCTATGTGTTTTTCTCCTCTGTTTGCTGCATACAAGATTTCTGAACTCATTAATTTGGAATGCTACTAAGACTGACTTGCCTGGAGCAATACACCCTTTTACGGTTAAGGCCGCCATTTTAATTTGCGCGTAAACATTGCGTCAACAATGTTTTCAGATGCGCATATATTGCTGCGTCACTGCCTGCACTGTCCGCTCACATCGTATTTACATGGGCCCCATTTTAATTTACAAGTAAACAACTTTGTAATGTAATTTAAATTGTAATTTAAAATGGCACCCATGTATGTGCACGCGCACTGTTGTAACCCTAAAAGGGTGTATTGAATTGTGACACATTGTGCATAAAAATCTGAAGTTATCAATTTACTTAACAATTCAGAACTACTCACAAAATGTCCATTTCCAGAGCTTCAAATGAGTTGTAATCACATTTTTGCTTTCCCATTCTTGCTACCCTACAGGACAATTTGTTGATAGAAAGAGCGAGTGATGTTCTGAAGGGAACTAGCAAGCAAGTTAAGATAAACATGGACATCACCAATGAATCCAGAGCCTTCGGAACCACCCTCAGCTTTCACATCTCAAGGTAATGTCATCAATAGATTCTTTACACGGTCTTCATGATGATGATGATGATGATGATGGTAATGATGATGATGATGACGATGGTAATGGCGTTGATGCTTGTGATAATGATGGTTATGACGATGGTGACGATGATGTTGATGGTAATGATGATGAGGATGATGATAATGATGATGATGGTGACGATGATGATGATGATGATGATGATGATGGTAATGATGATGATGGTCATGATGATGATGGTCATGATGATGAGGATGATGATGATGATGATGATGGTGATGATGAGGGTGATGATGATGATGATGATGGTGAGGATGATGGTGATGATGATGGTGATGATGATGATTGTGATGATAATGATGATGATGGTGATGATGGTAATGATGGTCATGATGATGATGGTCATGATGATGGTGACGATGATGATGATGATGGTGATGATGATGTCGATGATGATGATGATGACGGTAATGATGATGATGGTGATGATGATGGTCATGATGATGAGGATGATGATGATGATGGTGATGATGAGGGTGATGATAATGATGATGATGGTGAGGATGATGGTGATGATGATGGTGGTGATGATGATGATGGTGACGGTGATGGTGATGATGATGATGATGGTGATGATGATGATGTGATGATGATGATGATTATGACGATAACGACGACGACGGTGGTGGTGGTAATGGTGATCATAATGTTTTTTGTTGCAATGATAATGATGTTTGACAATAAGTTATCAACATAGAAAGAAGAAACTTATATAATTTTTCTACTCTTGTTTTGCAGGAAGTATCGTGAGAAAGGCCTTCCAGACAAGTCGATTGAGATCAAGTTGACTGGTTCAGCCGGCCAGAGCTTCTGTGCTTTCCTGGCCAAGGGTGTTCATGTAGAGCTAGAAGGTGATTGCAATGACTATGTAGGAAAGGTAAGAAGAAGCTTTCCTGGCCAAGGGTGTTCATGTAGAAGTCATTGGTCTTTAAGCTGAATACCCTGGCTTCTCTAAAGGCATTCATGATTGATTTATCATAATATCAAGTAACATTTGATGATGATGATACAATAATTTGATCTGTTAATTTTGTATTGTTGTGTAGGAATTAACGCCCTTCTGGCTTCAGTGTTCATTGTAGTGATGATACTGATGATGATGATGATTATTATGATGGTGGTGGAGGTGATGATGATGCATGCTTGCATTGTACATTGCTAATGCTTGTTTTTTACAGTAGTTAGTTGAAATTGTGTAGCTCTTGTAAAGAGATTTGCATCCAACTTGATAGAAAATAAAGCAGTCGTTGGATTGCAATTTACATAACCATTTCAAATTACCTAATACCTGAATGTTATTACTCACCATGGTACTGCCGTGGACAAAAGTGATCCTCTTTGAGAAGATTAATAATCCCAACCTCTCATTCTCCCCAAGGGCCTGTCTGGTGGCACGGTGATTGTTTACCCTCACCGTAACATACCCGAAGCCTTCGTGTCTGAACTCAACATCATCGTCGGCAATGTGTGCCTATATGGCGCCACCAGTGGGAAGGCTTTCTTCAGGGGGTGGACTGCTGAACGTTTCTGCGTCAGGAACTCGGGAGCTCTTGCAATCTGTGAGGTAGGACATCTTCTTTATTACATATTGCAGTGAATAGCTCATATCTAATGTTAGTGTTAATGAAATTAATTATGATATTAATCTTGATAATCTATCGTTGGTCAAAATTCACCTCGACCACACCTCTTTTGAGAGAGCTCCACTGGTTTCCAGTCTGTCGAAGAATTTCATTCAAAATTGTGTTAATTGTTTATAAATCATTGAGTGGTCAATCTTCTAGTTACATAACAGAATTACTTCAACTCAAAGTCCAGTCACACTGCACAGTACCGCAGATAAATTATTGTTCCAGATTCCTAATGGCAAAACTAAAGCGACTCTCAGTTACCATGCTTTTGCTATTGCTGCCCCCCCCCCCCCCCCTAGCTATGGAATAGCTTGCCAATAGAAATACGAAGCACTCCATCTCTCTATGTCTTAAAATCCAAATTAAAAACATATTTGTTCAATTGAGAGATTCTTTATTTGTAGAATTTAGTAAAAAAAAAATAGATCTGAACCAGCTCAGCTGAATATAGTTTAAATGAAAGCTGCGCTATATAAATTTATTATTATTATTATTAATAATGCCTCTGAGCAGTCTACAGATATTATTATCCATGTCATCGCAAGTTTGGAGTCTCCTATCTCTTATGTACATAGCTGCAATTGATATCAACTCTTTTGTAAGACGGGGCCCTGATAGACTGTTGTGATGATTTGTTTTGTAGGGCGTAGGAGACCACGGCTGTGAGTACATGACTGGAGGACGAGCCATTATTCTAGGAGCTACTGGACGGAACTTTGCTGCAGGCATGTCAGGTGGTATCGCCTATGTCTATAATGTGTAAGTATAAGATCATTGAACCATGTTCATGTTTTTATGCTCTCCTGCACCAGGTAGATTTTTTCTTCGAGAGTCACTACCCCACAAACCTGTTTTGGCTGCATTGTATCTTGCAGGGGGTAGGTGCTTCCAGATCTTCTTGGGTGCAAGCTATAGGAGATGTTGCCTAGTAGGTTATATGTCATGTCTTGTAAATTTTCTAAGAAAATCATAATTCTTTAAATCAAGAGACCGCCCATCCTGATGAATTTCCTGCTTGAAATCTCATTATTTACACAATTTTTTGTTAAGTGTCAATGTAATTTTCTGTCAGATAGAAATGCATTATGAATAATGTAAGATATTGACAGAATTTGTACCTTTGATTCAGGTATACATCTGTACTTCCATGTGCCAAATTACCCTATTTCGTCTCTCAGTCTTTCTCTCTATCCATGGTTGTGACTGGCCGGCCATCTCTCTATGCATCCAGTGTACATTTGTGACCCGGCACCACAAAACCAACAAAAAGTCGCAACCAGCGATTCTCCGTAATCAGCTAAAATGTCAATTTAGGTGAAAAAAATAGATTTTTGTTTTTTTGCATTTTCTGAAAGAGTGGTCTTTTCTGTACCTAGTATCAAAATTTGGAAGTCTAAAACATAGTAGAAGATGTGTTTTAAACGGTTTTTCTAGACCAGTTTTTTTCGCACAGCCTTCGGTCTCTTCCAAAATTTGATCACTGTTCCCGAGCGAAATTATCGTAGTCCGGAAATGGTCGGTCGTTGCTAACGGGTCGTGCTACGCGGGCTGTGATTGGTCCGTTATAGCAATCAGTGCGGCGCGCCATTTTGTTTGTATCCGCTTTCACATCCGAGTTCCAGATTTGCGTTCGTCTTATATTCTCCGTTAACGACTTCGAGTAGCTTGAGTTGTTGCATTTTCAAACTTGTGATAAAGGATGAGAAAGAGTTGTTGCATTTTAAACTTGTGATACAGGATGAGAAAGAGTTGTTGCATTTTTAAACTTGTGATAAAGGATGAGAAAGAGTTGTTGCATTTTAAACTTGTGATACAGGATGAGAAAGAGTTGTTGCATTTTCAAACTTGTGATAAAGGATGAGAAAGAGTTGTTGCATTTTCAAACTTGTGATAAAGGATGAGAAAGAGTTGTTGCATTTTTAAACTTATGATAAAGGATGAGAAAGAGTTGTTGCATTTTAAACTTGTGATACAGGATGAGAAAGAGTTGTTGCATTTTCAAACTTGTGATAAAGGATGAGAGAGAGTTGTTGCATTTTTAAACTTGTGATACAGGTTGAGAAAGAGTTGTGACATTCCCTAAATAATTTTGTTTTCATTTCTGTGCTTCCAAATTTATTCTCCCATAAGAGTTTTGAAATCAAGTTCTTATTGTAAACACACATTCACACTCTTGATATCATCATTTTGCTTACAGCTATCATAATTCTCCCCCTTCTTTTCCCTCTCTGTCTCTCTCTCTCTCTCATTCTTTCTATTTTTCGTTATTCTATGTTGGTGTCTTTACTGTGTGTCTCCTGCCTTTCTTTATTTTTATACCACTTTCTGGCTGGTATTTATGAATTGCTTCCATTAATTATCATCAGGATGGCTACTGGAAATGAAAGAGCAAGTCATAGTAAAAATACTTTGAACCTCCTGTGAGAAAGAAAACAGTATGGGAATTAAGCAAGTTCATAATGTGGTTACAAATAATTGCCCAGATGTATACAAAACAAGATAGGTGACAAGCAGTGTTATGTAAGGGGGAACAAAAAGACTCCGGGACCACCATGAATAGGCATTGTCTAGTGCAGGTGTCTCGGCACTATGTTGCAGTTCACTTAATCTGTCCAATTACAACTCTATACATTTACAACATAATAACTTTTGAAAGACTTAAGTCCACACATTGAAACCTCAGGAACATAATGAACAGACTATGTTTGACCATCAGGCCAAATTTCAGCCTAATCTGAAAATCTCTTCATAGTGGTTGCTATAACCTTTTGATTCACCCTTCTATTGATTTCCCTGTGGTTTGCTTGCTCCGCATGCTTGAATAGCCCCAAACTTTAAAGCTCTCTTTCTCACAATTTAATACCAGTAACCTCCCTCACCAGCTCTTTTCATTCACTAAATTGAAAGGGTTAGGAAGCTTCAATTTGGACAAGTAATATACCATTTTAATGAGGAGAACTTCTTCTTTCATAATCAGATGAAATCAAGAAAATAATTTTTTGCGACTTTTTGTTGGTTTTGTGGTGCCGGGTCACATTTAATGTAGAATTCTTACATTCTTATTTTCTTTTCTTCTTTTTATTTTTAAACTGCATTTCAGTTGGAATGATTTCTATCCGAAGTGCAATACAGAGTCTGTTGTCCTTGAGCCACTAGTCAAAGACATCGACATCACCTTCTTGAAGGAAAGTCTAGCAGAGTTCATCTCATACACTGGGTCAAAGGTCGCGACCAAGATACTGGAAAACTGGGAAACAGAGAGCCAACGATTTGTCAAGGTAAATGATACATTTAGGTTGTGTTTGGAGTTTCTTCTTGATGTGTCCAGTCTTGTGGAAATCAGTGCTCCTGGCCTTGTGTCATGTTAATAGTGATGTCTTTAGTCCTAGACTGCATGCCTCTATTGAGATGCCACAGTTCTTTCTTGTAGAATCATGCAAAGAACAAGAACTGCAGAACATCATGCTTCTTTGATTGCCACATCTATAATGAAATTTTGGTCTTGTACCAACAAGCTTTCCATTGGAAGTGTGCACAAAGAAAACAAACATCTATTTATTTATTGCTAAAAGTTTATGTTTTGTAAAATTGACTTATAAATAGCAGAAATTTTTAAGTGCAAGAAGTTTCAAGCATTTACAAGTCGTCTAGATTCAGGAAAGTTTGAGGCCATGAAACCAAAGGATCACAAGACTTAAATGCTGTTATTTACAAAAGTTTCTGGTTCTGCAGTTAAATTTTTTTTTGAAGGTGACCATTTAAACCGATAAAAAGCAAGACAGCAAATACACCAGCACTTGTTGTGCTGTAAGAAAATGTACATGTAAGTAAACATGACTGGTTGTTTTCCACCACCAACTGTCCAGGTCTTCCCCAATGAGTACCGTCGAGCTCTGCGGGAGAAGCGAGATAAAGCCCTTGCAGAGGAAAAGGCCAAGCAGGAGGCGGAGCTTCCTCAGAACGGTCTGACCAATGGCACCAATGGCCACGCCCTCAATGGCCATGCCCCCAATGGTCAACCATCCAATGGGATGAATGGATCAGATGATGGCAGGCATGTCAAGCAGGAGCCTAAGGTGACGGACATTGAGTCTACCATCCCAGACCTGGAGCAGGAGAAGAAGACCATTGAGAGAGTCTTGGATAAGACCAGGTAAGTTTAATAATAATAATAATAATTTTCCGCTTTTATATAGCGCTTTTAAATACATCTACCATATCTATAAGCACTTTACAGACATACTATTACCGGTCATTGGATTCATTACTTGCCCGCACACATTGTGTGCACAATCTCCACTCCCTGGGCAGCATTCCAGCCAGGCGTTACTTGACTCTCAAAAACTGTTTGACCAACAATGACGGTCGCATCCTACCGGGTTCCCACCTGGGTGGAGAGTAGCAAGTGCAGGTTAATATCTTGCCAAAGGATATTAGTGCCTTGTCGGGATTTGAACCCTTGACCTTCGCATCTCCAGTCAAGCGCCTTACACCACTCGACCACGACACTCTCAAACCTAATCCTAAATCTATCCTGAAACTCAGTTACTTCATGGGCTTAAACCTAAATCTTTGAAAGAAAAAAAAAAAGCTTGGTGCAGTTGTCACCAGAGCATATCTCGGTCAACCCCCAAAGTGCTGAAAATCGTGGCTTTTTCTTCATACATGTATATGATACAAGTTCATAATGCTACCTGAAATCTCTAACAAGTTCTATCATGCTCTATCAAGCTCTGTTCACTTGTTCACAATGAGGAGTGTTGTTGTAAAATTGCTTTTTATTTGTCTCATGGCAATTAATATAGGCTCAGTCAGGCTGTCTGATCTAAACCTTGTACTCTTGAGAAAAGGGAGGGGGGGGGGGGGGGGTAATGTTTACCATATAAGTAAAAGAACATACCATTTTGTTCACTTTCTGTGTAATTGAGAGTATGTATCTATTTTCTTCCTGTTTGTTTCAGAGGCTTTGTGAAGTACGGAAGGAACAATGATCAGTACCGTGATGTTGAAGTACGCATGAAGGACTGGGGTGAGATCTACAATCACAAAGGAGTCAAGAAACAACTCAAAGTCCAAGCAGCAAGGTAGAACCTCTTCTATTCCATATGCTAGCTTGGATATTTAAGTGAAGATTTTTTTGTGTGCATATTTAAAAAAAATCTTGTCTGTTAGATACAAAGTGATTTTTGTCTCGCAAAAAAGCGAGACATAGGCGCCGCTTCTCCGCTTTTCCGGTGATGGCGGCGGCGGTGACAGCGTCACCATCAAAAACTTAACCTAAGGTTAAGTTTTTGAATTTTTGATATAATTTTGAAAGTATAAGTTCTTAGTCAATGAAACTTGGATTATAGGGTAATCAAGTATCCCCAATCATGTGAGCAGAATTCAGGTCACTAAGTTAAGGTCAAAGGTCATTTTAGGTCAACAAACTTAGACTTTTTTGTGGCATCAACATCAAGATTTTGAATTTTTAGCATATTTTCAAAAGCCTTTGTTCAAATTCCATGAAACTTGTACCCAAGGGTTATCAAGTATCACAAGTCATATGACACAAATTCCAGGTCACAAGGTCAAAGGTCATTTTAGGTCAGTAGACTTGGATTATGTTTTCACAAGTTAATATGAGAATAAATGAATCAATTTTTCTTATTTGTTCATGATTCTTAATCAATATTCACTTCAAAAAGCTGATTATATTCAGAGGATTTCATTTTTGGGGGCCTGCTAATGGGCCACCCTGCCTATAAATAATGTTCCAACCTCAATTTTTCATCATATCGAATTGCGTAATGCAGGCGAGACCGCCGAGAGCGTTTCCCTTGTTGTTGTTCAGCGCTCATGTCTGTCACGTTCGACTATGACATTCCAAGGGCTTCGATATAGATCATAACTCTAAAATAAATTCAACTCAGTAACGACTGAATTCTTTGATCAAGTGTATGTTTGGGTCAAGTGTGGCACCTACACTAATGAAGGCTTAAGGATAGTAGTGTTGTGGCAGAAATTCAAGCCCTATACCTTGTGATTCACAGTCCCTTTTTCTAATCTGTTTCCTCCCACTTTCTTCACATAGATGTATGGACTGTGGTACTCCGTTCTGCCAGGCGCACACCGGCTGTCCCCTGGGTAACATCATACCCTCCTGGAATGACCTCGTCTTTAGAGACCAGTGGAAGGAGGCCCTCGAGAGACTGCTTGCAACCAACAACTTCCCAGAGTTCACTGGGAGATGCTGTCCCGCTCCGTGTGAGGTAAGCGACCTTCCACAAGCGCTTTTAAATTTCAATGATACTAAGGGTTCAGCCTTTCTATTCTGCAATTCAGGGTGATAGTTATTAATAGTATTCTGTGGTAATATAGCGCTTCATACTTTAACAACGTCCAAGCGCATTACAGATATATTATCACCCCGTTCATCGGATTCAGGCTTGCCCGCCACAATGTATGCACATTCGACGTTTCCTTGAGAGAATTCCAACCATGCTCCATTTTACCGACACTCATAATGCTGAGCAAACTACATTAACGTTTGATGGAGAGGGCTGTTGAGGTAGTTTCTTCACTCTATTTGTCTAGCTTACACGTACAATTGTATATCTTTCTTGTTCCTCCAGGGAGCGTGTGTTCTAGGCATCAACGCCCCACCCGTCACCATCAAAAACATTGAGTGTGCCATCATCGACCACGCCTTTGAGCAGGGCTGGATACGCCCCGAGCCCCCTCTCCACCGGACCGGCAAGAGAGTAGCGGTCATCGGGAGTGGACCCTCTGGCCTGGCTGGAGCTGCCCAGCTTAACAAGGCCGGTCATCTAGTGACCGTCTATGAGAGGAATGACCGATGTGGGGGCCTGCTCATGTATGGTATCCCTACGATGAAGATGAGCAAAAGTGTAAGGAAAAAATAGTTCATTTCAGTCCATTTGGGGCTTGTACTGCACATGCTGTAGCAGAATTTCCCTCTTCGTCAATACCTTAACAACGTTCAAATTTCCACCTGTCACCCTGGATGTACACAACCCCAGCCAAGTAATTGTAAAGCACAGAGCAAATGTCACCAGAAGATGTGTCAGATGAACCATTTGGGGCCACTAATTTCATCAATCAGTTATGAATGCACTCCAAATTCAGCTGAAATTGTTATCTCATAATCTAAGATAATAGTTTAGCTGTGAAAATTGTGCACAGCTAGCATAGCAGTATTGAAATTTAACAGTGAAGAAGTAGTGTAGGTGTATTCTGGTTGACTTCTTGAAACCCTTTTTTATTCAAAAATATAATACCGGTACATGAAAACCATACATCGTAGATATATATTTAAAATAGATATTGTAATAACTTGGGTATCAAACAAAACATTTTGAGAAGAATTAGTTTTCAGCATTTATAATCATTCCATTGTAACATTGCAGGCTATTGAGCGCAGACTAAAACTCCTGGAAGATGAAGGGGTGAAGTTTGTGACTAACGCTGAGATAGGAAAGAATGTCAACGGCTGGGACCTCATGAAGGAGAATGATGCCATCTTACTGTGTATGGGATCAACCAGGCCCAGGGGCCTACCAATACCAGGTAGGACGGGTGTGGTGATGATGGTGGTGATGATGATTGAGAAGGTAGTGATGATGATAATGATGACAATGGTGATGGTAATGTTGACAATGATGATGGTGATTATAGTGATGATGATTGCTGTAGTGGTGATGATATGGTAGTAATGGTGGTAATGATAAAGATGGGGATGAATATTGAATATGAAGATGATGATGATGATAACAGTAGAGATGATTGCTGTAGTGTGGATGATGGTGTTAATGGTTGTAGTTATGGTGGTGATGATGATGATTGAGGTGAGGATGAAAATGATGACAATGATGATGGTAATGTTGATGATGATGATTACAGTGTGGATGATGGTGGTAATGGTGGTTGTGAGGGTGATAATGATGATGTTGTTTTAGTGATGAAAAGGATGATGTTGGTGATTTTGGTGAAGATGCTGGTAATGGTGGTTGAGATAATTATGATGACGATTATGGCGATGATGATGGCGAGGGCAATAGAAGTGTTGGTGGTGATGGTGTTTTTAGTTACGAAAATGATGATGATAGTGATAGTGATGAAAAGGGTGATTTGGGTGATGATGATTTCAGTAGCGAGAAGGAATAAATCATTTTATGATGAATATACAGTTAAATACAAAATACAAGTCTGGCTGAATGTTGTACTTGGATACTGCAAACACTGATAATGATAATAATTCTTGAAAACCTTACCAACATGCAGGTCGTGACCTGAACGGTATCAAGTATGCCATGCAGTTCTTGGAGCCATGGCAGAAGAAACAGATGGGTAACCAGTCCGATTACATCGATGCTAAGGGCAAGGACATCCTCATCATTGGAGGAGGTGATACCGGTGTGGATTGCATCGGTACTTCACTCAGGATGGTAAGTTGTTGATGATTACGATGGTGACGATGATGGTGGTGGTGGTAGTGGTATGGTGGGGGTGGTAGTAGTGGTGGTGGTGATGATAGTGGTGATCGTGGTGGTGGCGGTGATGATGATTAATAATGCTGGTGCTGATGATGATGTTGGTGTTGGCGGTAGTGATGTTGATATTGATGATAGCAGTTTGAATAATGGTGTCTGGTATCTATAAATTGGATTGCACAAATGGTAACCTCGAAAGCAGAATCTGTCACCAAGTAAAAAAAATTGTAAATTTCTTTAGTATTTCTTTAATGTTGTTAATCCTTGACTGATATTTGATTACAATCTTTTTGATCCTGAGAAATATTATGGTGTCTTAATTGATTACCAATAATTGTGATGAATGCATTGTATGCTAATCTTTATTTTGTTTTCCATCCGTTTTCCACCAGGATGCCAAGTCGATCACGACCTTTGAGATCTTGACTGAGCCCCCTCCTAGCCGAGCTGCTAACAATCCCTGGCCAACCTGGCCCCGTATCCTCAGAGTGGACTATGGTCACTCAGAGGTCAAGCTCAAACATGGACAGGACCCACGTCACTTTGAGATACTCAGCGAGGTAAGATCGATGTAGCCTATTGCCAATAGGGTCAGACCGGTGATTTCAGAGCAGGATAACTTAGGTTACAAAATTGTAAAGATGATTGCTCCTGCAGAATATTTTATGTTATTAGACATCTGCTCCTGGTTGTATTTATCTATCAATGGTATGGAGTTAGGGTTATGTGGGTTTGTGACTGGGTTTGGAGTCCGGTTTAGGGTTAGGATTGCATCGTGGGTAGAGTCTTGAGAATCTTCAGCTGTGAAGGAGGCAGATTATCCTGAAGAAGAAAATAGGAATTTGGACTAATGTAAGACATGAATCGCTGAGCAATGTATCCTCAAACTCCCATGTGAAATATGCATGTGCAATTTGATTCTTATGAAAATTGTATCTGATACCGGTCCATTGCTGGCCCTATCTTTCTAATGAATGTAAGTCACATTATTGTCTTTCCTGAATGGAGACAATTAAGCTATGATAATTTATAAGTGAATGTTTTGTTTTACCTTTTACTTTGTAGGAGTTCCTTGATGATGGAGAGGGCAATGTGTCAGGAATCCGTACCATTGAGATCAAATGGACCAAGGACGCAACGGGACGCTACAACATGGAGAAGATCCCTGGAACCGAGAAGATCTTCAAAGCGGACCTGGTCCTGCTCGCTATGGGCTTCCTAGGACCAGAACAGAACCTGATTGAGGAGCTAGGAGTGGACCAGGACCCAAGGTCTAACATCCAGACCCCTAACGGGAAGTACCACACCAGTCTGGATAAGGTGTATGCTGCGGGAGGTAAGTGTCATCAGTTTGATTCACTTTTATCAGAGAGCCAGAAAGGTACAATACAATGAGTATTATAACCCCTGTTACACCGCCAAACCAACAGATTTCTTTGCCATTGGGGATAATGTAATTGTTTGATCGGTCTGTTGTTCTGGTGTCGGTCTTGTTACTGGTAATATGACCAAGGTATTAATGCCCATCTGGCCGTCAATGAACAACATTATTTATGTATACAGTAGGCCTGCGGGTGCACCATGTGGGAGAGAGGAAGGATTGAGGAGTCCTGAAAAGGACTCTCGGCAATCTTTCTTGAGGGTGTGTAGTCCTGAAAAGGACTGTTTGTTTAGTCTTGAAAAAGACCGTTGGTTATCTTTCTTAGCTTCTTGGAGAGGATTTATGTACTCTTTTTATTTTCAATATTGTCTCTAGAAGTCATGTACATGTAGTTTTGTGGTGCAGTATTTCTTGGGAATGCCACCTTTGAAATTTATGCATGATTATAGGTTTTTGTCATTCATATGCACCTGTGGCATCATCTTAATCAAGCTTGTTATGTATTCTGTTGACAAGCCGGGTTTGTTGTAAATTTTATTCCAAGCATATATCGATATAAAACCATGTTATAAACAAGCTGCATGTACATAAACCATCTCTAACATATCGTTGCTGTTTTCACGAAGTGACGGTAGTGAAAAAAAATTGCATTCACTTTGCGTTACGATTTTCCTCACTACCGTCACTTCGTGAAAATAGGGACGATATATACACTGTATGTCCACGTCTACTTGATGTAAAATGAGTCACATCTCTGTAACTGTCAATCATGGCTGTCAAGTAATAATAACATCCTTGTCTTGTTCTCAGATTGTCGACGAGGCCAGTCCCTGGTTGTGCATGCCATCAACGAAGGTCGTCAGGCAGCTAGGCAGATAGACCTGGACTTGATGGGATGTACTAGTCTAGCTGGACCAGGAGGGGTAGTCCATACTCCTGGGAACAAACTTTCCAACTGCAAGGATAAGCTCTATACCCCTATCATCGAAGCCATGGCCTAAACAACCACTCACATTGTTTCAATAGAGGTACATGTATATCTCTATACAATCTTACATGTATATTAGAGACCCTGTTGGGCAGTTAGATATTGGTGCTTTACAAATTACCAGATTGGATAGGAGATTGGAATACGTCCATTATGTTTCAGGTTTACATGTACCTGTTACTTATCTCTTTCTATATCACCTTCCCACCTGTTCATTATACATTTATAGATACAGGAGAAACCAGATTTTCCATGAGTTGTCAAAAAGCTGCCCAAACCAATACACTGTATGTTTATGGCTCGAAAAAGATTAGTGTTGAAGAGAGGGTTTTGAATTTAGTCGTACCGAAAAAGATGTCAGAACCTAACCCCTAAAGTTGCTGATGGCTTTACATAAGCTACAACCCAGTATCTGCAAGCCCTTATATTTAATGGATCCATTAGGAAAGAGGGGTGGTCTACCTGTTTGATCTCAAGGTCCTAAATTTACCACCCATAGCCAAGCATCACAGTATCATCACTTCAAACATTGAATAATTGTCAATGTTTACATGGCAGTATATAAACAGCAATGTTCATTGCATCGTTGATCTTACATGTATTATGATTATGTGCTGAAATATTATCCAGTGCAATTGATGACATTTTATTTTGATACCTTTCATCATTTTATGTTCCACTTTTAAAGTAGTTTCCTTTTATCCCACTGTTACTTAGAGTTTCTTTGCCATCCTGTCAAATATGAATTGTGACATGTCATTTTGAAATCCTACCAAGTCATAGTTTGCAATGTTAGTAAAGATTTTTAGATAAATCATGCTCAGTTTTATCTGTTTTTAACTCTATTCATTCCTCTCTTTTATTTTTTTGAACGATCTTACACATATTCTTAAAATCATTTCTGTAGAACAATGTTCATAGAAGTGTACTAAGTCAAGTTTGTGACCCTTTTGAATTCAGATGACAACACATTTGAAAATGTTTTTGAAGTAATATCACAAGGATGTATTAATCATGACCATTGACGTATTAAGTTTGACAAAGAATTGTGACAGTAGCTGATCTGCATTATGATTATTTATGAGAGAATTAAGTGATCTACCTTTTATTACCTTGAATTCTATTTAATGGTCGAAAATGCTCTTTTTCATCTTAATTTTGGTTTTAATTGTATGGCATCATGTTTCTTGTAAATGTGATTCATATTGAGATTTTAAAAGTGATTTTTTTCCCTCTATTTCACTTATCATGAATGTACTTTTATAACAATTTTAAAATCTAATCTCAACTACTGGTAATGATTATCGTATAGTTTTGTTTGCAGTGTGTCAGTTGAGTGAGTTGTTTAGATTAGACAGTAATATTCATGAGTTTTCAATCAACTGCTATAAAAGTAGAAATATTTCTGTTACATTACTTTTTCGCGAACTTTAGAAGTCACGAAAACATAAGCATGACTTCTTATGCATGTTTTAGACGGGTTTAAATGCATGCAACGCAAATTTAAGAACCAGTGAATATGGTTTGGGTCGCTGTGTGCAAAAAATTAATCACATGAAAATAATGGCTTTACTAGTTGTATCACTTGAAAGAGATTAATCTTTGTTTACATATTTTATGAATATTCTGCCTGTAAACTTTTTTGAGTGATGTGTGTGGAATTACTAAGTTGCTCTTTGATTTGTTGCCAATCGAAACCCTATACTGCCGCTTTGTGTGGAAAATAATATTATGTTCCATGTGATTATATACATGTGACAAAAATCAATTGTGGCCGTCCACTATTAGTCGCATTAGTCTACCAAAGCAATCAGAGAGTTTGGGAATATGTTCCACCTAAAAGGTGATTGAATGTTTCTCCAAGATATTGGAGTTGTCTCTGCACAAAAAAGGGTGCTATCGGTCAACACTGTTTAATACAGGTTTTGATGTTTATAAGATGATGACGTGGATCCTAATCAAATGATTGGTTGGGAGCGTACACGTGACCAGGCATTTATTTTGCCTAAGTTTTTACTAATGACCGGTCATTAGTAAAATCATGTTATAAAACATCATTTTATAAAAGATAAAATATCATCAGGCATGTTACTTTGTGTGGGTAATTCTTACTAATGCCCTCACTGCTGTGTATTATGTGTAATATTTATATAATTATTGAGAAACCTTGAAAAAGGTTACCACTGTCATGGAAAAACCTGGAAAATCAGGGGGAAGTAAATTCTTCTGAATAAGGGAAGAAAAAAAATCTCTCAAAGACATGGAAATTTGATTGTGGGTGTGGGCCGTATGTGGCTGTGGCAGCTTGGCTGCTGCAAAGAATGCCAAAATGGTACGTACTTATATGCCATTTGGTCATGGAAAAAAGGCAAAAGTTGTTAATGGAAAGCCATGGAATTTGGTTCTCAGATATACCACCAAAACCCTGCTGAAAAAGAAAAGTTATGAGTGTTATGAAATAATGTTGTCTGATATGTTTCTATGTTAATTACAGAATTATCAAGTCCTGTTTAAAGAGTAAATGATTATATTACCTGAGTGTGATAATCGGAGGATTTCATGGGGTTATTAATCATGACTTTATTGTTTGTTTGATTGATATGGTAGAAGACCAAATGGATAATGTGATTTTATTGGCTGATTTATGATAGTTAATATTGAAATACATTTATAGGCTTTTAGTAGCAAAGAGGTTAAAGATAATTGTGCTGAGATTATCATTTTATTTTTCTGACTCACCAATGTTTATAGCATATATCAATCTGGTTACTTTCCTACCATGCTGGACAAAAGTTACCCTTTAGCAAAAATATGAAATGTAGAGTTATTTTTGGATTTGCAGTGATGTGAAAGTTCATGCATGATAGTTGTATGTTAGTGTCAGAATATTATTCCTGCCACATGTGTAATGACTTAAAATGTATTTTAGCTCTTCTTACAGCTCAAAATGTAGTACATGTATTGATGTTTTCCCTAACCCAGCAATACTTGGGGAAAAGTGAACTGAAAAAACCTGACCAGTATGCCATAGCCTATTACTAGCATATGTGTGCAAGTCCACTGGATTATCATTATATATATACATCAAAGTTTGTAATAGTACCATACAGTATGTATGCAGTACCTTTTGGTGAACAATGTCAGAAAAAAATGTGGTTGCCAAATATTCAAATATGTTGTCATCCTTGCCCTTTACTTGTTTTTCAGTCACAAAGCGGTCACAACGCAACAATTTTTAGAACACACATTGTTTAAGTCTTGTCCGCCATTTTATGTGACTGTTTTATAGTCAATATGCATGCATGTAAATTCAGTTATAGAATGGAGTACGATTAGTGCAAATTCCGATCCGTTTATTACCTGGCCATAAAGTGTTGAGCACAATTGACATGAAATTCATTTTGTTTATTTCTGAACCACCTTTGATTTTGCCTGGTAATTGTCTTATGAAAACTGTATTTTTGGATGGAATTATTTTGAATTTTGAATTGTATACTAGGAAGAATATTGCTGGTTAAAATATATTGTGTATAGCAATAAATATGATCATGGTATTGTTAAATTTTGAGTTTCTTCAGTTGTCTTCATTATGTTACCTACAGTATTGTATTTTGTTAGATCAAAAGCAACTTTGTCATACAAACCCAAATCAGCTCAAATGCACAAAGTAGATTGGTTTACTAACATTCTTACGTCCTGTTCTCGTCATCCCGTTATGATTTAACACCTCATTTTACAGATATCCTTTATCTCATTCAAAACATTCCTCCATTTATGAAAAAGTCCATCTCTTTATACAAATCACCTCGCTCACAACATTCATCTTTGAAATACCGATGCGAGATAATTTTCATATAGTTCATAATGCATGTACCAAATGTAGTTTATTTACACAGTCATTTCATACAAAAACTCAAGGTCGATAAGTTGAATCAAATCTTTCTTTACAAAATACACTAAAGCACATCTCCACTTTCAAAATACAATATTATACAAGATAGGTTATATTATACACTTTGAAATCAATATAAATTCTTTGTCTTAAAAGAAGGAATATATAAAAAGGATGGAATCAATGTCATATGGAATACAGTTTTATACAATAGAAGCAGAAATGCAAGGAATTATTGCAAGATGGGACGGAAAATAGACGTACACTACAAAATTCACTGTAACATTTGAATAATATATACATACAGTATGATTCCCACTGCATAATAGAGTATCACAAAGACAACACAAGTTTCAATGCCATGTCACAAACCATGTTTGAGAAATATTCTCAAGGATCCCGAGTTTTCTTAATTGTCTTCTTCATCTTCAATAATGTAGTTATTAAAATCACACATTCATTACCTATTTAAAACTTGTGAGAATAAATAACATCTACATTTATATGGACATATTTTTCTTCAATCCCATTTCATATCAAATGTTGAAGAATGTGACTTTGCTTCTAAGCAGGGGTAACAATCATGCCAGTCACTTTATAATGTAAGACTCACTGTAACAACTTTAATCACTCGTTTAAGCACATCAGTTGGTACATATAAATCTATATCAAGCAGTTAAGGCATTTATGAAAATACATGTAAGTTTGAAAGTGCATACAGTTTATCTTTTCCAAAAAAGGGTTGCTGATCCCCTATAAAATGTAACTGTTATCAGGAGTTGGTACCAAACTACTAGTATCTTCTGAAGTTAAAAAGGACTTTTTTAAAATGCACATTCTCTACAGATCAGATGATATGTCTCGAAGTAACTGTTTCAGCTGATAAAAGCTCAAAATATCAAGTAGACTGGGTGTCCTCTAAACTTTAACTGGACCTATTTTTCTTATCCTTTCCCTGTTTTCATTTCTACAAGTGGGTCCAAGGATGATGAGGATGATCATCTTGAATCATCTTGAATCATCTTGAATCATCTTTAATCATCTTGTGATCATCTTGAATCATCTTTAATCATCTTGAATCATCTTGAATCATCTTGAATCATCTTGTGATCATCTTGAATCATCTTGAATCATCTTGAATCATCTTGAATCATCTTGAATCATCTTGTGATCATCTTGAATCATCTTGAATCATCTTGAATCATCTTGAATCATCTTGAATCATCTTGTGATCATCTTGAATCATCTTGAATCATCTTGTGATCATCTTGAATCATCTTGAATCATCTTGAATCATCTTGAATCATCTTGAATCATCTTGTGATCATCTTGAATCATCTTGAATCATCTTGAATCATCTTGAATCATCTTGAATCATCTTGTGATCATCTAGGAAGCTAGATGTCCAGATTCTCTTGGGATTCTATACAAAAGAAAAAGAAAACCTTTATGAATATATGCTGATAACTATAGTTATAATGTGCACATATACATCTAAATTGGTACCGGTACTTGGGCACCATGAACGATGTGTTATCATCCTGGCTTTAGCCAAGCTGCTGTAAGGCACTGAGACATTGAAGATCATCTCTTTTACTTACTTTTCTAGCAGCTACCCCTTTACATGGAAATGACCTGAACTGAATTGAATTAGACCCCGTTCTCACTCACTTTGAAAGTGGTCTTAGTTAGACCGCTCCAGAGGAACGGGTCTTGAGGAACGGTTTGCGAGCGTTCACACTCCGAGCAGTTTTTATGGCTCAAACCGCTCCACGAGTCAAAGTGGTCTTGTTGCTATGGCAGCTCAGGTAGGCGGGTCAATTTTTTCGCGCGCGGAATACAAACCGTATGTACCGTACTACATGTTTCGCACGGAACATCACTAGCTCACTTCCGCTCAAAGTACGCTTTCCGTTCACATTGCACGTTAGAGCGCTCTGGAGCGCTCTGGAGCGCTCTTAATAAGACCCGCTCCTCAAGACCACCTCGGAAGGTGGACTTCTGGAGCGGTCCAGAAGTCCGCTTCCTGGACCACTTTGAGCGTTCTCACTCACCTAAGAACCGCTCCTGAGGAGCGGGTCTTAGTTAGAGCGCGCCAGAGCGCTCCAACGAAGTGAGTGAGAACGGGGTCTTACATGTACAAATAAGTAGTATACACTATAGAGTGGCAGATGAAGATCAGGGTCTGTAATGGACAAAAACAACTTTCGGTAAAGTATATAAAATATGCCTTCTTTTCTTTTGATGAAAAATATCTAGAAACCGATGTTAGCTCAACTAACAAATGCAAAAGTTAAAATTGAAAGAGACTTCCAAACTAGTAGATTCCCCTCTTTCTTCAACATGACCAGTCAGATATATAATCCATGACAAAAAACTTTTGTTGTCAAAACAAAAATTGTTTTAAGCCCCACTGCACTACTTATAGCTACTTGCACTCTCTACATAGCAAACGATGCCTAATCAGTGACCATTGTTCCCTCATTATCCTCTTCTTCTTATGTTAAGTGAGAGCTGATTTGATGAGATAATGCAGGTGTCATTTGTAAGACGCACCTTTTGACCCCCGGGGATGGTGCGTCATGGTTGCGTCATGTTCCCCAAAATCGCGACGCACAGTACCGTCATGGCCGCAAAATGTCCGTCACAAAACTGACCCATATGTGCGTCATAGTAAGTCACTTTACCACGTTGCGTCATTTGGTGTGTCAATGGGACCGTCACTTTCTCCAAGCAGAAGTGTTTCTCAAATGTGCGTCATTGGCTAGTCATTTTCATGAAATGGTGTGTCATATGTTTGACTCAAATGTGCGTCGATGGAATGTAATGGTGTGTCACTTTCTGTGACGGAAGGTGCGTCATGGTATCAAAATGTACGACTCACATCGGTACAATGACGCACCATTCCCGGGGGTCAAGAGGTGCGTCTTACAAATGACAAGTGCATAACCACCCGTCAGTGACCTTGCAGGGTGGTCTAATTCCTTCTGTAAACTAGTACAGATGGGCCTTAAAAGGTATAATAAGAACACAGAAAAGAATAATAATACTCACGTTGTGGTATGTCTTTCCTTGGTCTGATGATTCCCTCTCTAGAGGGCGGTCTTGTAGCGATCAGTCGGATGCCAGGTGACACCTTGGGTTGCCTACCAACATGGGTCCTCTCATCATACTCAGCCGCTGTCAAGATATGTGCCATGCAGTCAAGGATTATGAAGTTTACAGAGTGGCTTATTCTCAATGGAATAGAATACATCAAAACAATTGTGTTTCTTCCCATTCTACCCCATCCCCCAACATCAATCTGTGCATTGATTAGCACAGAGAGATACATGTCGTAAGTGCAAGAAAAGGTACCAGTTTGGATTAAGCAATGCTCCTTTCCCACCTTTCTCCGTATTTATTGCTCAGACTACCAATACTTGCCTCAAAGTTGTAGCCAACTATTATTTTCAATATTTTCATAAGACCATGAATGTTCAAAGATTTTTTCTGACTTGTTTTTCATTACAGATTGATCAATTGATCTTATTTACTGGGTGTAAGCCACAAATATGTTTTAAATGATTGAAATTTATCTCAGGAAGCATTACATTTATAAAGTCCTGAATGTTGTTGATGACTATAAATAGAATAATTATCCTACAATCAATTGAAAGACAGACAGGGTGTAATAAAAGTGATTCTATATCACTCAAGAACTATGAAAGAGCAGACATTGAAGAAATCTGAAATACATTGTGCTCAAACAGTTGCCAACTCAAACAAATTCCCATCTCAAACAGTTTGGAATTGCTTCATTGAATCAAAACACTTAAGAACCAACTGTTTTATTAGTAATGGGGATTTCTGTGTATAAAGTTCATAGTTGAGCTCCTAGCTATTCTTTATTTTCCAAACAATTCTTTGGTGGAAGTAGATTAACTAAAAGAGACATGCTTTGAAAAGGATATCAGCTGAGACGGGAAGGTACATGAGTTCTGTTTCCGTGGTGATCTCAATGTGATGATCTATGGAACCATGCCCACTTTCTCCTTCCACTCCTACAGCTATGGCATAGAGGACTAGCTCCAGCTTGGCCTTCATACCTGCTGCAACCTACAGATCAAAACAATGTTAATTCAATTCAATTCAATCCATTTCATAATATCATATTACTCTTATCTCCCACCAAAGCAGCTATAACGGCATAGAGGACACTAGCTCTTCTTTGGCCTTCATGTCTGCTGCCACCTACAGAAGGAAACGATAACATATGTTCAGGGACATGGTAAACACAAAGATGCATTGCATGCCATGAGAAATTCATAGCCAACTTCATGGGACTGTAACAGTAATGGTACTATACTACAGCACTGGCTATGCTGTTTGTTTCAATGAAAGGTCACATACATATCCCTCAACTTTCAATAGTACGTTAGTTTTACTGCTTTATGCACTGTAAGAAATACACATTTTCGGTCGGGTGACCTCAAGAACTGCATGATTTCACTTTTAGCCAAATGGCAGAAAATTTCATTTTCCTTAGCTGTTCTATTGGGGGGTGACCAAAATATAGTCATGTTACTTGGTTCACAAATCAATTGATTCCTACAAGGTTCTCCATCTAGAGTGATCACCTTTATTGTCTCCTTATGAAATACAAATATAAATGTTAGAACTTGATTAGAACTGTATCATGTCAATAGTTGTTCCTTTACCCCTCTCCCACTGAGGTTTCTCTTATTGTACGTTTCACCCCTAAAGGGGGTGTAGCATGGCAATAATAATAAAATAAATAATAATAATGACAATCTACGACTTCTTTTGGACAACAAGCGTTCGCGAAACAGACCGAAGTTCTCCTCACGCTTCGGTTTTGCATATGTTGCAGGCACGTGAATACTGCTGTCGCGTCATCAGTAGTCGTATTACCCAATTGCCCCCGAGTCAGGCCACGGGAAAGACACATAGTCTCTTCATGCTACACCACCTTTGAAGGCCTTCATAGACAGGTTTCCCTGACTATAATAACTGAGCTATGAAAGGGGTTCCTGGTCCTAAATGTTACTTACCGGTCCCGGAGTGTAGACCACCTGTAGTCCTGTCCCTG
Organism: Strongylocentrotus purpuratus; assembly: GCF_000002235.5. NCBI lineage: Eukaryota > Metazoa > Echinodermata > Echinoidea > Camarodonta > Strongylocentrotidae > Strongylocentrotus > Strongylocentrotus purpuratus. The sequence goes on along the minus strand of NW_022145573.1, from coordinate 233,970 downwards.
GAGGAGGTTGCCGCACCTTGTACCGACAGCTGTCCACCCCGACGTTCTTCAGGTTGACCTGGAAGGCGTAGGTGCAGCCCTCTCGCAGAGTGCCAAAGTTGACCTCTCCCGGCACCAGCTCGAAACCTCTCATGCGTGATAGGTCAGCCATACCCTTGGCCTGCGCTCCAGCGATGGAGGATGTGAAGATCTTACGACGGACTGAATCCTCTAGCTCATCAAACTGTTGTGCATGAGATCATACAATGATAATAATAATGATTACTATTTGAAAATCACCATACCCTGGCATGGGCATAAATCCTCAAGGTATATCAGACTTTATATACATGAAAAAAATTAACAATAATTAGATGTAAAGTGCAATACAAAGCACATGAACAATACAATTGATGAAAACATCTAACAAATATACAATAAGGAAATATAAATGAATGACATAATGAAATGCAGATATATTGAATTAATCAAAAGCGGTTTTGAGCAATTGAGTTTTAAGAGTAGACTTGAATGAGTTTCTGGATGCTATTTCCTAGAGGCTGTGGTAATTGATTCCAAAGAACTGATCTAGCTTATGCAAAATATTTTGTTGTTCTTGGGACTACAAGAAGAGAAGATTTAGAGTTGTCTATGGGATTATGGAAAGTGAACAAAGTAGAGTTGCATGGACACAATGTAAGATCTATTTCTAGTGTGGTGCTAAATATTGGTGTTGTACATGCTGCACCCAATGACCTTTCTGAAGATTATTCCACGTAATATTGAGCAATTGTAATGGCTTGACCAGGAATAAATAGGTCACATGTGTACATATATAAAAGATTTAAAATTTTGAGGCAAATCTTACAAAATTATCATAATTAATGCATCAGCAATCTGGATTGACAATTTACAGATATCTAAAACTGTCCTTTTCTCCCCCAATCACGCATTCTTTATTTATCTTCACAGGAACAGAAGCACATAAACCTGAAAAGGTTGATGTTCCTGAAATTCATAAATTTAGAGAGTACCGGTACACATTACCATCAATTAAGAGTGAAAGAAATATTAAACGCCTCTCTTCAGTTCTGCTTCAAGTTAAAGCTATGAGGAACAAGGTACACTGTAGCTACAAGAAAATGGGTATGGCATGGTTCCTATCTCGCCCTTACCCTGCTGTTAGGCAATGCTCCGGGCTTCTGCCCCAAGATGGCTGCTGGCAGTCTGACGGCGTCTTGCCTCGGTTCACCATTGACATCCACCAGCAGGCTACGGGTGAGGACGATATCACTCCCGGCAGAGGGAATGACGTTGGGACGAGACTCCATGGGGACATCGTTAATCCGGGTCTGGAAGGCTGTCTTCAGCTCGGGAGAGATACTTCCTGATGTGTTGAAGAAAAAAACAGAAGAGTGTGTAAATTTTCTAGCTGGATTATAATAATAATAGTGAACGAACATTTATAATGCGCTGTCTGTCAAAAATGACACTCATGGCGCAGTTGTGTGAAAATTGTTTAATTGTGGGCATATGACCATCAAGTGATTCAATAAAGAAAGTAAAATACACACACATAAGTTAAAGTTTAACATAATTCAGGACATAATTTTGCAATAATAGAATTACAGTAATTTTTAAAAAATGTTTATATGCATGAAAAAGTTTGACATTGACCATGAAAAAGATGGATCTTGCAGAGATGAGGTATCTGAGCGCAGTGGAAGGAGTAAGTAGCTGGGATTGCAGGATTGGAGGAGGAATGACAAAGTGCAGACACTAGTGAGAAGAGAGAAGTAAGAAAGAGAAGACTCTAATTGTTGAGACGTATAAAGAGGACAGAAGAGGATGAACGGGTAAGATGGGATGCAGGACAAAGCTAGGTGAGAAGGAAGGAGAGAGTGTAAATAGGTCTGTTTTCATCAGCTCAAGTTTGCTAAATAACCTGCTATTTTCAGACTCGGGATATTACCCCACGAAGCTCGGAATCCTCACTAGACTGATACGCTCATCATAAACTAGCTTGAATGAGCGCAATTGAAATCAGCCCGCTATTTCCCAAATAGCAAGATATTTTGGAAACAAGACCAAGATTTCTCAGGATGTTTTCTCGACCAAATATCCTGCTAATGCAACTGCGGTCTGATGAAGACGCAAATAAACTTGTTAATTTGTGATCGGGATAGTTAAAATAGCGGGCTATTAAAACGTTATTATGTTATGCCAAGGTAAAGCTGAATAACTGTTACGAGAATGCTAATTGCTGATTTGTCTTGAGAACTTTGACCCTGACCTAATGGCACTCTGGACATTTGTTCTCATTCTATCCGCTCATACTTATATATTGTGTTGCATTGAAGTATACAGAGTATGCAATAGTAACCACATTTTACAATCTTCATCTTCATCATCATATTGATTTCAACCATCATCTTTCCTAGCACTCACCTGTCATAGCAGACCGATTGGTAAGGGGCCCCTCCTCCGCCATTTCAGGTATGGTTGAGGGGTGGGCAGGGAATGAGGCATAGCTGGAGGGGGTCTCACTGGGCAGGATGTGCTCACTTGCACTCTGCGGGGTGGGGTTTACTGCCGGGGGTTAGATAAAACAAGACAAAACAATGCAAAACACAACAACGATAACACCATAATTAGTGAGGGAATGAGGCAAAATTGCCATTAAAATCAAGTCAAACAAATTCTAAAAATCTGTAAAAAAAGAAAATTGTATCTATAACTATAAGCCTATAAAACCATGCACAAACTCAGGCTTGAATTCTTTGGAATGCATATCAAACAGGAAAAGCAGAAATGTTGAGGTAGCCTAATAATTCAACAAAATAACTTTTTTCACTGTGACCCTCTTTGCAGCATGTTAAAAGAAAAATGTACCGGTAATCATTTTCTATAAAGCCAAACAGCATGATTTTGAACATTAAAAAAGTTAATTCTCCCCCGAAACTCTGTTCTTCTGAGTCTTTATAATAGACACTTGTAAAACTCTCATTGTTAAATTAACAAAACCAAAAGTATTAATAACACAACATAATTGTTTTCATAAAAGGATCATCTTCCTTTTACATTCAATCTACTTTAATTCATCAAGTACAAATATTGAAACAAATTAAACATAATTAAAGTAAACATATTGTTAGAATTAGAATAACATGAAATTGAACTATAGAAAATGGAAGAGGGTTAATTGTGATTGATTGAAGATGTGTTACCTGGTCTTCCAGTGCCTTGAGGATGTGAAGCATGTGCTGGGGTGGGGTTGGTTGGTCTAAGAGCAGTAGGGGTACCCTGGCCGGTAGCATGCCCTGGGGTGGGGTTGTTGGGTCGTGTGTCAGAGGGGCTGGCTGGAACCAGACCTATATAGGCAAGTGGATCGAAGCGGGAGACAATGAACATAGGATAGGATGTTAAATGGAGGCCCAGTGTAGAAGACATGCAGTCAACACCTTTGCACGTTATGAACCCACTGCACTATTCATAGAAGAGCGGGAGGAAACCCTGGTGTATAGTGGTCCACCTACAAATCCCCAATTAGTTATACCGGGAGGAGAGACCCGAGGGTTACAGTGATTTAGTCGCTTTTCGCCTCCCAGGCACAGGTGACACCAAATAATAAAAAATAATATTACTAATAATATTGATTAAACATATAGCGTATTGAAAGAGATGCCTAAGTATGTAGTTGTGACATGCGCCGTCATAGGATAAATTACTGAGCTCCAAATAGTTGCCTCCCTCCCACATACAATCTCCATGGGAGGGAACTATTAAGAGCTCCATGCATGCATGACATGACTGACCAATCAGGAGTGACTCAATCCCGTTGTCACGAATATCGTAAGTCGAATGTGATAAATAACAGGGCGCGACCTACAAGAAATTTGTCTCAGCTGTTCATTCTGCCTGCTATGAACAGAAAATGCCACATTCTTATAAAATACAAAAAGCAAATGAAATAATTTCTTTTTGTGTTTTCTTCAAATTGGTAAGATACATGAATAAACTAAATGACCATTTCTAAACAATACTTATAAGGGAAGCTCAATAGCTGCATAGGATTTTAGAAAAGGTACTGCTAGTACATGTACATTTTCAAACTCAGACTGAATTGTTCAAACAGTTGCTGATTATTTCAGATGAGGAAGGGAGCCTAGCTGTTCCAACACTTGGGGGGGGGGGGGGAGTGGGGGGCAGTTAAGGAGAAATCTGCAATAATAACAAATTTTATTCCATATAAGAAATCAAAATTCCATTTCCTTCTAAATCCTGTCATCATTTTTACCTTGCTGAGCCGATGGAGTGGAGGATTGCATCCCATATGTGATGGTCTGGTTTGACCCCCCTGCGGTGGCAGCCTTCATGGGGGATATACTCTCAGAGATATCGCTTGGCTGGGCAGAGCTGCTACCACCTATATACAGTAAAATTTACGGGAAAATCAACATTATACTTTTTTTATTCTAAAATTCTAAGCCCTGTAACATAAAATATCAACATAAAAATCGACATTCCTGCTACATGTACATGTACTATTGATAGCACCTCACAATGGATTGTATGAATTTCTGTATCATCAATTTAATTGAGGTACACTTGACCGAAGGAGAGATACAATCGGTCAAGACATGTAACAGGACCCATAATTTTTTATTAATATCATTATTATTTATTCAGCAAAAACAAATAAATTAGTGAATACAAAACAAAAATACATTTGAAAAAGAGTCACATGGATGGCGGGAAAAGAAAAGATTAACTAAATACCTATAACCCGAAGGTTTTCTTTTCTAATCCATGTGACTTTACAGATAATGGTAACAATAAAATGGTGAGGTACAACAATCTATGGATCACTGTGCGATCATCTTGAAACTTATCAGACTTATTAGATATTACAACAGGCATTTATTGTAATCATGCTCAGTAGCTCAGAGACCTTTGGCATCTAGACTCAAACTGACCTGGCTGAGCAGAGGGGGCAGCAGGGGAGTCCGCAGGGGTACTTGGCAGACTCATTGCCGTGCTGACACCAGGGCGATTGGCAGGCAAGTCTTTGGTAAGGGCCTCCATGTCTGGGGCAGGCTCACCGTTAGCCACGGCTTCCTCTGCTCTCTTGAATGCCTTGCCCCAGTCACTCTCAAAGTAAGGCGGTACCGTCCGGGTGAGCAGGGCATCCCGACACGCCTTCTCTTCTTCATGCTCTCTCCTGCACGGGAACATCAAGTTTTGATAAGCATAATGAGTTTTAAGCCCCACTGCACTACTTATAGCTACTTGCGCCCTCTATATAGCAAACAATGCCTAATTGGTGACCATTGGTCTCCCATTGTTGCATTTTTCTTATGTTAATTGAGAGCTGATTTGATGAGATAACCACCTGTCAGTGACCATATGCAGGGAGGTCTTATCCTCCTGGCCAAACGAGTGCAGTGGGGCTTTTAAGGTTAAGGCTTTTAAAATAAATTATATTACAGTCATATAGAGACCACTAAAGGGAAACCTGAAAAGTGGTCTTTACAGTCAGGTGGTCTTTAAGTTCAGGTTCATTTAATACAGGTTTCAATGAGAAACAATATTCAAGGGACATGAAAGATGTGGTCTTCATAGCTACAGGTATACAGGTGGTCACTACCCATTTAATACACCTGGGTGGAGAGTGGCAAATGTAGATTGATGTCTTGCCTAAGAACGTTGGTGCTGTGACAGGGATTCGAAACCCGTACCTTGTAGTTTAAAGTGTGGAAACTTATCCACTAGACCATGCCAGCTTTTAAGTACGTGAATTTCATATGCGCAACAAAGAAACTCCAGAATATTATCTTAATAAAAAAGTATTCATAGTGTAGAGGTGTTGTGGTGGTGGTCGAGTGGATAAGTAACCGGACTGTCGATCACATGGTCCGCGGTTCGAGTTCCGCCGCGGCACTAATGTCTTTTGGCAAGACTTTGATCTACATCTGCCACACTCAACCCAGGTGATGTAAATGGGTACCTGGCAGGAATTAATTCCTTGAAATGCTAGAGCTGTGTAATGGTAGCCGTGCTAAAGCCGGGGTTATAATTGGGAGTGCCAGAAGTGTCAGGTCTGAAAGACATGAGCGCTATACAAGAACCCACTATTATTATTATTATTATTACATATAATCAAGAGGAAACATGGAAAGGAGAGGAAAGAATGTCAGAAGTTGCTCCTACCTGACCCTCTCCCAGTCTGCATCTGTGTACTTTGGTTTAGGTCTCGGAGGAGCAGGTTGAGGAGGGGGCGCGGTAGACATCTCGTAGAGGGTCATTGCATTATCCTCTGCCTGCACGTTGAGGGGTCTTACAGGCTTGGTGCTGGTAGGGCCCTGGCTAGCAGGAGGTGCTTCAGTGAAGGTGGGCTGGGTTCCATCACTCTCCTTGGGAATGTCATCTTCAAGCTGTCACAATGAAAAATGAAATTATAATGATTCTACCTATTGCCTTGATCTTGATCTTGTAAATGGGACAGCCATCAGGCGATGGAAGAACTTAATTAAATTTAATTTAAGTTTAATATAGGAACTTTACATTAATCTTGATCTAAGGAGATACGAACAAACAAATGAACCTATTGTCTTCAATATATTTTTTTCTTCTGACAAGTTGTAAACAATCATGTAAAAAAAAAAAATTGTTTTCATTTAAGAAACTGTAGTGGCATTGAAAGAAATAAACAACCAGAGAATTGATGACCAATGCTTACAAATCTTTTTCACTTTTCAAGCTTTAATTGTCATTAAATTGCTCCACTTCTTCTGTTTTGAAATTCATACCTAGAGGGACATTGCCATTATATAATCTAGGTTTAAAAGCTTCATGAAAATGATCATACATCTAATTCTGTTGTTCTGGAGAGTATAATGAATACTGCAAAACTGAAAACTTGGACAATCTTTCACTAATTGCTAAAGATGACCATTTTTGTGGCAATTCATGTTTTTCCAACAAGCACAAATGTTAGAGTTAGAATTAACTTATTCTGCAGGAGAAACATTACAAAAGTAGGACCACATTTGTGTTATATGCAAGTTTCTTGCACCCAAATGTTTGTGCTTCAACATTAACAAGAGACCAACCTGTGCCAGTATGTGAGCCAGAAGATCTCCTGATTTGACCCTCTCCTGCTGAGAGCGAGGGTCCTTGATGGCCCTCTGTTTGGCTACCATCATCTTCTCCTTCATCTCCTTGGCATATGCTTCAAGTCCCTCCTTCATCTTTCCTCTCAGCTCCTTCTCCATGGGGTGGTAGGCCACAAACTGCCTCAGCTGAAGCTGCTTGGGACACTGAGGGACCGGTCCTCGCTGCTGAGGGCGGGGCACGTTGTTGACGGCCACACCCTTTCCAACCTTGGTCCCAAACTTGGGGCCTGGAGTCTTGGCCTCCATGGCAGGAAGCTTGTCGAACCCTCGGGAGCGGAGATTCCTTGGGATTATGTTGGGTTCTTCAAACCGGTTGAGCCACTTCTGGCTTACAGTGGAGGTGTGAGGCTGCATGATGGTGATACCATTAATCTCAGGGTGATCAGGGATAGGGTCTTTGAGGACGGCCACGTTGGGATCCATCCCAGCTTGGTGGACGTAAGGCGCAATGTCTTGCTGCCGGAGCATCTCTGTGCCGCTTCCATCAGGGTGGATGACAAAGAATCTTGGAATAGGAGACATCTTCCCAAGAACTTTCTCAGCTTCCTCCTCCTCTCCTTCTCCATCAAGGGACACCTTACGCTCCTCGCTCGGGACAAGCGACGTGTAGATGTCTCCATTCCACTTCACCCCAAAATGGTTTCCATCCGAGTCGCAAGTCTCTACAGCGACCACATCGTTATGCTGCATTGTGTACGATCCAATCAAGCTCGGCTCACCGCTCTCAGCCTCCTTGGGCGTATACCGCACAGTTCCCTCAATGCCAACAGCCATTCTGGAACCCTCGCAATGCAGGATCTCATAGGAACCATCTGGAATGGCAATGATCTCGGACCCATTACCGAATATGGTTGTGGCAACGCTGTCTTCGCAGTTGAAGATGACCGTCGCATATCCCACACACTCCACCTTGACGTGTTTGACGTCTCTGATACCTGATACAGGAATCTCTCCTGAAAAGGGTCAAAGCAATAATCATGAACAACTTGCATTACAGTATTTTAAGAATCATCCTGCAATAAATTGCGGCATATCTGAGCCATGTAACATACATCATGCCAATGACACTATTTTGTAAAACATCAGTCTCCACTCAAATCGTTATGTATACGCATGAAACAATAGGCATTTTGCTTGAAACTTTCATTATGTTTCAAAGATTTTCAAAATAGTTTTAAAGCCTGTACGACTCTGCAGTAGTTTTGCCAGGAGGGATTAGACCTCCCTGCAAGGTCACTGACAGGTGGTTATCTCATCAAATCAGCTATCAATTAACATGAGGAAAAGGGGATCATGGGGGACCAACAGGCACCAATTAGTCATTGTTTGCTATATAGAGGGCGCAAGTAGCTATAAGTAGTGAAGTGGGGCTTTAAGCAGAATTTATCCATGGAGCAAGATCTTTAACAACAGTTTTAAGACTTACCTGTTTCATTCGCTTCATCACACTGCTGTCTAAAGATAACCTTCTTGTAATAGGTAGTGATTCGCGTCCCCTCATTGTGATCAACAATGCGCATCTTGTTTGGACGTTCTACTGTGATGACTCGATCCTCTCTGGTAGTAAGAACCTGGTGGAAAATTTTTTAAGGGAACCAATGAACAACCAAAAATAATCTTATTCTGTATCTCTTCTTTTTTTTCTTCCTACACTGCATTACTCTGGAATATATGCTGGAATATATGGTATTTATTTTAACCGTGCTCCAGAAACAATTGCTTTGGGATTTATTTCATCAAAAGGATTGGGTTAGGGTTGTAATTGGCTTTTACTTTAAGGTTTAGGGTTTGGGTTAAGTTAAAGGGGTTGGGTATAGGGTTATGGTATAGGGTTATGGTATAGGGTTATGGTATAGGGTTATGGTATAGCGTTATGGTATAGGGTTGTGGTATAGGGTTATGGTATAGGGTCGTGGTAATGAATTGGTTAGTGAAGGACACTTAACCTCAGAGCACCTGTTGCCAGAGCATGTGTCATGTCACCACTTTTAGAGTCAAGTTTAATTGTTTAACAATGTCTCCAGTTGTACAAATCAGAGATGCATGTCCCTACGTGTTATCAGTGTTTGTAATATGGTGTAATATAAAAATGTGCTTCAAAATGATCACGAAGTGCCTCAAAAAAGTTTAAAATCTTTGAGTGACCGGTTTTACCATACTTGTTTTTCCCAATAGACTGTACAGTGTTATAAAAACCCTCAGAAAACGGTTTTGGACATTTCGAATTCCAATCATAAAAATCTTGATAATCAGAGAGGCGATTGGCTGTTAAAGGTCATGGGATTCCTGACTGACCTAAAGGTTTATAATTATGCTTGCAGCATGAGCTAAATCAAGGATTTGTTTAGAATCTGAGGCAAAGATACCCAATCCCTTTAATACTGATAGTAGGGCATGCAATGACCATTACCTCTCCAGACACGGGGTCTGTGGCGCTGTAGAGGAGGCACTCAGTCGGCTCAAAGGTGGTTCCGTCTGGGCGTGTCCCTATCCTCTGACCGGTGGGTGTGGTCGTTATCCACTCCGGGCTGGAGCAGGACTCCGGCAGAGGCTGTTCTTGGTCCAGGGGGTCTGAGATCTTGCCCTTTGCACCTAGAAAGAAAGAAAGCAATTCAAGGAGAGGGTTTTTTAGAAAAGATGAGCTTCTTTATTTATATGTATTATTCAAACAGGGTGACTCTGTCTCAGTATTAAAACTGTTTTCCTGAGAGGCCTTAAAGGTACTATGTCCCATTTGCAGGCAAAAAAAATGAAAAAGTTAAATTCCAACTGCATTTGAAAGATAATAATAATTTAGAACTTCCCTAAAAAAAGGTGGGGCTTGAAAATGTCTTCAAGTGGGAAAATAATGAGTATTAGTTGTCAAATTGACTTTAGGGCTATAGAGCCCAAAAGTAATAGTCTTGATTTTCAGACAATTGCACCGAATGGTCATACGTTTTATGCTGCGCAAAGATTCAATCAGTTTAATCTTGGCCATCACAAGAAGTGGGTTATTGATATAGACAAATGATCATGTACCCTTTACAACTCTTTTCATGTATGTTATTACCAAAGAAGAAAAAAAGCCAGTCAGTCACTCAATAGTGTCTGACAGTGAAGTCTAGCAAGTAAACGTGTTTCCTTGCATAATTTGAATATGAGGACACTGCTAACGTTTAAATTTCACAGATAGGACATACATGACATATTCATAATTCCTGCAAAGTTCTACAGCATTTGAGGTTGGCTGCAAAAGGGACATAGTACCTTTAATACACAAATTATAGGTTTCAAATTCTGATGAAGTTTAACAAAGTTTTAGTTTAAGTCTATGTCTATGTCCACACCTAATAGTGCTCAGAATTGTACTGTGAAAAGACATATCATCCATTAAGATCAACAAACACAAATCCTTCAAATTGAAAAGCTACCAATTCTTGGACTCACTTCTCTTAGAGGGGCTCTCACTCCTCTGACTGAGGGAGCTACCCCCTCGCAGGGGAGACTGGTCCCGAGGGGTGGGGCTCATTGGGTTAGCGGTGGAGGATGAAGGCACCGCTGGGCTGCTGCTTACAGCACCGTTAGCAAACAACACCTGCAGGATAGAGGCATCAAAGATGAATGTGAACAGATCAGTGGAGCCTAGTAGCTCATGCTGGAATGCTCCCCAGGGAGTGGAGAAAGTGCATACAATGTGTGCGGGCAAGCCAGAATCCAATGACCGGGGGTAATAAATGTAAAGCGCTTAGAAACTCGGACTTGCCGATGTATTAAGCGCTATATAAGCAGAAATATCATTATTAATAATATCAGTGGCCAGTGGAGTTTGGTGAAGACTACAAACCATACATGTACGTATCAATCACTTCAAAGCAATTTCAAACTGCATTCCGTCATTTGGCCGTCAATAATGTTTATAAATCGAAAAAATTAATTAGTTAGCTCTCGCAGATACAAAGTTGTGATTGGTGTAAAGATTGTGACTTGATATCCAATGCATGGATCCTCACTTTTGGTCAGTTTTTCAATGATATATTGACCACCTTAACCAAGCAACCCTGTGCCCACTAGCGTGTATACTCATAGTTTGCGTTGTCTTTCCCATGATTTCTTTTGAGCTTTAATTCAACTGAAAGGTTATGTTAGCAAAGGATAGTTGCAAACAGAATTATCCACAAAATTTGTTTATTTTTTTATCAATATAAAAACTTGTTTTTTAAGAATTGAAAATGAAGAAATCAATACCTGTGTGCTGCCATCTCTCAGCATCTTGATAACACTGCCCTCGCTTGTTACGAGCCTGGAGATCTCCTGCAAGGCAGGATTTTCTCTTGGAGCATCGCAAGGTTGCCCACTGCTGTTCTTTGTCAGGTAACTCTGCCTGATCAGGAGGCAACCTGGGACATTGGGGTCACAAACCTCATCTTCTGAAAAGGTGAAAAGGGAAAGGTTTACAGGAAATGGTCAAAATTTAACCCTAACTGCTTGATGCATACGTTTTTACTCTATTAATATATTACTTGATAACTGTTTTTAGCATGATACCAGGGCCCTGTTTGCTAATAACACCTGCTACAGATCAATAACACCTGCTACAGATCAATAACACCTGCTACAGATCAATCACAAATCTGCTCACAGCTAGATGATCAAATGCCATGATTTCTGTAACTTAATTGTAACAGTTACTGTAACCTGTTATTGATTACAGGTTTTATGAAACAATTAAAGGTAAAGACCAGTATTGGAAAACGCCCCAATTTCAAAAAATGAAATGGAAGCTCTCATTACCAATCATGTGAAAGAATATGTTTTGACTAATACATGATGATAAAAAATTTGCCTGGAAACCGCCTGCTAATTCATATATTTGGTAAATTTGTTTCTCTCATGGTCTGTGAGAGATATAGGGTAGTCCCATATACATCTTTCTGTGTATAGTGCTTGTAACTTTACGAAGAATGGGCCAAATTTCTTATCATTTTGATGATTCCAGAACCTTGCAGATGCTAGATGCTAGATGATCAACCTTTTCTGATCGATTCCACAACGTTTCTTTCAGTTGCAATCGCATGACCATAACTGGTCTTTACCTTTAAGGCCTAGATTCACAGCATTCCTATGGTGCTAAATTTCTGTTTGAAACATTAAAAGATGCAGGCTCCTCCAACATAGTCAGTATTTTACTATCCTAGTGCCTAAGAATGATGCTGCTACATGAATTTTGTTTCCAAGATAAGTGTGCATATTTGCTTAAAATTTGATAGTGAACAAATGTTGTGTATCAAGGATTGCTGGATGGTACATTCGCATTATCTCCCTAGTAGTTTTGTGTGTTGCGAAAATATATTTTTTCCCTATTTTTTTCCTATTTTTTCCCTATTTTCTGGAAATGCAGACTATTTTTTCCCTATTTCCTTCAAGAAAATAGGAAAAAAATAGGGCTATTTTTTTCCTATTTTCAAGCACAAACTATTTTTTCCCTATTTTTTTCACCTATATTTTTTTTCAAACTATTTTTTTCCTATTTCCTATAAAAAAACAGAAAAAAAATAGTCCTATTTTTTTCCTATTTTCAAGTACAAACTATTTTTTCCCTATTTTTTTCACCTATATTTTTTTTCAGACTATTTTTTTCCTATTTCCTATAAGAAAACAGGAAAAAAATAGTCCTATTTTTTTCCTATTTTTAAGCACAAACTATTTTTCCCCCATTTGTTTTACCTTCAACTTTTGTGGACTATTTTATTCCTATTTATTTAAAAGAAAATAGAAAAAAAATAGTTCTATTTTTTCCTATTCTCGAGTACCAAACTATTTTTTCCCTATTTTTTCACCTTCATCTTTTTCAGACTATTTTTTGCCTATTTTCTCAAAAAAAATAGGACTATTTTTTCCCTATTTTTTCATCTTAATCTTTTTCAGACTATTTTTTCCCTATTTTTTCACCTTAATCTTTTTCAGACAATTTTTTCCCTATTTTTTCACCTTTATCTTTTTCAGACTTCTTTTTACCTATTTGCGAGTACTATTTTCTTCCTATTTTTTGCACTTAAATTTTTTATGACATGATACAAATTTGTAAACTATTTTTTGTCTAATTTCTAAACTTGCATATTTTCATTGTTTATGACTGGCATCCTATTCAAAAAGCCCGCTTCTCCTGCCATTATCTCTGTTGTTCATTTTGCGACTTATTGGTTGTTTTTAGCTGTGGGGTCACATATTGAATAGTGAGATCAAAGATGACCATAAATATATAAACAATGTGTAAAAAGAAAATGTACGAAATTTCAATTTTGTTCCTTTATTAATATTCTTGATTTTATTTACAAACTATAGTAGTGACTAGTGCACTCAAAGATAACCATACATAAACCATGTGTAAAAAGAAAATGTACACATAGAAATTTCAACCAAAAAAAATCTCCTTTATTAATAGAAAAAAAAGCATTCGATCGAGATATTCCCGTTCTATGTGTGCACAAAGTTTCAACGTAGAGGACAGTACGCAAGTACGTAATTTGAAAATTACCCGTTATTTTTTTTCCCCACTGGCACTGCTGTGCGCATCGGACTTTTGCTGATTTTCGTTCATCAAACGTCTCCAAATCACACCAAAATGTCTTCCAGCAATTATTCTAGCGATGAAATTTCATCAAGAGATAGTGACTCCTCATACTCCGATGCCTCCTTATCCCATTTTAGTGATTCTTCCCAAGAAAATGAGCCCGACAAATGTTCAAAATATTACTAGTCCCACTCGTAGAGAAACGAGTTTGTTGTCGAATTACGGACCATCGACGAGCGGAACTGGCCCCAGAAAACAGCTGAAAAGGTACGTTTATTTCTGAAACTTAATTATATTATGATATATATATTTTTATTGTGTCTGTTGTTGAATATAATGCTACTTCATAGACATAATAGGCCTATAGAATGTTATTTTACGTATCAATATTCCCATGTACTAGTGTTGAGGTTGTAGACTACACAACTTCTTAGTGAAGTGTAGTGAATCTCCAAGTGCAGTGTAGTGTCTGTTAGTGAATGAGTGAATGTAAACAAACGTGATTACAATAAATCCACATAAAAAATTTCAGATTTTGTACCATTACAACGTCTGTCAATTATTTTGCCTTGCATGATATAATGTTTTGATGTGGTTTTAGGCTAAATTGTATCTCAAATTATTTTTCTAGGAATCGGAAAACACAACCTGCTAAAGCACCACGCAAGAAGAAGAGCAAGTCTTCCAAGTCCGAGAGTGTGTCTGCGAGGTATGTCCTTACTAAGTAGAAATCTAAATCTATTGTTGATAATTTTTTGGGGTTTATTTATTTCATGTTTGTTAGTTAAGATCTGACATCAAAATATTAGAGTAGTTTACCTCATCATTATGCTAGAACAATAATTTGCAGGTGGCACAAGTTCTACCTAGATCTACATTATTTTTCTCTTTCCTTTTTATTTTTTTCTTCAACAAATTGTTCCTTTACTATTTTCTTTTCTGTGTTTTATGTTTTATTTTATGTATGTTCACCCAATATATCTAAGAATAAAATAACTCTTATTAATTGCCTACCTGAGTGGTTTACATTTCATGCACCTTGACAGCTCTTTGATGACTCCGTTGTTTCACCATCCGTTCGTCGTCAGCCTGGCATCTTTTTTGCTATCATACTTTTGTACACACATGTTCTGTGCCTTTGAATTTTTCATTATGAAATACATAAATACTTGTACTAAGTATTAATTGCATGTTCATAAATGTACCAATGCATGATTATTCTAACCCCTAACTCACATTTCATTTATATCTTTACAGATCAATTGAAACTAATCAAGCTACAATGTACATGTAACGTACAATCACCATTCGATGCCTGTGAACAGCATGACCAACATCTGTATCCTTTACATTAGTATTTGTTTCCATTTTATTATGTAATTCTTATGTCTAATCATTGAGATTCATAGGCAAGTACAACATGTATGTGTACACAATGAGTGCCTGCATATTGTGAAGATAAAGGACCATAAGACCATTACTTATGATACATGGTAATGATGGTATACTTTGTAAAACTATTTGAAAATAGTAGCATGTAAGTCTGTCATTTTCTTGTTTATATATATCTCAATGACATGATATGTCATTGATTTTGTAGTAAGTGTTTCTAGATTATGATGATTGTATTAAGATTTTGACAGTTCAATTGAGATTGAGAAAATTATGTAACATGTCAACTGTACAATACAGCATGCATGCATTGTTGAAAAATCTGTTTTATGATTTATTTTATTTAGTTATCTTTGTAAATAACGAGAATTTTTTTTTTTACTTGTCATGATTTTCTTGATTTTCTTGAGGTTTGAAAATGTTATTACATTATTAAGAGCACTTTGCAATTAAATTGTAATAAAAGAGACAGAAAACAACACTCTCATGTCAAGAATACTGCTTTATTTGGTTACTAGTGAGGGAGAGAGCTTGTGATCGCCTGGCATATCCACATCGGCTCAGTAATAGTCCTGAAACTCACCTGAATACTTTATTTGAACAAAAATAGAAAGCTACATTCTAGGTGGATGATATTTTTTTAAGGCGGAGGCATATAGGAGACGCAGTCGCATTTGTCTTGTTTTTTTTTTTTAGAGTATAATCATAGCAAACCATGAACAACTCTATTACTACAACATGTACACTACAGTACTTAACCTAGGATGGTAAATATCAGTTAAGTTCTTTTATTTATTTGCTTACATGAACACACATACTATACTAAACTCATGTCAATGTGTTTACCTCTCGAAAATAAAGTACATGTATTTTATTTGACACGTTCCCTTTTATTCTTTTTGTTTGTTACAGTCCACTGCCATTATAACGAGGTGCTCGGGACCAAGCCAATTTCCTTGTTAAAATGAAATCATGTTATACTCAAGTTACTGAACACATTGGTTTGTTTAAAATTGGGACTGATGAGAATTGCCTGATAATAAAATCTTGGTGTATCCATGTTCGTTATAATAGGAGTGGACTGTATAACATTTTCCATATACCCATTGACTATTTTAAATGTTCTACTGAATGGATTGGACTGAAAGGATGAAGTGAATTTGGCAAACTGAGTAGGTGCATCGATGCAGAGAAAAGAGCTGTAGGAGTAGGGTAACTATTCTACAGTGGAAACTTTTGACAATGAGGTCATGTGCAACCAAGAAATCTTAACCCCCAAAAGCTGTTAAATTACCTTGTCATTTCAGGTATAACTGATCTCTTTATATCAAGTTTGCACTGTATGATTTAATTGAATGTACAGAGTCGTTGACTGGATGTGTGAGATGGTAGTGCTTGAGAAATCCATGAAAGTTAAGGATGAGTGACCCCCCCCCCCCTATTTCCTGACTATTTTTTTTCTGATTTCCTCACTTATTGTCTATTTTTTTCCTATTTCCTTACTATTTTTTTCCTATTTTCTTACTATTTTTCCCTATTTTCTTACTATTTTTTTCCTTTTTTCTTACTATTTTTTTCCTATTTCCTTACTATTTTTTTCCTATTTTCTTACTATTTCCCCTATTTTCTTACTATTTTTTTCCTATTTTCTTACTATTTTTTTTCCTATTTCCTTACTATTTTCCCCTATTTTCTTACTATTTTTCCCCTATTTTCTTACTATTTTTTTCCTATTTCCTCACTATTTTTTTTCCTATTTCCTCACTATTTTTCACTGTCCACTAGCACCTAGTTATCACTATTTTTTTACTATTTTCTTCACCATTTTCTACACTATTTTTTTCCTATTTTTTTCCTATTTTTAGGTCTGAAAAATAGGAAAAAAATAGGAAAAAAATAGAAAAAATTGTTTCAAACCTATTTTTTTCCTATTTCCAAAACTATTTTTTCCCTATTTTTTCCTTTAAAAAAAATAGGGAAAAAATAGAAAAAAAATATATTTTCGGGACTATTTTTTCCTTATTTTTCCCCTATTTTTTTACGACTGGGGCTTTTACGAAAGTCCAGTTAAGTTTTGCACAATGAAGCAGATTTTCTGAAGCACAAATATAAATTATGGCAAATTCATGCCAAAATGAACAGAACACAGAATTAAATGTCAACTAGTGAGTCTTGAAAGTATAATCTTTGTAAACCTGGGCCCGTTGCATACAACTTACCATTGATGGTAACTTTGCCATCAATTGTAACTACCATGGAAACCTTGATTTTGATTGCCTGTTGAGCCCTGTTACCATGGTAGTTGCCATTGATGGCAAAGTTACCATCAATGGTAAGTTTTATGCAACGAGCCCTATATTGCTTCTAAACTCAATTTGAAGGCTCCCTACCTTCAGTTGGCTCCAGCATATATGATACATGGAGCCCATCTGGGCAGGAGACAAAGAGTTGCTGGAAAGGAGGGATCTCTGGTTCTGATGCTGCCGCCTCCGCCTCAACCACACTCTTACGTCTCTCCTCTTCCTGAAATACAACAAGACATGAAGAAAAGATCATTTACAAATCAACTTTGCTCTCTCCCTGCTAATGCTGTCTGTGTGTGGCTCTCTCTCTCTCTGTCTCTCTCTCTGTCCCTCTCTCTCTCAAACATTGGTTTCATGATACAGTTTTTTAATCACATTATATTTTCAGAAAAGAAATTAGTTTGATAACCTAAAAATTACTTATTTATGTGGTAGTGACACAAATAGTTGTATATTTTGATGAAAGGAATGGAGGTATATTTTTTGTCTAAATCTTCTCCTCTTAAAAATTCACTCCTCCTTCCTTCTGTTTGTACTATGTACATTTTCTTTGTTCCTCTATTTGTAAATCTTTTAATTGTTGTACAATGCTTATTCTCCCACCCACCTCTTTTTGTTCTTGCTAAGCAAGTAGCTGTACCTGTCTCTCTCTTTCTCTGTCTGTATGTCTGTCTGTCAGTCTGTCTATCTCTCTCTGTTTCTTTGTTGTGTCCGCCTCTTTTACACTTCCAATCTTTCTCTCTCTTCTTAATTATTTCACTAGCTCTTTCTCTCTCCCCATTTCTTTCTTCCTTTCTTCTATTTCCATATCTCTACCTGTCAACACTGTACGTTACATACCTCTTTCTGTTCTTGCTAAGCAAGTAGCTGTACCTGTCTCTCTGTCTGTCTGTCTGTCTGTCTGTCGATCTCCATCTCTCTTTGTTTCTTTATCATGACTGCCTCTTTTACACTTCCAATCTTTCTCTCTCTCTCTCTTTATCTCATTAGCTCTGTTCCTCTCTGTCTCTCCATTTCTTCTATTTCCATACCTCTACCTGTCAACACAGCACGTTACATACCTCTTTCTGTTGTTGCTCGGCCAGGAGCTGTGCCTGTTTCTCTGCCTCCGCTTGTTGTTGCTGCTGCTGTTGTTGTTGTTGCTTACCCTTCTTTCCTGATCCTCCTCTTTTCCCCTTAGGTGAGGGGGCTACTGGGGTTGGGGTGGGTGTCGATGCTGGGGGAATGACCACCTCAATCTCCTTCTTTTCAGCTAAACAGGAATAAGGTAAATGTATACGGGTAAGAAAATACATAAAATTCTCTGACTTCTAAGACAGTCTTACAGCAAGCAAATTTTCAACTTCTAAGTTTTAGGCAAATACAAATTTGAGATCTTCAACTAAACAAAAATAAAATCACAGATTTAAAAAAATTTTATTCAAGAAATGACCAAACAGTATCTCTAGTAACATACACGCATGTCATTTATTCAAACATGAAGCCTACTAATGTCATGGAGGCCGGGTAAGTAAATAGAAACTACTCAGAAATTGTTCTGCATAGAATATTAAGAATGTCTAAATCGCTATATGTGCACATGGTTTAATTGCAGCTGCGGTAGCACATAATCTTGAAAATAACAGTGTTTCAGAATAGAAGTTGGAAGGCTACCATAATCCTTATCTCGCATACAGGTTACAATAATTGACAATTGTAGTAAATTCTTTTGAACTTTTTATCTTTTATTAGTAGCCTAGCTTGATAATGGATTAGTACCTTTAATGAGCATGAAAAAAGTGTGTTTGTAGACACATTATTTCTTTTTTGTTTTCATACCTGCTCCCTTAGTCTT
This sequence comes from Strongylocentrotus purpuratus, assembly GCF_000002235.5. Lineage (NCBI taxonomy): Eukaryota > Metazoa > Echinodermata > Echinoidea > Camarodonta > Strongylocentrotidae > Strongylocentrotus > Strongylocentrotus purpuratus. The sequence goes on along the minus strand of NW_022145573.1, from coordinate 214,734 downwards.
TCCGTCGATACCATGGTTACTGAACGACACAACCATTCCATCACTCAGGTTAGCAGTGAAGGAGCCAAAGCTAGAGAGGGGTAAGTCTGACTTCTTCTTCTTTCCATCTGTCAATCAAGGAAAATAAAGGAAATAAAAGATTTGGCATGAAGACTTTGCAAAACTTTAATTAAAGGTACATTAACATTCCTGTTGCTTGCAATGGGTAATTAAGGGCCTAAATAGGCAATGAGTATTTGTCATGTGATTCAAAGCTAGCATAAACAGACTTTTAGATAAGTACCATCAGGGTCGTATTAAGCAAATAACTACCATTGGTGAAGGTGATGGGACAAACTATCACTTCCGAGGTGATCTGGATGTAGCTATCTTTCCGAAGCGAAGCTGAGGAAAGATGCCTGAAATCAAAAGGTGATTATTTGCTTTGTATTCCACATCGGAAACATTTCACTTCTTCCGTCATTTTAGAGCAGCAGGTCATTAACAGCTACATGTAGCAAACGGTGTACCATATGTACAGTGCATGCAGTACTTATGTACATGTATGTATGTATACGCAACGTATACAAGAAAATGCGTTGCAGTGTGTAGATAGTACGTCTATCTTCAGTAAAAGTGCGTTGCACTGTGTAGATAGTACCTCTATTTACGCAGTGCAACAAACTTTTCTTCTCCCATCAATGATGGGCGAACTATCTTTGATCACGTGATTTACTTTTGACCAATCGCAGCGCAAGATTCTTTGTATGTGGAATATAAAGACATATACATGCACATATTCACAATACAAAGTATGAGGAAAACATCTTTCTCACCTTTATCAACTGTTTGGTCTTTCTCCTGCGTCTCCTGATCAGCTTTCTCCATCACATTCTCCTTGTTGCTCTCTCCCCCACACTCCTGGGGGGCTTCCCCCTCAACCTCCTCCTTGTCTCGTGGGTCGAGGATGTGCACCACAAACACATGCCCATCCTTTAGAACAGACGTCTTGACAAACTTGGGACCTGGAAAATGATTAACATGATATTAAAAGCTGAAAATATTTCTTCTGATATTGATCTTCTTGATATCATGCGTTACGTTATCCCTAAAATTTATGCTTTATCTTTTAAGTTGGTGTTGATGCCAACATTACATGTAAAATGAATGATCCAGTTAATTCGCTGCTATTCATGTAAATTTATTTGTACAAAAACATGCTTCAAAGATCAATTGCATTATACATTGATTAACCATTATTGAAATTGGAATTAACTCTCATCATATGACAATGGAAAGATAGCATTCAAATTCTGTATTTCATAAAATGTACATGTACTGTATGCCAAAATTATATTAAACATAAATTGATTTCATTTAATTCCTATAATGCAGTCCTCAGATTGTCTCCATGGTGTTTCCATTATCTTCACTCTTCACTTATATTGTATCTTATTAATATCTAATCTAATTAGTTTTTATAGTGAAGCAAAACAAGATACATGTTGCTTAATGCCATAGATAAACTTGGTGTGTGCTCAATGTGTATCTGACCTCCCCTCTAACACGTTGGAGTAGGGCAGTTGTGTTTCCATTATCCTGAGTTATACTGTTACCCATATCATTACTTAGTGGGAACATATCACAAGTTTATGTTGCTTACCATTGATGAACTGGGTGTGTTCGGAGCGGATCTGGCCCCCATCATTGGGAAATAGGGTGGTCGTGTTTCCATTGGCCTGAATAATGTTGTTACCCATGTCATATCCAACAAACTGTAAAGAAAATTAAACAAAATAAAATATGTCAGTAAGTTTTCAGGAGATGTGAAGAAATTAATAATTATAATGATAATTAAATGTTTTTGTATGGCGCAAAACACATAGGCATAATTGCATATCTCTATGCACTTTACAGAACAGAATACAGGAGTGGAAATGGTATACTGGGATAGTACAATACTCATAAAAGTAGAATAAGCTGAGTTTGTAAAGCAGGAAATCGTTAGTGTCAGGCATTAACTCAATCGAGCAATCTTTGAACTACACATACACATAGCAGGTATTCTCCTCCCGCTCCCCCTTCCTTCCCCCTCCCCCTTCCATGATCTGACTCAGACTCACCTTGAACACCCTTTCAGGTTCCTTTGGAGGTTCGGGTGTGGCATGTTCTTGTGGTTCTGAACCACTCTCCTTCTTGTCTCTATCCCCCTTCCTTCCCCCTCCCCAGCCCCTTCCATGATCTGACTCAGACTCACCTTGTACACCCTTTCAGGTTCCTTTGGAGGTTCGGGTGTGGCATCTTCTTGTGGTTCTGAACCACTCTCCTTCTTGTCTCTATCCCCCTTCCTTCCCCCTCCCCGGCCCCTCCCCCATGATCTGACTCAGACTCACCTTGTACTCCCTTTCAGGTTCCTTTGGAGGTTCGGGTGTGGCATCTTCTTGTGGTTCTGAACCACTCTCCTTCTTATCTCTATCCCCCTTCCTACTGCCACTCCCTCTACCGTCCTTACTGGCCGAGCCAGGCTTCTTGTCTTTCTTGTCGTCAGTTTCTCCCTGAAAAGGAGAATTAGAAATGAAAAAAACAATAATAATAATAATAATTTTTAAAACAATAGTTTTTTGTTTTGTTTACACAACTACTTTACAAATACAACTACTATACTGCTAAAAAATAGATGGTATCATACTATTACCCTAACTTTAACCAAGTCGTTGCAAAAGTTGCTTATATGCAAGATTCTCCTGGACAGTGATGATGTTGGTGATACATGCTGTATCTCTAGGAATGACAACTGTAATTAGAAAAGCTATATTTTGCAAGCTCTTCTGCATAAACAAGGCACAATCAATTTGACCTTTCATAGTTGGAGAATGATTACAGAAACTTTACCTTCTTGACCGGTGAGGCAGACCTAGACCTAGACCTGGCTGACTTGCGACCTGCCTTCTTCTCCTTCTCTAGTCTCTTCTTCTCTTCCTCCTCACGGATCTTATCTTGTTCTACTTTCCATGCTTTCATGGATCCAGGTCTCATAAACTGACCGCTGTTAGGGTCAAGATTGTCCACGGTCTGAGCTGGACTGGCGCTACGCCGACCTGTAACAGAAAAACAATAGACCATTTTGACCTTTGACTTTAATAGGATGAAGAGGTAGCTGTTCACAGTGCAGTAATACATTTCTTTTGTGCAAAGTATGTCAAGATTTAAATATCTTAAAAGATGTTAAAACTAGATCTTTAACCCTTACTTTGCAATCAAATGTTATGAACTGATAGAGGTCATAGCAGTATATTTAATACCAGTCACTCTTATATTGTTCATGTTTAAATGAATATTAATTTCTGATATCAAACAATATATCAAAAAATATTCATGAATATCTTTTGATTTTCAAGAAAAATTGAAAACTTCTCAATTTGACATCCAGGGTCTTTGAGGTTACATGTACAATCAATCTGACACCAGTTACTGAACTTCTTCCTTACTTTCTTAGCATGAAATCTATTTTACATGATGGGAGTTATGTATATACACTTAAACATGCAATCACGTACAGGTATGGTACTGATATGCAAAAGCAACGATCAGCCTACCTTTTGGTGATTTGGATCTGGACTTCTTTGCGCTTCCCTTCCTGCTTTTGGAGCTGGAAGGCCTAGATGGGGCTGGGGTAGAGGCTCGGGACAGGGCTAGTTCCCTCTGCCGGGCTAGATCCTTCTGTCTCATCTCAGCCTGGTACTTAGTCTCCTCGATGTTCACCCAGTCTGAAATATTTTCTGAGACATGCTCCATGTAATTCCTGGGAAAATGAATAAGCAGGAAAAAAAAAAAATCATATTGATTGTCTTAAAGTAGATTGTATACCTTAAAGCCCCACTGTACTGCTTGTAGCTACTTGCTCCCTCTATATAGAAAACAATGCCTAAGCGGTGCCCATTGGTCCCCCATGATCATCTTTTTCTTATGTTAATTGAGAGCTGAGTTGATGAGATAGACCATGCTGGGTGGTCTAATCCCTCCTGGCAAAATTAGTACAGACGGGCTCTAAAATGAATCAAGAGTCTAAAAATTATTGAATAAATGCTTGAAGAAACTTCTTGAAATGTTCCGCTCGATCAACTAATGCATTGTGTTCCCGAAGGGGAATCCCCCCCCCCCCCCCATTTTAAAAAATTTGTTTCTTTGATTTTGTTTTCTCTCTCTCTCTCTCTCTTTTCATTTTAATGCACAAGGACAAAATGTATTTCTACTTCATTTAGGGGGCAATATTTCAATATAATTGTTTTTCTACTCTTGTCGTTTTAGCCATACAATTCAATATTGACTTTATAGCATCAGGAACCAACAAATGTCAAATGAAATCCCCATAATCAGAAATGGTTTCCACCAAAAACTATTCATACCAATTAAAACCCAACATCAGAATGCAGTTTGGTGTCACACGATGGGGTGTTTTTAAGCATGTTCAAGTGCACTCTCTCAGTTGCTCTCGTTATATCAAATTCCCATCTCGTTCTTTTTCTTTGTCCTCTTATCATCAAAAATAATAAAAGATCGATTTTTATTAAAGCTTATCAACATTTAAATGACCTCATGATCAGCTTACCTGAAGCCCACATCAGAATGTAGTTTGGTATCCCAAGGCTGGGTGTTCTTAAGCTCTGGTCCTACCGGGTTGTGCATGACAACCAGAAGGGTGTGGTCTCTCTTATGGTAGTAGGTATCCATGAAAGGGTACATCTCACGCGCCTCCTCAAGAATCTAGTGGAAGATAGTTAAGGTAACTCATTATTAAAGGCATCGTTTAACAATGTTAAATCTGAGATGCACGGCCCTACGTGTTATTAGTGTCTGTGATATGGTGTAATATTGAAGCCCTAAAAAATTGCGCTTCAAAATTATCAAGAAGTGCCTCAAAAAAGTAAAAATCTTTGAGTGACTGGTTTTACCATACTCGTTTTCCACAATAGACTGTAGTTTTATGAAAACCGATTTCAATTTCCAATCATAAATATCTTGATAATCAAACAGGCGATCGGCTTCTAAAGTCATGAGGTTCATGACTGACCTAAAGGTTCATAATTATCATTGCTGCATGAGCTACATGTAACTCTAGGATTTTATTTCAGAATCTGAGACAAGTTACCCAATCCCTTTAACATCATTAATTTGACCTTGTTTTTCTCTTGACTGCATGCACTAGAGATTTGTTAGCAGGTGTCCATGAAGAAGTATGGTGCGGGTGCTTTCTTAAGTATCTAGAGCGTAACAAGCAATTTGCCAAGGTCATGCATAATGTTTTACATGTACGTGTAATTTTACTTTGTCACTGATGTATACTTTGTAAAAGAAAGTGCAATTCGGCTCTCGGGCCGCGAATGTTTTTTAATGAAATAAACCATTTTAAATAAATAAATTTAAAAAAAAGAGAATTCTCTGTAGCGTAAGTGAATTGACCTGAATGACATGGGATTTCTGGATCTAAACCCTCTTATTGGCAATCATTCTAACATCGCAATCCCTGTTGGAGGCACTAAATATGTTTACATATTACAAAGTCTGTTGTGATATATATATGCAATTATATTTTGACCTATTCAATATTTCCAGATTGTTGCAATAACATGTATGGTTATCAACCATCATCACCAATTTCTAACCTCAAAAAGAGTTGTTTGTATGTGTTTTTTATTTATTTATTTCAATACAGAGATTTAAAAAACATGCTTTCAGCCGCAATGCTGTTTTTTAGCAAGTCTGTATACTAGGGTGATCATCAACACATTTTTAATTTGCTAATCACCTGCGTGACTCTTTAAACATGTAGCATTGATTAATGTCTTTTATATTGTTTGCTGATGAGAGCCCAAAGAGCTTTTACTCTCATCTTCTTATGTCAAATGCTGATTCTTTACATTATTAGATAAGAGCCTAATGGACCTTAGCAGGCATTATCTTGATTCCTTTGGTAGCAGCTCCATCCATTAAGCATATTCCAAACCATCACATCAGTGTATTAACAATATAATGTAAATCTGTTCTTCCTGTCCATTTCAATAAGCTATTAAACTGCAAGCCAACGCAAGCTCAATTAACCCACCTGTATGAGCACAGGAGCCTCAAAGTGTTCTGCATAACACCACTCATCCAGGTTCCGCAGCTGAGTATCACCAATCACATCATGGATACTGATGTTGCTCTTGCTAGAACCGGGCCTTACCGCATCCTTGCACCCCATCTCCTCGTTCTGGGCGTCGCCCTGGGCCTCCTCCCTAGGGCTGTCTGAGGGAGGGGCAGGGTCCTTGGGATGGATGATGGGATACCCAGAGGCATCTTTCTCAAAGTGGACTATGGAAAGCAAATATAGCATTAATATTTATTTGTTGTCATTATTATCCCTTATCAACACGTTCATCGCAAAAGACCCAAAGAATATGGTATATACCTGAACTTATGCCATTTTCTCTCATGGAAGTATGGATGAAAAGATGGTAAAATCGGTGCAATTGAATGAAGAGTTCTGCATTGTCAATGCTTACATGACGAAGAAAATTTAATTCTCGTTTCTTATGAGATCCAAGACTGATAAATAAGTGAATATCTTAAGATGTACAAAAATAGCATTTATATAGCCCCCTTTGCATCTAATGTTCAGAAATATGTATTCCAAATCAAATTTGGGAGGCAGGTTAACTACAGGGTTCTTTTTATCCTATTCAAATTTCAAGGACATGATTTTAACTTCTAGGTGTAAACTAGACTTGTCTTTATCCAAAGGTATCGCATGCAATCCAAACCGTACACAGCAATCTCAGCCATATATGCTCTCTTTACACATTGTGGGTGCATTCCATTGTGATGAACTCCAGCCTTTCCTTTCCTTTCCTTTCAAACAGGCACCAGGTAACATTCATTTTTATTTTTTTTTTCATTTTTCTCTTCCATTTCACACCCATGCATACATTCAAATATTTGTTTTTGTGATATACCACAGCATACAAGATTATGTGAATAAACAAGGCAAATGAAAGACATTTGACTCGAGTGTAGATCAATCCATGCATCCAATACCAGTCACTAAATGTATGTATGATGTATACAGCTATACACAAACAAGCCAGGCGATTGTGGGAGGGGAGGGGAGGGAGGGGGGGGGGAATGATAATTGTGTCATTTCTATTGTGTTTTTTTTGGAGAGGGGGGAGGGGGTGATGCAAGAGAAGAGAGGTGGGGAGGAGTGTGGAGGGGAGGTTCAGGTTATACATGGAGACAATGAACATCTGGGCTAAATTATTACAACATCCATTTCTAGTAATAAATTTCACAACAAATACAGGCTTATATATTCATATTAGAGCACATAAGTAAGTCACAAAAATGTCATGATTGTTAACATGGTGGAGGGGATAGGGAAGGGGAGAGAGAGCGGGAGGGAGGGGGGGGGGGGGGGGGTTATGGAGGTACAATAACAGTGCTCACACTAAGATGACAACAACGTCCAACCATTTATATCAGGGATATAGGTACAATGGTGCATATATGTCATCATTCCATTTATGGTGAAGCAGCTATTTCCTACAGGGAAAACTCAAGTCACATTCGCTACTATTTGTTCCAACACATGATCGCATCTTTGGGTGCATAGGGAAAAATTTACAGTAGATAAAGCACCAATGAACCCATTGCAGTGAACGTGATATTGTGTTCAAACACCTGGGCCCTGTTTCATGAAACTTGTCATCAATAACAAATTATGAGAACTGTTACAAGCTACTGAAATACCTGCATTTGATTGGCTGTTGGCAAATTTGTTATAGAAATTTTGCAGTTTGTTATTGATGGTAAGTTTTATGAAACTGGGGCCAGGGCAGAATAATACTTTCTTAACACCAAATGTGCATTTATTTATCTGTATATTTATTCTAATCAGTATTATAATCTCTTATTGGGCAGCTCTGATATGCAGCATCATGGCACCAACTTATAAGGTAGATTAAGCACTATAATGAACCAACTGCAGTGAATGTGTTTTGAACACTGCGAGACGCTAACACTCTCTTAACACCCAAGGTGCATGCAGTGTAATGTCTTATTGCGCTGCTACGATATGCATGGCACCAACTTATAAGGTAGATAGAACCAATGAACCCACTGCAGTGAATGTGATAATGTGTTTTGAACACTGTGAGACACTAACACTCTCTTAACACCCAAGGCGCATGCAGTATAATCTTATTGTGCAGCTATGAGATGCATTAAGCACCATGGCAGCACCAACTTATAACATAGATTAAGCACCAATGAACCCACTGCAGTGAATGTGATAATGTGTTTTGAACACTACGGGATGATAACACTCCCTAAACACCCAAGGCACATGCAGCATTACTGCACAAACATGGCATGCAATTAAGCACCATGGCACCAAATCTAGCATTACAATCAAATCACCTGCGCTTGATGGTCGCCCTAGCAAAATTACAACGAAAAAACAAAGTGGAAATGAGATTAGAATACATAGGCATTATATCCTTTTATGTGCATTTCTGTTATTCCAATGGAAATTAAAATAACATTTTATTTACTTGTCTTGAATTTTGTTTTCCTTTAAATCATCATCATATTTCCAAAGTATAATCACTACTTTTCTGTACATATTGGCAACTTCTTCTTGACAATTTTTCTTATCTTCCTTCACTTTGGTTCAATTCATATTATACATCTATATTTCTTAAACTAGAAAATACAAATAATTGATGCCAACTTGAGGAGGAAAAGCTGATTTATTTACACTTTCAGTGAAGTCTTAAAGATGTTCATGCGTGGTGTATAGTCGTTCGTGAAGTAGGCAACTTGGCGATCACTGAGCCAACAGGTATTACACTCCCGTACGGATGTACGCATAAAGGGAGACTAGAACGCACGGGAGCGTAATACCTGTTGGTTCAGTGTGCTGCCCTCTATATACCTACACATGAGCAACTTTAACTGTTAATTTTTTGAATGAGTTTGAAAGTCTAGTTACCTGTGCTCTTTCCTGATCGGAGGCTACTGGCCGAACCCTGACGTGACTTACGACCTTCTGGCTTCAAGATACCTGTGCTGGTCAAGTTGGTTTGGTGTCCTGTCTCTTCCACATCAAACTCATCTGAATCAATGAGGGGTAATTACAGAATCAACACAAAAAATTAGATGCGAGTCGGTAGGCTTCAATATCCTATACAAACTAGTACATGGGGGTGTTTCACAAACACTAAGATTGATTTGAGTTGGACTTAACTATGGCAGGCCGTTCATGCCACTATTTGCTCTCACCATTTACTGGCATTGGTCTCTCAAGGGACAAACAAATCATGGTCACAAATCTACAGAATTTACACTTTTTGATAATTCATTATTGAAGAAAAAATATTGGAGTGTACGTGACACTAGAATACAGATGTAACAGAATTAATTTCTCTTTTTGTTCACTTGCTACCCACTTCTCAGAAACCAACACTAGCATGTGAAATTATAGATTGAGAAATACTACAATGAAAAGCTACTAGCCCTATCAGGAGTGTGTAAAGTTATGCTAGAGTTGTGCCTGCGGACTTCACTAGGGGGGGTGTTTCACAAAGATCCTATGTTGAACTTAACTCCAAGTTGGATTTAAACATGATGGAAAGCCATTTGTAGCATTAAAAACTAGATGGAATTCGACTGCGCGCAGTCGAAAATGATGCCTCCGTTATAGAGCAATTTTACAAACCAAAACAGGAAAAAAAAATTGAATTCACGTTCAATGGTAATCCATTGACAGGTTCTCAGAATATTGTGATTACAAGCAATTTCTCATATACATATATGACCCTTTGATCTTTGACCTCATGACCATAAAATCTACTCAGTTCATTGGCTCTGCAAGATGTTCTGAGTTAAATAGTAATCCATCTGTCAGTTCTAATGAGAATGCGTTCACAAGCTATTTTTGCATACATAATGGGCCCATGACCTTTGACCTTTGACCTTATGAACCAAGAATCTACTCAGTTCATTGGCTCTGCAAGTAACAAACATGACCTAATTTTGGCATGAATCCATCAATCGGTTCTTGAGATAACGCGATCACAAGCTGTTTTTGCATTCATAATGTGCGCTGTGGCCTTTGACCTTTGACCTACGTGCTCCAAAATCTAATCAGATTGTCTTCTTATGGTGATACACACTATCATTAAGTTTGAAGTTTAAATCTCCAGTGGTTCTTGAGATATTATGATAACAATCTCAATGTATGGAATTTCATAAGTTGACCTCTGTGACCCTTGACCTTTGACCTACGTGCTCTAAAATCTAATCAGATCGTCTTCCTATGGTGATACATACTATCCTTAAGTTTGAAGTTTTTACATCTCCAGTGGTTCTTGAGATATGATAACAATCTCAATGTATGGAATTTCATACGTTGACCTCTATGACCCTTGACCTTTGACCTACGTGCTCCAAAATGTAATCAGATTGTTTTCCTATAGTGATACACACTATCACCAAGTTTGAAGTTTAAATCTCCAGTGGTTCTTGAGATATCATGATAACAATCTCAATGTATGGAATTTCATAAGTTGACCTCTGTGACCCTTGACCTTTGACATACGTGCTCCAAAATCTAATCAGATCGTCTTCCTATGGTGATACATACTATCCTTAAGTTTGAAGTTTAAATCTCAAATGGTTCTTGAGATATCGCGCTAACAAACTCAATACAAGGAATTTCATAAGTTGACCTCTGTGACCTGTGACCTTTGACCTACGTACTCCAAAATCTAATCAGATCGTCTTCCTATGGTGATAAATACTATTCCTGAGTCTTAAGTTTAAATCTTAAATGGTTCTTGAGATATTGTGATAACGGTCAAACGGGACGGACGTACGGACGGACGTACGGACGGACGGACGGACGTACGGACGGACGGACGGACGTACGGACGGACGGACGGACGGACGGACGGACGTACGGACGGACAACCCGAAAACATGATGCCTCCGGCACCACCTTCGGTGGCGGAGGCATAAAAATATATATTCAAAAGCAAAAATTCTAGTATTTTAGACCATTCATAATTTCCACATCAAGAACATGAAATCTCCTTGATAATAGAAAACATTAATGATTTGAATCAACATCTTATGCCTTTAAAAATGACTTTAACAAAAAAAATTCAAAGATGCTAACGGCTTTCCATAATTGTTAAGCCCAACTTAGAGTTAAGTTCGACTTAGGATCTTTGTGAAACACCCCCTAGGTCTACCGGTCATCACCTACCTGCATTCTTCTGGACATTCTCTGCCGTCAATGTCTGGACATCTCCTCCCTCCTTCTCCAAGGTCTCATCCTTGTCTTTCTTGGAGAAGAGAGGATAGGGGTCGTCCCAGACGATGCCTTCTGAGTCCACCTTCTGTGAGACACATCCGTCCTCTTCCGTCCCCCGCAGAACCAGACTCTCAAACACAAACTGCTTGAAGGCACGGTCTACCTCAGCAGGGTCTACAACTCCAGAGCTGTAATGACAATCAAGACTTATATGAGGCTGCATCACAAGCATGGCCATTATGTTGGGTGATGCCAAGTTATTAGTCTAAACACATGAACATTATGAAGACTGCACCTATACTAGAGCTGTGGTGTACGTACACCCAGCAGAAAGGGGCAGATAGATGGATGGGGAAACAGACAGGTATTTCACAAAAAATACATTCCCAGGGGTAGTCTTGACGACGAATAGTCAACCTGTTCGAAACGTCGAGCCACTTCCGCCACCCATCCTCTCCAATCGGCGCTATAGTTATCCTTAGAACTATAAGCTAAGAAAGATTAACAACAGTCTTTTTCAAGACTACACCAACAGTCCTTTTCAGAACTACACACCCTCAAGAAAGATTACCGAGAGTCCTTTTCAGGACTCCTCAATCCTCCCTCTCTCTCACATGGTGCACCCGCAAGCCTACTGTATATCTACATCACCACGCAAGCCGATACTTACAAGCAACATCTAAAATCAAGAGTACAGTGAAACCTGCTCTAGCAATCTCCTGCATAGAAAGACCAACTGTCTCTAAAGACCACATTTTCTTTTGTGCTCGTCAGTGAAACATGATTGTACTAAACAAACCTTGAGCCGTCTTTAGGTGCAAGTTTCACTGTATTTAGTTCACCAAAACAAATAATTTGCACCCTTCTGCTGGGCTAAAGGTGATGTGTTACAATTAAGCCACGTCAAACTCCATACTCCATACCTTAGATGATGGAGTAACTCCTGCAACCTTGCAGCCCGTTGCTTGATGATGTTAGATGATGGACGAGGGAACTCCCGTAGCTTAGCAACAGGGATGTAGTCCAACATGGCAAGCTCCGCCTCCATGGCGTTGAAACCGTTGATGGACTGGAGGTGTTTGAGTCGGAGAGAGATGTCGTCACCAAACTGGAAGAATTCAGGCATAGAGGGAGCAAGCGGCTTGGGCAAGGCGACACCGTTTGGTGGTTCTTCGGACTGAAAATAAAAAAATTTGGCAAAAAAGGGAAGATGAAGAAGGATATACAAAAAAGAGGTACATGAAATGAAAGTGGCCTATATTATTACACCAACTGCATTTTCTGAACATAATTACACATAAACACTACTGAAAAAAAGACCAATCTTTACATTTTACACGTCAATGATGTAGCAGTGATATTGAGATTACTTGATGATGCTGGAGTCCTATGAAGTCATCAAGTTAACTATCCAACCTAACTTTAACTGATATCAATTTAGGATTGTGTAGGAAGTTTTTTTTTTTTTTTTTTTTTTTTTTTTTTGGGGGGGGGGGGCGTGTTGTTATTTATCCTAGCAACTGGTTAAAATCAGATCACAAATATCATCTGTTGCTAGATCAGAAAGTTAATGTAAGATATATTAATTACGTCCCACAAAATTTTACCTGTTCAACCTTGTTGCTATCGGTGATATGGAGCTTGGCGGCCATCTTGTCAATGTGAGCAGCCAGTCCCTGGTCTAGCCCATCTTCACGAGGGATCTTGTCCTTATCGCTGGGTGGACCCCGGTCTTCAGATGTAGCGACAACCTAAAACAAAGTAAAAGATGTTTTAAATGTAACTTTGTTTCATGACTATATGTATTGTCTTTGATGCCAGGAATTTCAATAAGGCAAATATAGAAACTTGAAAATCCTTAAATTGGATACACAGGAGATTCAACATACCGTAATTGTTTTTCAATTAAAATTTGCCCCTTTTCCCCAACTTTTCAACAACATTCTCATATTGAGTTTATTGTTTTCCGAGACATTAAGTATATTTTTCAACAGTGTACGATGAACTAAAAAATATTATTGTTCCCAATTTGAAGAAAAATTAATGGTAATCATTATTTAAGCCATTAACGCTTACTGTACTGGGGGGGGGGGGGCCTGGGAGGCCCCCCTCAACATTTTCAGAGATTGTGCCGCAACCTCTTGGAATTTTTAATTGTCGTCCCTCAAGTCTTACACACATTTTGATACCATTTTTGTTGAAATCGGATATACCTGTAAGGTGCTAAATAACAATTAGTATGCGCATGTCATCAAAAAGTGCTTTAATTGCATATATTCATGTATTTCTTCCTAAGTGGGAGATATGAATTTATATTAAATTACTTTTATACGTAACTCAAGGTAACTTGATGTATTCCAGAACAAAAGAATACATTACAAATAAAACAATAGATATAATAAAAAATAAAATTATGAATTTCTAATGCATAATGTGCATATTTCAAATGCATTTTCAAATATCATAAAAATAATGAACCTCATGAATTTGAGATGAAGGAAACATTTATTCAATACATATACAGCGTTTTCTGTAAAATGCATAAAATTAGCATTTTGCATAATTAATTAGGCTGTAACAACAAAAATTTGCATATTAGGAAAAAACTAATTATACCATCTTGTTTCTTACGTAAATATCTACAAACATGCAAATTTTTGTGTTTATCGGGACCCAGCCCCCCCCCCCCCCCCCCCCCCCCCCCCCCCTCCAGTCAGCGAGGTGCTCAAAATAGCCCAATACGGTAAGGGTTAACTTGTCTTGAAATGGTTAAAGGTGAGAGGATGGTTGTCCATACCTGTTCCAGCATGCAGTGCATAACAAGAGGAATGCTCATACTCTCTTGGGGAATGCTATCCATCAGTTCATTGTAGTAGCGTGTATCGACGTCTGCAGAGACCACGATGGGCTTGAGCTCGGGGGCGGTGGCGGCAGGGTCGGTTGGAGCTGCTTGGCCTGTCCCTGGCTGCTGTGCTGCAGTACCCCCAGCAGGGATTGCAGCCTGACTGTCACTAGTCGCTGTAGGGTGGAAGGACGGTACAATTAGTGGAAAACATGTAATTGAAATTCACTTTGACTCGAGCAATTAAAGAAATGTGTAGATAGGTCGACAATAAACTCCATCTTTTAAGGTAATACAAATCCAAATTGTATACAGCTCCCCCACCCCTTTTCAGAAAAGAAAAACAAAATAGAAAGAAATTTCAGCAGATTTCTTTGATTTAGTTGAAAATCACAGAGTATCATTTGTGTGTCAATCACAACTTTAAAACTTTATACATTTCTTATCCTTTATCCCAATTCCCTCAAATTTGTAATGATCTATTTCAATAATTTGTGTACTTTCATTATTTCAATAATTTATGTGCTTTTATTATTTCAAGCCGATTCGATTCAAGAATGGACTTCCCCTTTAATTAATTATGCAAGTCTCAATTTAGTTATAAACCCAAATGATCCGAACGCATTTCCAGCTTTAATACCTTGAGGGTCCTTCTCTACCACAGGGACCTGGATGAGTTTCATGTTGTCTAGGAAGGTCCTGTACTGTCTCTCAGAGTCCAGCAGATCATACATCATACAGGCCACATCCTCAAACATGTCCGTACCAAACTGGGTCTGTAAGGAGTTCAATGAGAGCGAGAGAGAGAGATAGAGTGAGAGAGAGAGAGAGAGAGAGAGAGAGAATGTTACTGTGATAATCCCATCTATCAGTCATGTATGAAGTCTTTTGCTTCTTTCAATTGTCAGAATTAAGTATTTTGTCAGCTCTGTTTGTTGCTACGGCAGGTAGCCAGTGAAAACGAAATCGTTAAATAAACTTATGGAAATGCAAGCACTACTTTAAACAAACAGAACTTTGTAATTCCTGGCTCATTTTTTCTGACTGAGGTGTCATATAAAAGGCCAGATGCTGTTTGCCAAATGACTTTTTGGTACCCTTTCTTCAAAATGTTTTTAACCACTCATGCATGAAATATGCATCATATGAGTTGCATCAAATGAAAGAGGAGGATCTAAGCTTTACAAATATGTGTCACTTATTAATTATAATTGTGATTAAGTTATGATAAAACATTGACAATTCTTGGTTTCATTTTTCAGTGACGCACTGTACATGTATATACAGATTTAAAAAGATTTTAAGAGTATTTCATCTCACCGAGATAAAATGAATCTCATAATACTGCCCCAGACTACAGTATATCACTTGATTCTAGTTGTATGAAATGGAAAACAATGGCCTGAATACACAAAAGGAGGTTTAAAATTAATCCATAGTCTAAGATTAGCACAAAATAAGCATGACACAGTCAGAGATCCAATATAAGAGGCGCGCAAGGCAAGATACGCTTAATTTGCCCTAATTTTAAACCATGGGTTAAATGTAAATGAGGGTTTAATTTATGGATTAAATCTAAACCTCCTTTGAGAATTCTGGCCAATAAGGCGTACTCTGATGCCTCAAAGTGACCCAACTTGCAATGAAAAAACAAAATCTGGATAATGGTACACAACGTAAAACTTTCCATCCAGTAAGATCCCACTCACTCTCTTCTCATTGTCCTTCAGATCATCCGGTACGATCAGATTCTTAACGGTGTAGGTAAGACGAGCGATGTCCTGAAGCTTGGAGCCCTTGGTGGCTTTCTTCAGGAGAGGTTCGTGCTGAAGCCAAAACTTTTCCAGCCTTTCCTTGGCAGCCTCCTTTTTCTTCTTCTCCTCCTCAATGACTAGAAATGGATGAATGGGTAAGGGGAAAGGGGTTAGAACTTTTCACAGATAAACCTGCATAACAAGTACAGTTTGTAAACTACTGCATCAGCTGCTGTCATATGCATAGAGATTACCATCAATATTACAAACTTCCTCATATATCATAATAACCACCACTATAATAAAAAATAAAAAATTGCTGGGCAATATTAATAATGATGTTTGCTGATGTTATGTCAACGATTATGGTACCACCTACAAGTCAGCCAATGCCATCACTATCATCTACAGAATAACCAATATCACTGTCAACTGCAAAAAAACATTATGGTCTGAATTGCAATAATTAATTCTATTATCATGTCTGCCGACATCATACCTTCCATGTTCTTTAGCATCATCATCATCATCATCATCATCATCATCATCATCATGTTCTTCATCATCATCATCATCATCATCATAATCGACATCATCGTCATCATCATCATCATCATCATGTTCTTCATCATCATCATCATCATCATCATAATCATAATCATCGTCATCATCATCATCATCATCATGTTCTTCATCATCATTATCATCATCATGTTCTTCATTATCATCATCATAATTACCAACATCATCATCATCATCATCATCATCATCATCATCATCATCATCATCATCATGCTCTTCATTATCAGCATCACCATCATCATCATGTTCTTTTTCATCATCATCATCAATATGCACTACCACCAAGGCCTCTACCAACTCAACCATCTTTATCATTACCACCACTACCTTACCTTCAAGGGGTCGATCATCCTCATCCATCTCCTCCTCCTCCTCCTTGCGTCTCTTCTCAAACAGGGAGTAGTCCTCTGCTAGGAGACGGATAATGCAGTTGACATTGATGCCCAGGTCAGTCAGAAGAGAGAGGAGAGGGGCCTGTTCAAACCCCTCAATGATGACGTAATGCTGCGGACCATCATCCGGTTCGTCATCTGTATGAGAACAGAGATTCAGATTGTTACACCCGGTTCAGAAAGGGTCTTTGGAGCCGAGCAAGTTTGCACTATATGTAGGTCAAAATGACACTCAAAACCCTGGTGAAGACAGGGCTCAGATATGGACCGTTGCATAAAACTTACCATTGATGATAACTTTGCCACCAATGGCAACTACCAGGGTAACAGGGTTCAACAGCCAATCAAAATCCAGGTTTCCATCATAGTTACCCTTGATGGCAAAGTTACCATCAATGGTATAAAGTTTTGTGCAACGGGGCCCCGCACTCTGTTTATAAATATTACCATGATTGATCAAATTGTTCTGTAGATCCCAAAATGGCATTGCCAAACATTAATTAGTCCACTCATAATACAAAAGCCAATTGTCAAACTCTCTAGTCCATGCAATTTACTGAAATTTGTTAACAAAGATTTAATACAAAGGAAAAATATGATCCCATGGTATTTTGTTTGTTCATTTCCAACATAAACTCTGTAATTTTGGTCATTTGATGCAACAAAAATCAGCAGACTAACTCAATTCCTCCTGACAAATTTTCATTCTACAGGGCTCCGTCTTATAAAGATTTGATATTAATCGCAACTAACTGGTAAATAAGAGATAGGAGACTGCAAACTTGTGATTGATTAGAGGGCTTGCAATTGATTAAGATAAATCACAAGTTTAAAAAAAACCTAGGTTAAAAGTCACAAGGATTTAATGAATACTGTCAACTGACTTTACAAGTTATACCTGTCAAAGTTGCTGAGAAAGTTTAACAACAACTCACCGATATACTTGTTATCATCATCTTCTTCTCCTCTCTTCTTGAGTTTGGAGTCCTTCTTGGGAGAGGGTACCTCAGGAGATTTCTTGCCCTTGCCTTTGGCGGGTGACTTGCTTCGAGCCCTCTTTCCTCCTGCAGCCTCCTTGGCTCCTTTCCCACCTTTGACGTCCTTGTTCTCTAGAGCCTACAATATCGGAAGAAGAAGAAATCATTGTAACTTAAAGCTCCACTGCACTACTTATGGCTACTTGTGCCCTCTACATGTATATAGCAAACAATGCCTAATCTCTGCCTGTTGGTCCCTCATAATCCCCTTTTTCTTATGTTAATTCAGTGACCTTGCAGGGAAGTCTAATCCCTCCTGGCCAAACTAGTGCAGAGGGGCTTTACGCATACCTGCCAACCTGAGACGAGAAATTAGGACTAAATTTTTCTGGATGGACTACGAGGTCGCGAACCACCGAAGGATTGGGGTAGTAGCCCGTAGATTGGGGGGGGGGGGGGGTACACAGGGGGTAACTGCGGAACTAACGATCACGTTCGGGCTGCGTTCTGTACATCTTCTATGAGCGCGAGTGCGGATGTCGGCGTGATCTGGTTATCAGTGCTGTGTTATGCTTTAGTCTTATACATACATACATACATATTGGTATTTATTGAGCGCCTTTACATGAACATGCTCAAGGCGCTTTACATTTCAAAATACAAACATAATAGTTATATACTCTCCAACTGCATTACACTCTAAAAAAAAAAATTAAAAAAAATAAATAAAAAATTTAAAAATCGGAGTTTTGAGGCATGCACTCGGAATTCGGAGTTGGTATGTAAAAAGCGGAGAAACTCCGCCTAAATCGGGGTGGTTGGCAGGTATGTTTACGCTATGTTACTGAAAACTGTTAAATGCAGGAAATGACACTGAAACACTACATAAAACTGTTAAAAAGTATGAGACCAGTTAAAAGGAATACAAGTGAAAGATATGACCTCTATAAATATGAACTTCATGGAAAATTACAGAAAACTTTAGGTCAGTTTTTAGGTGCACTTGACAAGGGGATGTAAAAAAAAAATGGTCAAAATCTTCCTAATGGATATTTTCCAATAATGCCTGTGTTATAAAAGCGCTATACAAAGACGTATAATTATTATTATTATTACATGATCAGGGTATCGTTTCATGAAACAGTCATAAGTGCAGGTTTACCTACATTGTACATCTCATTGATACACGCATTTTAATGTGTTTTTGGAGAACTTGTACTTATGACTGTTTCGTGAAACGATGATATCTATGCAAACCCTCTCCTCTACCTCAAGATTGACCATCTAGCTTAAAAGAAGGATAAGGAAAGAAGTATGAATGACCTACCTTTTTCTCCTCCTCCCTCCTCTTTAGATCTTTCTCCTTGATAGCAAGTAGCTTCCATTTGAGCAGCTTGGCCATGAGACCTTGCGGGATCTCCTCTCCCTTGTCCAGGTACTCCGACTTGACCGTCTCACAGATCTCAAAGAACTGCGGCGCATCTTTGCCTTTCTTGGTCTTTGAGTTGCCCAGCTCATTGACCTGTCGATGTCAAAGGTAAAAGGTCGTTTACTGATGATGCATTTTATAGGTAGAGCATTCATAATTGTTCATATAATACGTTGTGATGCATTTGGGTGCATGACACGTGTTCCTGTCTCAATTGCTCCGCATCAATTTCCTACACTAACAGAATTCTTAACTTCAACACTGGACCTAATGCAGTACATTTCCACTAATGTACTGCATTGGTATGGGTGGCAAATTTTTGCTGTGGTAAAATCCTTTAAAATCAGAGGAATCCTGAGTTATTTTTGATATTTATTCCTTGGAAGTGTCTTTTAGATGTCTCTTAGCACTATTTGAGGAAAGATTTTGTATTTTTGACTGCTAGATTGAGACTTCTTAATCAAGCTTTTCTCAGCTTTTAGGGTGGAAATTTATTTAGTCCCACTTGTGTAGTTTTGCGTTAGTTCATTTGACATTGGTCATTTTACCTGCCTGCATCGTGTACTGGACTATATACTGACTGCTCATTCGTGGATTCAATGGACTTTATTCTCTGAAAACTCACAGTGGTGGATTTATTTATTATATAGGTCTACTGGTCCAACTTGAGATTTTAGATTTGATCTCTACCTTTGGCTTTGGAGGGAGAGAAGAAAAAAAAGAAAAAAAAAAAAAAATGGCCACCAGAGGCAGAAAGACAAGTGTCAGCAGGAACACTGGACGTAAAGGAAGTGTAAATGAAAAGACTTCAGCAACTGATAAAAACGAGAAACACAACCAAGCCCAAGGTAGGAAAGAGAACAAAGATAATTTCAGTTGTGGAAGCTGTGGTATGATTGTACTGGATGATGATGCAGCTTTAGAATGTGAACTTTGCAACTTTTGGTACCACTGTACCTGTCAAAAGATATCCACAAATCTGTACAACACTATAAGTGAACTTGACGAAGATGATGATGGTGTACACTGGTACTGTAAAACTTGCAACAAGACAGCAAAAAGTATGATGACGATGATGACGTCGCTGAAGATACAGCACACCAAGTTGGAATCCAGTGTGGCTGAGCTGCGAGAAGAGATGCATGAGTGCAAGACAGGGTGTGTCCAGTCTCACTCAGAGCTTCGGCAAGAGATGCGAGACATGTTTGACAGACAAGGTAGCTCAGTCATGGCTAATCCAGACCAAATTGATAAAGCCGAAACATATGAAATTATGAACAAAGTGATGAAAGAACGGTTCGATGAAATAGACGAGAAAGAGAAGAGAAAAACTAACATAATTTTCTTTGGAGTACAAGAGTCAGTTAGTGGAGAGCCAGCAACAAGGAAAAGAGACGACGAAACGAAAATCAGAGCAATGATCGATCGTTTACCCAATAAAAGTCTGGAGATCAGAACGCTGTACAGGCTGGGGAAGAAAGAAGACACTAAAACTAGACCGCTCAAAGTAGTAATGAACAACCAGGCCATGAGAGATGAAATCTTGCAGAAATTCAGAAAGGGTGAACTAGACCTTAGTGCATATGACGAGGGCGTTGTGCAGCTATCGAGGGACAGAACCAAGACAGAGAGAGAAGAGTACAGGAAGCTTAGAAATGAACTCAGGGAAAGGAAAGAAAGAGGAGAGAATGACCTTGTCATCAGGAATGGACAGATTAGAAAGCAGACTTTTCGTCCCCACGGCGAAGAACCTGCATAGAAACCAGAACCACAACACCAGCACTGCACATACACGCACACGCACTAGTAGAGAAGAGCACGAAAGCACTCCTTTTAACCTTTCAGTTATGTATACAAACTGTGACTCTGTTCTAAATAAGAGAGAAGAATTACAAACTTTGATTTTGAACACCAATCCAGATATTATTGCGCTGACTGAGGTTTACCCAAAAAACTCGCCTGAACGAATTCAACCATGCGAATTGAACCTTGATGGGTACCAGATGTTTCTACCAGAGAGATGTAAACAGAATGGGAGAGGAGTTATCATGTATTTGAAAAATGGTATAGCAGGATCATTGGTGGACCTAGATGAAAACTTTGATGAATCTGTTTGGGTCGAGATAACGATAGGGGAATCCTCTCTTCTTATTGGATGTATCTATAGGAGCCCGTCCAGTGTAAGTGAAAACAATGATAACTTATGTAACCTACTCAAGAGGTCATGTGAAAGGAGATACACACATTATGTTGCAGTGGGTGACTTCAATTACAAGGAAATCAACTGGGATAACGACACGGTGAATGGCAGTAACTTGAGAGGAAGTCACACATTCCTAACCTGTGTCAGAGACTTATTTCTGTATCAGCACATTCACTGCAACACTAGCAGAGATGGACAGGACCCGAGTACTCTTGACCTGATTTTTACCAAAGACGAAGACACAATACATGACATTGACACCAACCCACCCTTGGGTAAGAGTGATCATGTAGTACTCCAATTCAGACTTGAGGTAAATGCAAGTTCTTCAGAGAAGGAGAACAGCAAAAAGAGAAGCTACTATCACGGAGACTATGATGAAATGAGGAGAAGACTAGAAATGATTGACTGGGAAACGGACCTAAATAACCTTTCTGGTTTAGAGGCATGGAATCATTTTGAAAAGACAATGATTTGTTGTATAGAGGACCTCATACCAATCAGAAGAGTATCTCAAAAGAAAAGACCAGAATGGATGACCAGCAGCGCTAAAGAGGCAGTACGAGACAAACATAAGGCATGGAACAAATACAGCAAGAGAAAGACTGATACAAATTGGAGCTCATATGTTGACAAAAGAAATGCCGCAACACTCATGACAAGGAATGCCAAAAGTGACTTTGAGAGTAAAATTGCAAATGAAGTAAAAACCAATGCCAAGTCCTTCTGGAAATACGTAAAGAGTAAAACCAAGACTCGAACAGGAATTCCTGACCTGCAGATGGAAGATGGTAACTGGGTGAGGAATGATCAAGAGAAAGCAGATGCCCTCAATTCATTGTTTGGAAGTATTTTTACAGAAGAGGACTTGGTGAATGCTCCAGACATGGATCCTTACCGAGTAGAATCATCCTTAAACGATGTCGAGTTTACAGAGGAAGTAATTGTGGACATTTTATCTAAATTGGACATAGACAAATCACCAGGCCCAGACGGTCTACACTCCAGAGTTTTGAAAGAAACGTGTCACCAGATTGGAAAACCTCTTCAAATGATCTTTTCCCGACTATTCAAAGAAGGCAGCGTTCCAGCAACATGGAAAGAAGCTACGGTGGTCCCAATCTTTAAGAAGGGAAAAAAGAGCCTACCAGGGAACTATAGGCCGGTGAGTCTAACATCAATTATCTGCAAAACAATGGAGAAGATTATTCGAAGCAAGATGATCCAACACCTAGAACTCAATCACCTATTCACTGACGACCAGTACGGCTTTCGCAGTGGCAGATCCTGTTCAACCCAATTGACTGTTGTCCTTGAGCAGTGGACCAAGATTCTTGATGATGGCCATGGAATAGACTGCCTGTACTTGGATTTCCGTAAAGCATTTGACAGTGTGCCTCACCAGCGTCTACTCACCAAAGTTAGAGCAAATGGAATGGAAGGATGTCTTATCAAGTGGATTGAGAAGTATCTGACAGGCCGCAGTCAACGAGTGGTGGTGAATGGGAAGAAATCAGAAACCTGCGAGGTAACAAGCGGCATACCACAAGGAAGTGTCCTCGGTCCGGTCTTGTTCAATATCTACATTAATGACCTACCATCTGTTGCCCAGAATTCTACAGCGAAACTATTTGCTGATGACACAAAACTATACAGGGTTGTAGACAATGAAGAGGATGCTAAGCTACTCCAACAGGACTTAAATGACATCGTTCAATGGTCAAGTAACTGGCAGCTACCGTTCAACGAAGGAAAGTGCAAAGTGATACACTATGGAAAGAGGAACAAGAAGTTCGCCTACACTATGGAATGCCCCGATGGGAGAAAAGATGTGACAACGGACGAGGGAATGGGAGAAAAGGATCTGGGGGTATTATTTGACTCAGATCTGTCTTTCTGCGCCCATGTAGCTGATGTCTCCAAAAGAGCCAATATCAAGTTAGGAATCATCAAACGTTCTTTTACATCCCTTGGATCCAGTGGCATGCTACAACTATATAAGACCATAGTACGCCCAACACTTGAATACTGCAATGCAGTCTGGAGACCAACGTACTTAAAGGATCAAGATCTATTGGAAAAGGTCCAGCAACGTGCTACGCGACTCATCCCAGATGTGAAGCATCTAAGCTATGAAGAAAGACTTAAGACACTCAAACTACCATCACTAGAATACCGTAGACAGAGGGCTGATCTTCTTCAAATATACAAGATCATGCATGGATTGGAGGCAGTAGAGAGGAATGACATATTTGAAATCATCAAAGAATCCAGAACAAGGGGACACAGGCTCAAAATAAGGAAGCCCCGCTGTAAATCTAAGATGAGGCAGATGTCATTTTCAGTGCGGAGCATTAATAACTGGAATAACCTTCCTGAAATTGCCATAAATGCCTCATCAATCAATAAATTCAAGTCAGAACTTGAAAATCATTGGAAGCACCATCCGCTGAAATACCACCCATACCAACGCGAATCCAATGCAGTAAAGAGGGGCACATAAGCTGAAGCTTCAAGCCTCGACACCAAAGTAAACCAAAGTAAGTATACATTTGACAAAATAAACTGGAGCAAATTGTGGAGCAAATGTCCGGCCATCCTTTTATTACTAATATGGACAACCGGTGTAGATTTCTACAAAAATTACAGTTTAGGACTCTTACCCTTTTTAAAATTATATCACTGTTAACTCTTTACATTGTCAATTATGATTTACAAGTATACATCTTTTTGACTTGTTACCCAATCATTATAGAAAAAAATAAAAAGATTTGTATCTATGCCCTCCTGCTGTAGCATGACATATATTGATAATGTTAATAGCGATTTAGCTCAACTATATTTTAGTTTTAATCTTCCTTTTTTTTTTTTATATGAGATGAAAAAGGAGAATAATCCTACACATATATATGTTTAGTTTTTATCAAGGAATTTAATTTAAATTTGAAGTACCTATATAATTGATAACTGCTCCTGGCATTTCTATAAACAAACATTTGTTGAACGATTACCCCCTCCTCCCTCCCTGTTCCATTTTTTAAACTGTTCTAGTAATGCCCTGGCAGCATGGAGTCTCATGTAGTCATGGCAAGCCATACATACGTACCTCTTCCATCAATGTATCCTTGTGAATAACAGTGAATAGTCTCCTGAGCCGGGAATCAACGGCAGAAGAAAGAATGCTTGCATACTCTTTATCGTCCAGTTTATTTCCAATCAGAAAGGAGATGCAGGCCTTCCAACCCTCCTAAATAAATATAATGCAACAAACTTTTTGAGTGAGAAACATATCAAAAAAATACTCTCACAGTGACTCATGTATACATCAAGATCACAAGATGTGCACCAAAGGGATGAAGTAAAGCAGAGAATATTTGATTTCATAAAAATAGCTCTAGTATTTTAAGCATCGTGATTGGTCAAAACGTGTCACATGACATGCACCTATTTTTGGTGCATGCACGATCATGCCAAAAAAAGCGCTGTCAAAAGTCATATTGCACGCTAAAATATTGATATCCAGCGCAGCATACGCCTAGATAGCTAGAGCAGGGTATTACAAGAAAACAAATTTTCGTTTACTTTTGCCTTGGATTTAGACCTGTTTTGACTTTATATTGATTTTATAATGAAGCCAGGCATTTCATCTGTCTTATGTATGGATTTTATTTTTACTCAAGGCAAGTGGAATCCTGTGGACTTTTTGGTAAGTAGCAAGCCTGCAAGGCATGCATACCACTAACGCACGCTGGGCCGTGTGTTATTTGTATACAAATGACTCGTGTTTGAGCCCTGAACAAAGCAGTCCCAAAGGCCTAGAAAATATCTCTTAGGGAAACACCCATTCTTTTTTTAATTTTTCTTTGATCTATTTAGTTAGACTTATACGGTTTATGCCTATTTTAGATTAGTGTAAAAAAGACGCATGCACAGAGTACGCCAAATTTAGCGAACTCCCTGAGGATGCGCCTTAGTATACTCAACTAATTGCTATTATTGTAAGTAAATATAAATTGGCAATGTGACAACATTTTTTTGGTACATCGCATGTACGTATTATTGCATTCAGGGAGAAATAGCAGCATCATAAACTCTTATAAAATTTCAGAATTTTTATATTAGAGTACAGGATGGAGTTTTCAGCCACTTAAGCAAAATCCTATTTTTGGGACTCTTTTTCCTATTTATTATTTCTTGTTCAAATCATGAAGCCAATTACTAGAGTAAAGGAGGGGGTTTTCGACCACTTCAGACAAAATCCTATTTTTAGGTCTCTTTACTTCCTATTTATTATCATTTCTTGTTTAAATCATGAAGCAAATATTTTAAACAAAAAAAGAATCCCAGAAAAAAATCACGAATTGCCATGACAATATTCATTTCAATTTTCACTGTTTCGGAGGCAGTTATCGGCATAGTGAGTCAGTTTTCGGCCGCATGTACTAAGTCAATAGGAAGCGTGCACGCGCACTGCGCATTTTCGCGCTGATCTATAGCACTAGCGGGCGGAGCCGGTATCCCACGCCGGAGCTCCCCGGTGTTCGCCATGTCGAAAACTAGCTCTGCGTTGTTCGGAAATTGGAATTTGAATTAGACAGAGATATTGTGTGTGCGTGCTGTGTCCGTCTGCATTGATTTAATACATGCGATGAGATACTTTTGAGCTTGCAACTCGCACAAAATCGGGCTCTAAATCTGAAAAATACTTGAAATAAAGCTCATTTTATGGTACCCATATTTCTTACAGACACGCATAAGATACTTGATTTTTCAGAATCTGGTAGCGGGACCGCCGATTACATCACTAAAATGTGATATTTTAGAATATATTTTCCATTGCAAATGTGGTTCTTCAGTGACTCTGGCATGGTATGGTATGTGTGGGATATGTGATATGCTATTATGCAATGTTTTTTAAAGGGATTTTACCATGCATCCAACGGATCGGCCGAAAACTGGAGATGGTCGATTACCCCCTCCTTTACTCTATTATCTTTTTCTTTTTTTAAGAATCCCAGAAAAATATCATGAACTGCTATGGGAATATTCATTTTCATGTCCACTGTTTCGGAGGTAGTTTTTGGCCTCGCGAGGCAGTTTTCGGGAGCATGCCCCGTGCGTTCGCCCGCTGATCTATGAAATTTTAAAAAAATAAGCGCATAGATATATTCCTTAGGACTGGGACTACTTATCGATCGGGGCGTCATATCTCAAAAGTGGCAAACCTCAGAGTTAGCCAGGACACAATGTTTAAATCGCTGTTTTGACCAGGATATTTTTAGAATTCCGAGATGACGCCCCTTTGGAAATATGGGGATTCACCTGCTCTTTCATATGACACCTTATTTATTGAGTATCACTTTCAGGATCACAAAAATAAAGGTTTGAATCTCGATTTGAAAAAGAAAAAAAATGACCAATTTTGCATGATCGCGCAATGCAGTAGGGTAGCGCGCGAAGTATTCGGTCAGACAGCCGTTTCAACAGCTGTAACAATAAAAAAAAAAATTATGAGCCACGAAACTTGCACAAATCAGGCAGCTGAAAAACTTTGCTTAACTCTCAAAATTAAATCAGATTTAGGGCCCCGGAAAGATCTCCAACTTACTTAGCTCGAAATTGGTCAGTGTCACACAATTTTCTGCACTTCCGCGTTCTGTTAGCACATGTGCTAACATGCATAGCCATATGTAGAAGTCTATTGCAAAACAACTACGTATGCTGTCGCAATGAATTTAGTATGTGTGTGAAGAGAATCATATCCGTGTTCACTCCATCGCAGCGAATTTGCAAATGACGCACTTGCCGATGTGCAAGAGGTATTTATACGATACCCTTGCCATGCGGTATCGCTCTTCCAGTATTCACACAATTGTGTGAAAATAGTGCGCCAATACGCTTCGCTCCTTGGCAACGGAGATAGCACGCACAAATCGCATGACTGAATTCTATTCGGCGCAACCAAATTCGGGCAGAAAAATGCTCCGTCTTCTTTCGGAAGTATGTTGCTTATCATCATTAAATATTTTAAGTGACTATAAAATCCTGTTAGAGGAATAAATTTCTTTTCTTTTGATGGGTAGATTGCCAAATAAAAGGGGTAAGAATTCAAAATATTAGCGATTTCCCCTTAAGTGACCGAATACTGGGCTCTCTACCCTAGACTGCATAGGGATGCGTATCGTTATCGTACGGTACTCATGCGTATCGAGACGAGTACCGTCATAGAAGTAGAAGCAGAATCCCTATGGGTAAAACTTTAGCACACAACATCGGGTGCGTGATCAGACACCCTAAACATTTTGAACACATTGTTTTTAGTCTAATTTGTGCCTTGCCCTTGGCCTTGTTCATGAGGTACATCATTCTATACACATATGTTTAGTCTATGCCTTAAGGGTGCCAATTAAGGCTAGGTTATATCAATATCTTATTTATAACAATATAAGTGACGAATAAATGCTCGACTTTAACTGCATTGTGTTGTAGTTTGTACGCGTGCGTGCAGCACGATCTTCTCCAGCGGTCCACACTTTACGTCTCCGCCCTCAAGACCGGGGTCGGATGTTGGCAAGCACCGCTCACAAAACTGCGAGGAAAACGCAAACATTATCTTACCTCTTCGAAATTTGTTGATAAAAGGCCAGATTCCCATCGGGAGACACCAGCTGAGCCGGCGCCACTCTTAGCTCTTTTCTTAGACATGTTCTATATTGTTTCAAACACTCATCATAATTAAATATTTCGAAAAATTGCAGGTTTCTTGTTCTGTTTCACGAAAAGTGTCAGGTCGTTGCCAAGGTACACACTGTGATTTTGATGGCCGATGAGGGCGACATAGCACACCAGAGATCCATAGAACAACGTAAAATATAATAGTTTTTTTTTTTGTAATGAGAAATTATTTCGGGGTAGGTGGGGATTTCTAAAAAAATCTTTTCATAGCACATAAAGTCTTTTTAAAACTGAAATGACATTTGGTAATGTAAGTGCAGCTGCCTTAATTTGAAAACTCCTTCATTGTTTGGACCTAATTTATATTCTTCGACGACCGTGGGGCAATTGTTCACAAGAGCAATGTGGTTTAAAAGACATGACAGATGAGAGGTTGCACAATTCTATTTTTAGCAGTCGAGAAGAATATTATTTCATGGTTGTTTCAAGAGGTAAACGGCAAAGGTCACACTTCTTAAATCAACCCTTTCATATGACAGGCATACTTCCACATTTTGAAGTAAATTAGGCTCAATAACTTTTGATTCATATAGCCCTAAGTAAACCAGATGCATTATTGGAAAGGACAGTATTTTCTGCACAGACTACACCCGTTTTCGCTGCATGATTACATTGCATTAGATGACAGGAATAAAAAATAAAAAAAAGGGGTTGGAAATCGTTGCTTATAGATAAAACTGTGCCACTTTTTTTTACAACTTTTCCATCTTTATACACACGTTTACTGGTTGCAGAGACATAATATTTTATTAAAACAGGAATATATTTGATAAAAAAGTAAAAAGAAACAAGCTTCGTACTTTTTAAATTGGCAGTACTAGGTAATAAAGGTACTATGTCCCAGGCCTAAAAAAATGAAAAGGTTAATTCAAAGGGCATTTGAAAGTAAATACTAATTTAGAACTTCCCTAAAAATAAGGGGGGGGGGCTTGAAAATGTCTTTGATTGGGAAAATTACGACTATTAGTTGTCGAATCGACTTAAGAGCTACAGAGCCGGTAATAGTCTGATGTTCAGACCATTGTACCGAATGGTCGTACGTTTTTATAAGCTTCGCAAAGATTTGCAAAGTTTAATTTTGGCCATTACAAGAAGGGGGTTATTGGTGTAGACAAATGCTCATTTTATTACCAAAGAAGAAAAAAAAGCCAGTCACCCAGTCAGTCACTCAATAGTGTCTGCGATGAAGTCTAGCAAGTAAACGGGTTTCCTTGCATAATTTGAATATGAGGACACTGCTAACGTTTAAATTTCATAGATATGACATACATGACATATAAATAATTTCTCCAAAGTTATATACAGAATTTGATGTTGGCTGCAAAAGGGACATAGTATTTTTAAGGGGTTGGAAATCATTGCTTTTCGATAAAAGATGTGCCATTTTCCATATTTATACACACGTTCACTGGTTGCAGAGACATGATATTCTATTAAAACACTAGTGAAGCAATACCAAGCATGATTACAGTATGACTGAGACCCCTGGGACCACTGCCTTCACGATGGTAGAAATAGGATTCATGTTAATACAAAAAGCTGTTCCGATCCTTTGACATGCGACCGCAAAGGCAGACACTATATGCGACAATAGGAAATGCAGGTAAAATGAGCACTTATCAAAGGAAGCGAGGGTAACTTTTCGTATTTGAAAGGAGCACGTATTAGAAAGATAGAGGGGCTCGTGTCAAAATAAAAGGGCAGTTATAAAACGTGAAAAGGGGCAGTTATTAGAAAGGGGAAAGATGCACTGTCTGATTATAAAGGAAAGGGGGCAGTTGTCAAAGTAAAAGGGGGCATTTAGAGACTTGGTAGGCATTTATTAGGAAAAGGAGCACTTGTCGGAAGGGAAAAGGGCAATTATTAGAAATGGAAAGGGGCACGCCGTCTTAAAGTAAAAGGGGCACCTATCAGAGATCAAAAGGGGGCACTTCGCGCACCCGAAAAGGTGAAAGGGGGTACGTATTAGAAAGGAAAAGGGGCACTTATCTGAAATAAAAGCCATTTTCTATACGTAAAAGTGGGCAATTTTTAGATATTTGAAAAAGCATGGAGTACTGTTTCCCCCCACAAAAAAGACATTTTAAGCCCTTACGTTTTGAGGAAAGTTTCTAAAATAGTATTATCTTTCAAATGCCGGTGTAATTTAGCCTTTCCATTTTGGGGGGCTTGCAAATGGGACGTAGTACGTTTAAGACAAGAAAAAAAGTTGACACCTATCAAAATGAGCAAGGGAACTTGCTATTTTGTAATATTTAGCAACGGAAGACTGCGCAAGAGACACTTAAACCCATTAATGATCAGAAACTTTCCTGTTGGGCACCCATGACCTTTTATTTCCCATCACTGTGCCAGATGGAAAACGCTCGCAACTGTTTTTAAAAAAAAGGAATTACTTCAAAGTGGCAGGGTTGTCATCATGCTTTTATGCATCATACTTACAACTATTGTGCGTTCTTTTTTTAAGATATATTGTGTATTCACTTTAAAAAGTAGCATGGCTGCTATTAGGGTGGCCGAGCCTTCCAAGTAATGATGATTCCTACCAGATTCCGATTTACATACGAGCCGTATTGTTGTACCTGGCAGAAAATGGAAGACTTTTTCCGCGACTATTATACATCACGATCCATTGACTAAACTGTAAATCTGAGATTCGCATAGACGTAGTAATTTCAAATAGTTTCAAATATTCTTAACTTTCGTCATTCTGTTTATCTTATTATTCTGCTTTTATTAAGATGATAAAAAATAAGGATATTTGAATTTCCCTTTAATGATCATAATTATGGCAGTGTTCCAGTATTTCAAGTGTTTCAAACTATTTTAACCTATATAGCAACAAAAACATAACAGAACGAAAACAAAATCCTTAGACGCGTATTATCATAACTTTTTTGCAGAAGAAGAAAACAGAAATCCCATTTCCATACTATGTCGAAACTGGTTTTCCATACTAAATCATACTGAGAGAGAGAGAGAGAGAGAGAGAGAGAGAGAGAGAGAGGGGAGATATAGAGAGAGAGTGAGAGAGAGAGAGAGAGAGAGAGAGATAGAGAGAGATAGAGAAGGGGAGGGAGAGAAGGGGAGGGGAGAGACAGAAAGGCAGATAGAAAGAGAGAGAGAGAGAAAGAGAGGGGGATGCAGGGGCGGTTGCGGGGGGGGGGGGGGGGGAGATTGAGTGATTATGTAATGAAAAGTCAGGATGAGAATTGTGCGTTTTAAGGCCCACTGTACTACTTGAAGCTACTTGCTCCCTCTATAGAAAACAATGCCTAATTGGTGACCATTGGTCCCCATGATCCTCTTTTTCTTATGTTAATATTGAGAGCTGAGTTGCTGAGATAGCCACCTGTCAGTGACCTTCCTGTGTGGTCTAATAGCTCCGACCCTAACTAGTACAGATGGGCTTTAAAACTCAGAACTATATAGGCACAACGTTGTCATTTTGTCTCATTTAATTTCAAAGACCACGTTTACAAATTATTTTGTCAGAGGAATAATCACAATATTTTGAGTTGCCTCAATTCATCATCATCACCAATAACATCATTCAGCAACAAAAGAACAATATTATAACAAAATAATGTATTATTTTCTCAAATAATTTCTTAAAGGAAATCGGAATCTTTGCCTCAGATATTAAAGATAAACTTGAGTTCTGGTAATGCGATTGCATTGTGAAAGAAAAGGTGTGGAATGGATCAGAAAAGTTCATCATATAGCATGTAAGTAATGGTGTGTAATGCAAGGTTCTGGAGTCATCAAAATCATCATAAATTTGGCAGAGTCTTGGTAAAGTAACAATCACTTACACAGAAAGATGTATATGGGACAACACACATGGTATCGGGGCTAGTACTACCCTGATTTCCTTATCTTTCTATGCTCAATACTCAGCCAGTATACATTTTCTTCCAAGATTGTTTGGCACATGACATTTATTTGTAATCTTGAACATTCAGTGTAAGTTTCGTTAGATTCTGTAAGAATTAATTTCTTTTTTTACCAGAACTCACTATCTTTAAACAAAAATCCTGGATTCAGCTCATGCTGCAATCATGATTATAAACCTTTAGGTCGGTCAGGGATCCCGTGACTTTTACTAGCCGATCGCCTGTCTGATTATCAAGATATTTATGATCAGAAATCTAAATTTCAAAAACCTTTTTCCAATACGTTTCTATAACACTACAGCCTATTGGGGGAAATGAGTATGGTAAAACAGTACACTCAAAGATCTTTACTTTTTGAAGCACTTCCTATATTGTATTGTATTTATTAAACTTCATTTTGATATTTCATTTATTGATAATTCTGAAGCGCAATTTGTTTAGGGCTTCAATATTAACCATATCACAGACACTGCTGCCACGTAGGGCCATGCATCTCATGATCTCAGATTAAATATTGTTTAATAAACGATGCCTTTAAGCAAATCCAAAATTAATGTTCACTGCTTGGTAGGACCTAGTTCTTTACCGAATTATTACATACACAATGAAACATCTAACTCAATTTTAAATAAAGGAATTTACAATTAAACGATCAATTTTAATGAGAAAAAATGTGGAAATGTAGTCACAAGTTGTGCCTGCACTGTCGACAATACGGACGAAAAAGCCTGGACTTGTGCTTAATATGAACCTAGGCTTGCAAATAAATTTATAAATCATTTAATCATTAAAGTAAACATAAAAATCATTTAAACATTAATGTCAATTAAATCATTTTCCAGTAACTTTGATATTTATAGAGAAGAATAGAAAATGAATCATCAACCATTTCTGAATTTTGAATGTGTAATGAGTTCGAATAAATTCAACAGAACAACAACAACATAAACAGATAGTTTTAAAAATATGAAAAAAGTATAATATCAATGGCCTGTACGGGGGGGGGGGCTGAATAATGTTTTGTATCGCAGTAGGGCGATGCGGTCGTGCTACCGACGCGGCGTGGGGTCCAGGGGTAGGCACCCGGCCATCAGCCTTTTGGTTGGTGGTTATTTTTACCTGACTGCTAAGAAAGCATAAAGTAAAGTGCTTGTAAGTAAGCGAGCAGACATCCGACGGCTTTAGTTCCTCTCCGAGGGACCTGGTAATGAGGATTAATGCCTTACCAAAGGGCACTAGCGCACGACTTGGCTTCGAACCAGGGTCACCGGATTATACGAGAACACTGCTCTACCGACTGAGCTATCGCGCCTCCTTTTAATTGTCAGCGTTTGTCGGACTCATGTGCTTTTATCATTATGATGTCTCACATTAGAGACATCGACAAAATGGCTGGTTCGTTCTTTGGTGAAATATGGTCTTCCAAAGGAAAACCTTTTTACTTTTTTGGTCGTTTTTATTCGCCCCTTACTTGAATATGCTAGTCCTGTTTGGATTGGAGGACTCACTTGAGACAAAACGAGAGATTGGGGAGGATATACAAAATAGAGTGCGGATAATTCGTCCCTATTTTCACGAAGTGACGGTAGTGAATGAAAATCGCATTCACTTTGTGTGCGGATTTTCCTCACTACCGTCACTTCGTGAAAACAGTGACGAATTTTTCGTCAGTAGGGATTATAATGACTATAAAAATGCACTTGATCAATCTCAGCTCCGCTCATGAAAGGTAATATAGAATTTTGGTCTGGGGTCATAGATTTTGTTCAAATGAACATATTGGAAGCATATGCGATCCGACAAGATTTAGAGATCGTTGTCGCGATTGAAATCGAGTCTAAAGTTATGAAATTGTAAATAATTAATTCTTTATGTTGTATAGCTCCCAAGGTCAAAATATTAATTGAGCTATAAAACAATGTCTCTTGACTAAAAATCGACCGATTAGCTATTCCCGTTTGAAAATTATATATGACAACTACATGTTCTGAGATTTTCATGGTCGCAGCTACCATTGTACGGCCGTAGACGCTATTGAAATTTATCAAAATTTACAGGGAGCACCGGTAAATTTTGATATTCAATTTTTGTCGAAAGCAGAAGTGTTTCAGGAGCTAAATTTCTAGTGCTTATAGTGCATCCTCAAGGCATCCAAATATATTAAAATTGTAAAGAATCACTATCCACCCATTTTTCAAAATTTCCCCAAAAGTTTGAATTATCTTTAAGACAAAAGACGCAAAGATTTATGTGTAACGTTTAAAAAAAACATTTTTTCACTCACTGATCAATTTAAACAATTTCTCCCACATAAACAATGTACTAGAACACTTAATGATTCAAAGAAAATTCCGAATTCGAAATGTAAAACAGGTCGCAAATAGTCATATTCAGTCAGTCATTCATTCATTCATACCAAATTCGATTCGCCTGTATAATAAAAGTTAATATGCTCGTGTTTATATTCATCCTAATAATTTATCATTTTAATGTTATGATTCGTGTGCATCCTTTTAATGATTTAGTACATTGTACCAATATGTTTTAATGATATTTAATTGCTATTTGAACTTTTGAATTTGTATAATTATTTCAAATACCACTATACTCACAAATGCAATATTGAAATATGAAGAACTGATAAGATATCAATTCTCTTAGTCAATATGTTAGCATATAGTTATGTTTATACATTTTATTTTTGAAATTATGTTCAACTGTTTTACAATGGTTTATGGTATATATAGGCAGTAGCAACATGACAATCAAACAAAAATAACTAAATGTTCCGTAGTTTTTAAAAAGTATTTATTTTCATTTTGTGTAATTCATGTGCAATTCAGTTGTAGAACTGTCATTCATGAACGCTGCAATGAAATATTATTTATCTATTTATCTTTCTAAGTACTCTGATAGATTTGATCGCAAATGTGCATATGGATATAACAACAAAATTCGGGCAGGCTGTTTTATCTTGGGGATATTACCACTTTTATATTTATTTTATTTTGACTTTACACGCCTGCCCCAAAAAGATATGCAGATTTGTAGGATCTAGGCCCACTGTACGATTTACATAACAGTGATATGACCAAGAGGTATGACAATAACAATTATAATGACAATTCATTCTACACCGGCACGTACCGTATATTATCACGCCCATAAGGCGCAGTGCGCGCATTGCCTAAATCTTTGTTACGTCACAATTAAATGCGCCGAAGTACACATGCGCACACATACCATGTCAACGCAATTTCACAACAAAATCATTGGCACATTATAGCGATTCCTACACACATTCGAGGCAGCAAGTCAAGTATCTAGCTGAAAAAGAAAATCTTCTACAAGACATAATAGGAAACAAATTTCAGTATGGGCGGAAAGAAAGGAAAACCAAAGAAAAAATTGCCTCCACTTAAAGGAAGAAAACCCCGCCCCGCTATTCCACGTCCAGAGCCTCGACGTGAGATAACTGAGGATGAAATGGACGTGTATAACAGCAATATACAATTACTGATACATCGGGATTGTAAGGGCACTTTTATTACTTTATTATTATAACCCTGGTTTAACACATTCGTAAATATCTTAGCTTGTGCATTTGATTTGTCTTTATATGATGCTGGGAAGTGGGATGAATAATTATGATGTTTTTGTTTGATGGTGGTACTATTTTATTCAATAGATAGCGAATTGGGAGGATGGGGGGGGGGGGGGGTGTTGCATACACTCTCGCCCCGAAGAAATTGATATTCTTTTAATTCGGCGAGGGGTGGGTCATATGTATCCCCGGTAAAGCTGTATTACCCTTCTTTCTATGACAGTCCGTTCGTTGCATATTAAACACTTAATAAGGGCTCTACTAAAAACGAGATGACCATTGGCTAAAACTAATTTTTACTTTTTGTTTGTTAACAAACCAAAAAAAAACTGGGTTAACACTGCGTAATACGAAAGTTGGTATGTGTCCGACTTATCTCAGAACTTCGTCAGACCCAACTTGTTTGATTTCTCCTGAATTTGTAGTAAAAAGTGATCGCGATTTGCCAAATATTTAAGAATTATTCATATTGTGTATAAGAGTGCCCCGAAATTAGTTTGACACATGACTGCCCCCATGTCAGCATTTTTTTTTTTCAGAGGGGTAGAGCGAGAGAGAGAGAGAGAGAGAGAGAAAGAGAAAGAGAAAGAGCGAAAACTGCATATAATGTAGGCAGAGAGAAGGAGAGAGAGAGAGAGAAAAAAAAAAGAGATATAGATAGAGAAAGAGAAAAAGATGGATGGAGAGAGAGAGAGAGAGAGAGAGATAAAGCTGTATATAGACAGAAAGAGAGAAAGAGAAGACAAAATTATGCATAAATTAAATGCTTTATGTGCACAGAGAGAGAGAGAAAGAGGGCAGAATTTACTGTTAATCACTGTTAGAGGGTGTCATACATCGACTCCTTCAAAGAAAACCATAGATATCTTCGTGGTTTGAGAATTTTTTCAGGAATTTTTGCATGTCAGAGGGTTAGCACAGTAAAAGAAATATAGTAAGTAACATTTTATACAAAAATTAAGCAATTTTTCATCAACCTTCAACAATGTTACCAAGTCGCTTTAAGCATTTAAATTTCTACCATAAATGGGTGCATAAAACACAATTTACTCACATGGGTCTGCTTATCGAACAAACCATAAATACTAATGATGATGACAAGAAAAATAATCATGTGGATCATTAATATACAGTGCGTCTCAGAAAAAACGAAACCGAGAATTGTCGATGTTTTATCATAACTTATTTACATTTATAATTAATAAATGACACATGTCTGGAAAGCTTAGATCCTCTTCTTTCATTTGATGCCATTTATATGATGCACATTTCACACATGAGTGATTAGAATAAATTTAAAGAGAGGAAACCAAAAAGTCATTTGGCGGACAGTATCTGAATTTCAAAGAGAAAATCACATTTCTAGAAAGTTGAGTTTCTGCCCTTTCATATGACACCTCAATCAGAACGAATCAGCTAGGAATAAAAAGGTTCTGTTTGTTTAAAGTAGTGCTTGCATTTCCTTATTTTTTTAAACGGATTCGTTTTCACTGGCTGTCTGCCGTAGCAACAAACGGAATTAACTAAAGACTTAACTCCGTTTCGTTGACAATCAGCCGTAGACGAATAATGCATGGCTGATTGTCAGCTTTATTTTTGTTAAGCGTTCGGACACAAAACACCCAACATAATTTTGTTAAGTCAATTACAAATGGGAAAGGGTATAACACAGCTGATCGTAAAGGCTTACAAAAATGAAATATATTATGACATAACAAAGGCATTACGTAATCTGAACAAGATTTCCGAAGGCAACCAAATAGGCTAGTGAACCTTTCCTATATAATTTGATTTCTTGAAAGTTTTTCTGATCTTGTTTACACGGAACAAAATGTTTATTACTATTATCTCGTTTCCTCAACCCTTCAAGATGGGGAGCTACTCGAAGAAGAATATGAGATGGTGCATCCACGGAAAGAGCGTGAAGCTCCACTGCCACCTGTGCCGTCAGCACCAATCGTCTCACAGAACAACGCCCCCATGACCCCTGAAACCGTGGCGCCTCAAGCAAGCGCTACCACTACTACCTCCACCTTCGTCACCACCACGCCCTTGCAGCAACCGCCTCTTGGACCACGCCCACCCACCGGCCCCAAGAAGAATAATATGCGCAATCGTGGACGTCCAGTAGACTGGAAACGAAACTCTGGCATGGTAGGTTCAAGGTTTTAAAATTAATATCAAAGTCAAAATAAAGATCAAGTTATATCCATACAAAACATGAAAAATGCAACAAACCGCAAACGGAAAAAAAAATGAACAATGAAGATAACTTTATAACACAGGACAACGTAATATTAAAGTAACATCAAATGAATTATAATTATAGTATGTATACACAAGTTGTTCTTATATGTAAAGATACAGTTTATTAAAACTTTACAAGCATGCAGAGAATCTATCGTGGATAACAAGGTCAATCCCCATTCTTATGATGTGACCTTTTAGGCAGTTGCCTCTTTTTTTTAGAATGGATTCTTATTATGCATGGTTTACTCGAAACCTAGCGGTCCATAATAGTAATAACCCAAGCAGGATACCACTCATGTACATTAACGAGAATGGAAGGAAGAGGCTGACTCTTAGCGTTCCATATATAAAAAGCCCACCCGAAACCACTTGCTTGGACAAGGTCTAAAACTTGTCTAAACTTAGTCCGCTTAATCATTATTTTTGTGAAGGTGGATATCAGTCCGGAGAAACCGGAACATCAAAAACGCCCTTCAACATCAAAACCAGACGGCAACAGCAGACACACCACCAACAAGGTCCATAGAACAACTCAAAAGAGCGCCAGGCAACGTCTGAAAACAAAACCTTCAGGTATGACAATGTCATTGAGAATAAGTGACGGATAGGATGCTAACTATATTAAAGGGAAAAACACACACACAAAAGACTTGGGGAGGGGGGGGGGGAAGAAAAGAAAGATGAAGAAGAAAAAAAAGAGCACAGAAAAAAAAAATGAAATAGGCAACACGTTTAAAAATTATTTTAAATAACTAAAATTTCCATACAAAATGCAAATCAATTTTCATTAAACTTATATCGAAGTTTGGTGTCGTGGTAGAAATATCATTATTGCCAATTTGAAGAAGAAAATATGATTTATTTTAACCCTCAGCAAAAAAAAAACATCCCTTGATATTTAATGGATATGTATACTAGATTTTAATGATTAACCATCCTTTCGATTTGCAGACGCACAGACAGTCCAGCAGTCTCGTGCGATGAAGTCTCACCCTCCTGCACAGCCCAAACATGATCGTCTTCTCTTCAAGCGTCCTCAAATCAGCAACACCGAAATGATCTATCCCACCATCGATCACGGTAAGATCATGGACCAACAGGATGACCAATCTGTCGAGGAGGAGACCTACGACTACATGCATGGCGAAGAGATCTTCATCTTCGACATGGATCTTGGTGAGGATGACGACGCCATGAATGATGGCAAGAAGCCTGCCAAAGCCACTTGCGAGGCTTCCCGCGCACCAAGCAGTGAGCAGAACAACGCCCCCATGACCCCTGAAACCGTGGCGCCTCAAGCAAGCGCTACCACTACTGCCTCCACCTTCGTCACCACCACGCCCTTGCAGCAACCGCCTCTTGGACCACGCCCACCCACCGGCCCCAAGAAGAATAATATACGCAATCGTGGACGTCCAGTAGACTGGAAACGAAACTCTGGCATGGTAGGTTCAAGGTTTTAAAATAAATATCAAAGTCAAAATAAAGATCAAGTTATATCCATACAAAACATGGAAAATGCAACAAACCGCAAACGGAAAAAAATGTACAATAAAGATAACTTTATAACACAGGACAACTAAATATTAAAATAACTTCAAATGAATTATAATTATAGTATGTATAGACAAGTTGTTCTTATTTGTAAAGATACAGTTTATTAAAACTTTACAAGCATGCAGAGAATCTGTCGGGGATAATAAGATCAATCCCCATTCTTATGATGTGACTTTTTAAGCAGTTGCCTCTTTTTTTAGAATGGATTCTTATTATGCATGGTTTACTCGAAACCTAGCGGTCCATAATAGTAATACCCCAAGCAGGATAACACTCATGTACATTAACGAGAATGGAAGGAAGAGGCTGACTCTTAGCGTTCCATATATAAAAAGCCCACCCGAAACCACTTGCTTGGACAAGGTCTAAAACTTGTCTAAACTTAGTCCGCTTAATCATTATTTTTGTGAAGGTGGATATCAGTCCGGAGAAACCGGAACTGATTTCCTTTGATGTGCCTCCAGTTCTGGCACCACGCCCTCCAGTTCAGGCACCACGCCCTCCGGTACTGGCATCACGCCCTCCAACATCAAAACCAGACGGCAACCGCAAACACGCCAATCTGGCACCACGCAATCCAACATCAAAACCAGACGGCAACCGCAGACACGCCAATCTGGCACCACGCCCTCCAACATCAAAACCAGATGGCAACCGCAAACACGCCAATCTGGCAGCACGCCCTCCAACATCAAAACCAGACGGCAACCGCAGACACGCCAATCTGGCACCACGCCCTCCAACATCAAAACCAGACGGCAACCGCAAACACGCCAATCTGGCACCACGCCATCCAACATCAAAACCAGACGGCAACCGCAGAAACGCCAATCCGGCACCTCGCCCTCCAACATCAAAACCAGACGGCAACAGCAAACACACCACCAACAAGTTCCATAGAACAACTCAAAAGAGCGCCAGGCAACGTCAGAAAACAAAACCTTCAGGTATGACAATGTCATTGAGAATAAGTGACGGAAAGGATACTAACTATATTAAAGGGAAAAACACACACACAAAAGACTTGGGGAGGGGGGAAGAAAAGAAAGATGAAGAAGAAAAAAAAAGAGCACAGAAAAAAAGATTATGAAATAGGCAGCACGTTGAAAAATTATTTTAAATAAATCAAATTTCCATACAAAATGCATATCATTTTTCATTAAACTTATATCGAAGTTTGGTGTCGTGGTAGAAATATCATTATTGCCAATTTGAAGAAGAAAATATGATTGATTTTAACCTTCTGCAAAAAAAAAACATCCCCTGATATGTAATGGATAGATACTATATTTTAATGATTAACCATCCTTTCGATTTGCAGACGCACAGACAGTCCAGCAGTCTCGTGCGATGAAGTCTCACCCTCCTGCACAGCCCAAACATGATCGTCTTCTCTTCAAGCGTCCTCAAATCAGCAACACCGAAATGATCTATCCCACCACCGATCACGGTACGATCATGGGCCGTCAGGATGACCAATCTGTCCAGGAGGAGACCTACGACTACATGCATGGCGAAGAGATCTTCATCTTCGACATGGACCTTGGTGAGGATGACGACGCCATGAATGACGGCAAGAAGCCTGCACAAGTCACCGTCGATGCTTCCCGCGCACCAAGCAATGAGAAGCCTACAAAGGTCACCTTCTAGGCTTCCCGCACATCAAGCAGTGATGACCCGGAAGAGATTCCCGAAGAGCTAAGTGCTTAATGATTTTCCCGATCACATTTTTTGGTTTCATTTGGGTCATTAGGGTTTACTAGTTTCACAATTTTTGGTTTCATTGTTCAAAATTCTGAAGTTGGATCCTATTTTTTTAATTTCTTTTTTGGGGGTAATGTTTGATTTAAAAAAAAAATCAAATACAAAATCTCGGCCATGCCAAATTTATAATTTTGAAACAATTTAAGTTGAGATTGATCTACCTAACCACTTCCCACATCACCGTCATTGAGTATGCTTGCGCATTAAGTATACTTCACTAATTCTATCCGTCTTTGATGTTCAGTCAAGGCTATGATTCCATATCAGAGCTACCAGTGCAATATTTTAGAAACATAATCCATCCCTCTTTGATTTTTGGAGAAAATATTCAGAATTCTGATGGTTGTTAGCTTATTTCCCAAAAATACAAGCAACAACCTCACTTTAGTTTTCTAATGAAAGAAACATTTCAACCTTTATTAGTTTTGAGCTGATTCTCAACAATATTACTACTATTAGTTCTATTAGCTTTCAGCTTATCAAAAACAAATACCTATATGACAAAATCAATCTCTATTTAGTTTTACAAACAAATATTCGGACCTCTATTAGTATAGAGCTCATTTTCTGCAAATATAATCGAAGTTATAAAAAGCTTATAACTACGGGCTTCACCTTTATCATCTCAAGGCGATGTAAGTCCATACAACTTGAACTATTCCGGATGTTAAGATAAGTGTCAACATACTATCACATACGACACCTGCCAGTCATTTCTAAGTGGACACGTCATGTTTCCGTGTTTGTCTCTGTTTCTTGTTTTGTATGTTCGTTCATGTTTATGTCCGTCTTTGTTTCTTGTTTTGTTTGTTCTTGTTTTTGTCTGATTTTCTGATTGTGTGTGTTTTTGTATTTGCCTGTCTCTGCTTCATGTTTCGTATGTTCTTGTTTTCTGTCTGTCTCTGTCTTTAAGCTGAGCCATTCGGGTGGAGGCCTACTGGTTTCACATCTTTTGGTTTCATTGTTCAAA
This sequence comes from Strongylocentrotus purpuratus, assembly GCF_000002235.5. Lineage (NCBI taxonomy): Eukaryota > Metazoa > Echinodermata > Echinoidea > Camarodonta > Strongylocentrotidae > Strongylocentrotus > Strongylocentrotus purpuratus. Next base: position 172,447 of record NW_022145573.1, on the reverse strand, counting down.
ATTTTTAAACCTGGATCGTTAAGATAAATTCCATGTCTAACTTTGAGAATATATAGACATATTACTATATTTTTAAACAATAATGTTAACAAACACTTTACGATTTAAGAAGACAAAAAGAAACCCCTTCCAAAGTGAAATTTACATGAAGAGCTACACAGCAAGCGCGACCCATTATAAAAGGGTCAGGCAACAATGTAGCAGAAGAACGATGTCAACGTGACAACGGACGAAACCTTATGAAATTAGCAGAAGTTAAATAATTTATCAGAAATATAACCCTTTCGAGGTAGCGGAAATAATTTGGAGTGCCTTGGCCTTTAGCATGTAAAACAAGGGACAATCGCTCGAGGCGGAGGCAGCTCTTTAGAGGGAGCGGAGCTCTTTTGTTGCGGGAGAGAATCTCTTTAGGAAGTTTAGCGAAATGTAATGCGTAAGACCGCGGCTTTCACGGATTGCCGAAGAACACATCTGACCAATCAACGCACATCTTTCACCTATCTATGACTTCTTAAAATTCTGTCATTCCTCTTAATACCTGCACGCCTCTTGTTGAGAGCCTTACCCCTCTTAAGAGATTCCCTCCCCCTGAAGAGCTTCCTTCATTTCAGGTAGCAAAGCGAAATGTGGTGCACAAATCCGTGGCTATTCAACCTAACACCGTAGCTGGCACAATAATAATAACTTTTTATCTATCCGGGACCTAGCTAGTCCAGGCAAGCATGCACCAGAGTCCGAATTAGGATTCTGATACATACCTGCTTGGACTAGCTAGGTCCCGGATTGATGGGAAATGATGTTATTTTGCCAGATACGGTGTTAGATTGCATAGCCACGAGTTAACGCACCACATTTCGCTTTGCTACCTGAAATGAAGGAAGCTCTTCAGAGTGAGGGAATCTGTTACAGGGAGCCATCTCTTTAGAGGAATGGAATCTCTTAAGAGGGCTGGGATATCTTTAGAGGGGTGCGGCTCTTAACAAGAGGCGTGCAGGTATTAAGAGGAATAGAAAGTAGACGTAGAAGGCGAGGGCAGCTCTTTTGGAAGAGAGCAACGCTTTGTGGAGTAGACAGCTCTTTATTGGTAAGGGAAACACCAAGTTCTAAGAAGGAGAACAGCTCCTATTAAGATTGGGAGAGCAGCTCTTGAGAGGCAGGCAAGCTCTTAACAAGGAGCACCGCCCTTCTGAGGGAGGGCAGCTCTGGAGCAGGAATGTAGTTCTTTAGGAAGAATGTTGCTCATAATAGGATCGTGGCCTACTCTCGAGGGAATAGAGAGAGGGCAGCTCTTTTAGGTAGAATACAGCTCATAGGAAATGCAACTCTTATAAGAGGGAGGAAAGCTCCATAACGTGAGCTCTCTCTTTTAGGAATATCAGCTGTAGGGAGTGACAGTAGCTCTTGAGAAGAGTTCGGGGAGGGGACTTCCCTTTAGAGAGAGAACACCTTTCAAGGGGGAAGGGGTCCCTTTAGAGGGCGACCACCCTTGTCCCTCCTGGGGAGGGGGGGGGGTTCTCTTTAGAGGAAGACCATCCTTCATGTGTGTGTGTGGGGGGGGGCTTCTTTAGTAGGAGACCACCATTCGGGGATGGGGCTTCCCTTTAGTGGGGAAACACCCTTATTAGGGTGAGGGGCTTCCCTTTAGAGGGGACCACACTTCGGGGGGGGGGGGGGGTTCCATTTAAAGGGAAAAAGGAAGTAGAGGGTTAGTATAGCAAAGAGGCTCGGGGGAATGAACACATAGATAGGGAACAGGTTGCACATTTTGATTCACCTAATTGAGAGTTGGGCCCAGAATGGGGGAGGAACGGGTGGACTCAGAGGTCACTGGTATTTGCACCCATCTCTCCTGCCACAGAACTGTTTCAGTGTCTCTCGGTTTCTCCCAGATCACGTCAGGGGTGTCTCCTGTAGATGGAGGAGATGGGCGATAGTGACCTGGTAAGGGGTTGCGTGTACGTGGTGGCAAAGTGAGTGATGGTCACTGGGTGATCTAGGCCTCGACGTCTGGCAGTGTGAACGGTGCCTCTTGGTGCACGTGATGGGGTCTCTCCTTGCCTCTTGTACATGAACGTGCCCTCTGCGGTATGGTCTGTGGTGGACATCTGGTGTGCTCTGGGAAAGAGGAGGTGCTTTTCTGTGGCAGCGATGTCGAGTGGAGGGTATGTTATGTTTGGGGATGTGCTGCGGAAGTGAGTCTTTAGAATAGAATGGTGTTTTTTAACCTTTGTAAGGAAGGGCACTGGCGGTTTTCAAGTTGTTGACACGTTAAAGGCTAAGTATTCTCTTTAGCTCGCATTTAATCCTGTGCACTTCGTTCTGTCTTTCTGTTTCTTTTCTGTGCTTCTCATCTTAGCTTTATTTCACTACACTAATTTTCATCTTTTCCTAACTTTTCCCAACTTCTCTCATTAATGACTATTTTTCTCTCCCCGTATATTTTTCTTTCCAGATTCGACAAAGATCTGTCCAAAAGTATTGGAGCATACACTCGACAATTCTTTTCTAAAACTGCATCTCTTGTTTAACATTCTATTCAAATTGTAGATTGTATCGAGCATTACTCTTCATTCTTACATTAAAATGAATGAAAAAGTCTAATGAACGTATCCCTTCGACAGAAAGATACAAGATGTTTAAGCCACTCAAAGGCCTAAATTATCTTATGTTGTTTTCATCAAATGGGCAGTTAATAATTTAGTTAAATTATAAACTCGTCCTTTTATCCGATTTAATTAAGATTTGTAGTTTTCACTGCATAGTAGCTCGCCAGAGTATCATGGTTATACTATGTGAAAATAAAATCTTACAATATTCATGGAGGATATATTGATAGGAGACGCTACATCCATCGGTATGCAGGCAAGATATTCTGCTGCCACCAGCCACTGAGAACAGACGCCCCAGGCCCCAAGTATCTTCGGTAATACCAAATGACACCTGATTCACAGAGGAACATTAGTGACGGATAATCTTCAGAGGAGATGGGGTTTCGTTTAAGACAATATTCGTAAAGGATTTCTTGGTAGGAGTCGAGGCTTATTTTCTTTAAGAACGAAAAGCCAACAACCAGATGGTTCGTGAATATGTATCCCATCACCCCCCTCCCTCATGTAACGTCGACAGAAATGTGGATCATGGTATAGTATCTATCTGATTGGACTAAGTGAACACAGCACACTGAATGGAACCCATAAGATGAAGCAAACGTGAGCTTGATCAACGATGAGAAGATATCACTGTTCGAACAACACACTTTGATCACCCACAAGATGGCAGGTTTGACACAATTATGGGGGTTGCAAGATGGAGTACCTGCTCATCACAGAATCATCTGGCACAGTGGCAGAGAGATAATGATGGATGCAAGATGGAACAGCCGAGAAAGAACTGCCAAAGCAGTCAACCCTTACGAGCTAATGGACAACCATCCATCCACCCTGATGAGCTGAAGGACAACCATTGTTTCTTCAATTTCCATATAATTTTCTGGCCCCCAAGAAAGAACATTCATAATCGTTCTCATGCTATACGTATTTAAAAAAGAATGTTGTATTTTTTTTTATATTGAGATTTGGAAAGTAAATGCCACACTTACAGCGTAATTTCAATGCTCCAGCGAAAGGATCTGAGGGATGCAAGATGGAGAAAATGCCAAGCGGTGAGTCATTGGCAGAAATACCTTCAGGAACGTGTTCCACCACAAATGCCATGCATCATCCCATCGAATGGCCGCAAAGATCAATCCCCGGACAGATTGTAAGCTGTAACATTAAGGGATATCTGAAGAGTAAGATCAATCCCCGGACCTGACAGATTGTAAGCTGTAACATGAAGGGATATCTGAAGAGTAAGATCAATCCCCGGACCTGACAGATTGTAAGCTTTAACATGAAGGGCTATCTGAAGAGTAAGATCAATCCCCGGACCTGACAGATTGTAAGCTGTAACATGAAGGGCTATCTGAAAACCTGAAGATCACCATACCTACTTCACGCGTCATTTAAGATCTATATGAAAGAATCATCTTAAGAGGTTGCGGAATCGGAAGGAGAACTTTTAGATGAATAATTTCTGCCCTATATTTAGCTGATAGACGATTTTAGTACATTTAAAACAAATGATCTAATAAAAGGATACGGTGGGGAAAAGATGGAGGTCCTCCTCACCGCAGAATCATCCTGGAAGAGGCTTGAAGGAGCTGTTCCATCACAGAGGTGTTTTAATGCATCATCCATCAAGTGAGCGTCAAGATCACCAGACCTGATTCATGTGATATTTCTCATCGTGATATTTTGAGATTAAGGTCTTCACCACTTCTCTTGGTTGCAGTCAAGACCTTCATGACAGACTCACCTCTGAGGTTGAGGTATTGCAAGTGAAAGGGGAGTGATCCATCCTGCAAAGAGTGCTAGCCATGAGAACAATGATGCAGACATCTACGATGATATTAATAATGATAATAATAATAGTAATAATAATGATCATAATACTCGTAATAATGATAACAATAATAATAATACTACTTATAAACGATGATATAAAAAAAAATGATAATAATAAAAACAATGATACTGATAAAAATAATTATAATTAAAGTGATAATAATGATAATAATGATATTAAAACAATAATGATGATAAGAATGATTTCGGTGATAAATAAATTATCATAATATTAATAATAATATCAGTTTCCTTTTATTGCGCTATGCCATTAACTGACCAAACTAGTTTATAGTGTCACCGCCTCACTCTTCTTTACCTGCTTTGTTCATACATGCAAATTGAGCAAAAGTATCACTTTTCTGCTATGGGATTATAAAACATGACTTAAACGAATACTTGCTAAATCACGAATGCTCTAACTTATTGTAATATAAAAGAAAAATTGTATACATGTGTTTTCGATTTTTGTTTGTGACATTTCATTAATAAAATCTATGGGGAACCATAATATGATACATACCACTGTTTCATGAAATTATGGTAGATTTTCTTTTTTAATTTCTCATCTTTCGTCTCAGTTTGATGAAATTTTCACTGTTTTCTCTGTTTCAACTTTCTCAATTTATTCAATTCAACTTGCAAATGGGTCGTACTTTCCCTTGAACACCCTTCTGGCTCCAAACGGACAATAAGATACAAGAGCGTTATTCAATTGGCCTTTGTGGTCAAGAAAGGTGGACATATGGAACAGCATGGATCTCCGTCTTCTGAAACCAAGCACATCTGACCAATCTACTGTCACAGAATGCAAGATCATCTTCGTATAACGCGCATTTTACATAATTTCGTTGTTAAAGCTCTTTGATAAGAACTGCCCATTCGATGGAATCACAAAAGGTTTACAATAAATCATTTTAGTCCGTCTTGTGTCCAATTTTTGAACTTTTCATTTAAAGAAAAAACTTGTTCAGACTTTGTCATTCCTTAAATGCGAGATGCAAGATTGCATTCATGAATAAAAATATTTTTATTAAGACGTGCAAAAGAAAAGGATTGTCGATGAACTGCAAATGACATGAAATGATAACGGGGCAGGATGCATGGGGCACAAGCAATGTGGGTACGATGTGACACCCAAATAGTCATGTGAATTTTAGATTTACTTTTAATCAGGAGGTTGTCTTACGTCGAAAGCGAATTCTCTTTTTACCATTGATTGGTATTTTATGTATATCGGGTTATCAATATGAACAAAGAGCTCTTCTTATTTTGGGTAAAGAAAGTGTTTTCTATCCTGCCCCGTTTGTGCTTTCCAGGAGCGTCCGTAGAAAATGTAGTCAATTTTATTAAAGGGAGAGGGGTGGGAGGGGGGGGGGTAGTAGTCTGCTCATTGAATGCTAAGGTATCATTTCAATGCACATTATCGTAGCCTGGCTGGCAGAAGGGCGTTAGATCGAATTTCAGCTAAAAAATAAAGCGTTAAGCAGAAGGGCGTTAGCACTAAATCGCCTCAAACTTTTATAAAACTGATTTATTTCCGAAAAAAAATTGTGGCCGTGTTCTTCTATAACATTTCTATCTGTTTTTTAAGTTTAAAACCAATTTTCGGGACGGAAAGCAGTTTAAATATTAAACAAATCTTTAAATGCGAATAATTCGAAAAGTACTTTTCGAGTCGCTAGCGCGCTGATGCCCTTCTGTCAGCCGGCCGACGGTTCTGCATAGGTACCCTGATCAGAAACTCGGATCTTCATCGGATTTTCATTACTCTCTGTACAACCACTACTTCGAGGGAAAAGGATTACGTGCAAGTTTAGGAAACTTTGTTCTTTGATTTTTTACCTACTGAATTACTTCTTGTACCTTTCATTACATTGTGTCTAACCCCATGTTCTAAAGGAAAGCTTCTTCGGGACTATCCGCAAGCATCACACACTCTGCACCAGTCATCACCGACACAGAATCTCACCTTTTCCTTTTCAGAGTACATCTAGTGTTCATTGCAGCCCTTACTTGCAGAGGACATGTTCATATGCAGGAGACGGGGAAAGACCACATCACATGTATCAAGGGGTACCGTACACACTGTCAGACGGAGAGGTCTCGATCATCCAGTTACCATCACTCATTCTGTCGCCATTTTCACGTAGCTCTTTATCTTGTCACTAAGCTCATCTCCCCCATCTACAGGAGTCATTTTTGACTTGATCTGGATGGAACTTGGAGGCAAGGAATCAATTCTGTGGTGTGTGAGATGGGTATCAGTGGTTTCTGTTTCCATCCATTCTTTCCTCACTCGAACCCAGCTTCCCGTTAGGTGTGGTCAAAATGTGCAGTCACCCCTAGTGTCCATTCCAGCTCTTAAGATTGAACTTATGGTCTAGTATATCCCGGTTGATAGGACCGCATTGAAGGATATCTTCAGTGATCTGAACAACCTGGCCTGAAGGGTTGGCGGAAGTGCTTACCCATCCTCCTCGTTGGAGTGGAGAGGGACAGTCCTTGGTCAAGACCAAAGACTGTCCCCCTCTACTCCAACGAGGAGGATGGGTAAGCGCTCAAGCCAACCCTTCAGGCCAGATTGTTCAGATCATCGAAGAAATCTTTCAATGTGGTCCTATCAACCGGGATGTGCCTGTCCATCAGTCCAACCTTAGGAGCTAGTGCATTCCAATAGTGGACAAACCATCAGTCCACCCTAAGCTTAGGAGTTAATGCATTCCCGTAGTGGACATACCATCGGTTCACCCTTGAGAGCTTGTGCATTCCAACAGTGGACAAACCATCGGTCCACCCTTAGCTTAGGAGTTAATGCATTCCCTTCGTGGACATATCATCAGTTCACCCTCAGATGTAATGCATTCCCAAAGTGGACATACCATCAGTTCAACCTTAGGAACTAGTGCATTTCCAAAGTGGACATACTATCAGTTCACCCTAAGGAGCTAGTGCATTCCCAAAGTGGACTTACCATCAGTCCACCCTTAGTTGCTAGTGCATTCCCAAAGTGGACATACCATCAGTTCACCCTTAGGAGCTAGTGCATTCCCAAAGTGGACTTACCATCAGTTCACCCTTAGGTGCTAGTGCATTCCCAAAGTGGACATACCATCAGTTCACCCTTAGGAGCAAGTGCATTCCCAAAGTGGACTTACCATCAGTCCACCCTTAGGTGCTAGTGCATTCCCAAAGTGGACATACCATCAGTTCACCCTTAGGATCTAGTGCATTCCCAAAGTGGACATACCATCAGTTCAACCTTAGGAGCTAGTGCATTCCCAAAGTGGACTTACCATCAGTTCACCCTTAAGAGTTAATGCATTCCCATAGTGGACATATCATCAGTTCACCCTCAGATGTAATGCATTCCAAAAGTGGACATACCATCAGTTCAACCTTAGGAACTAGTGCATTTCCAAAGTGGACATACTATCAGTTCACCCTAAGGAGCTAGTGCATTCCCAAAGTGGACTTACCATCAGTCCACCCTTAGTTGCTAGTGCATTCCCAAAGTGGACATACCATCAGTTCACCCTTAGGAGCTAGTGCATTCCCAAAGTGGACTTACCATCAGTTCACCCTTAGGTGCTAGTGCATTCCCAAAGTGGACATACCATCAGTTCACCCTTAGGAGCAAGTGCATTCCCAAAGTGGACTTACCATCAGTCCACCCTTAGGTGCTAGTGCATTCCCAAAGTGGACATACCATCAGTTCACCCTTAGGATCTAGTGCATTCCCAAAGTGGACATACCATCAGTTCAACCTTAGGAGCTAGTGCATTCCCAAAGTGGACTTACCATCAGTTCACCCTTAAGAGTTAATGCATTCCCATAGTGGACATATCATCAGTTCACCCTCAGATGTAATGCATTCCCAAAGTGGACATACCATCAGTTCAACCTTAGGAACTAGTGCATTTCCAAAGTGGACATACCATCAGTTCACCCTAAGGAGCTAGTGCATTCCCAAAGTGGACTTACCATCAGTCCACCCTTAGTTGCTAGTGCATTCCAAAAGTGGACATACCATCAGTTCACCCTTAGGAGCTAGTGCATTCCCAAAGTGGACTTACCATCAGTTCACCTTTAGGTGCTAGTGCATTCCCAAAGTGGACTTACCATCAGTCCACCCTTAGGTGCTAGTGCATTCCCAAAGTGGACATACCATCAGTTCACCCTTAGGATCTAGTGCATTCCCAAAGTGGACATACCATCAGTTCAACCTTAGGAGCTAGTGCATTCCCAAAGTGGACTGACCATCAGTTCACCTTTAGGTGCTAGTGCATTCCCAAAGTGGACTTACCATCAGTTCACCCTTAGGTGCTAGTGCATTCCCAAAGTGGACATACCATCAGTTCACCCTTAGGATCTAGTGCATTCCCAAAGTGGACATACCATCAGTTCAACCTTAGGAGCTAGTGCATTCCCGAAGTGGACACACCATCAGTTCCCCCTTAGGAGCTAGTGAATTCCCAAAGTGGACATACCATCAGTTCACTCTTAGGAGCTAGTGCATTCCCAAAGTGGACTTACCATCAGTCCACCCTTAGGTGCTAGTGCATTCCCAAAGTGGACATACCATCAGTTCACCCTTAGGATCTAGTGCTTTCCCAAAGTGGACATACCATCAGTTCAACCTTAGGAGCTAGTGCATTCCTATAGTGGACATATCATCAGTCCACCCTTAAGGGCTAGTGCATTCCCTAAGTGGACATACCATCAGTTCACCCTTAGGAGCTAGTGCATTCTCAAAGTGGACTTACCATCAGTTCCCCCTTAGGAGCTAGGGCATTCCCGAAGTGGACACACCATCAGTTAACCCTTAGGAGCTAGTGCATTCCCAAAGTGGACATGCTATCAGCCCACCCTTATGATCTAGTGTATTGCCAAAGTGGACATACTATCAGTTCACCCTTAGGAGCTAGTGCATTCCCAAAGTGGACATACCATCACTTCACTCTTAGGAGCTAGTGCATTCCCAAAGTGGACTTACCATCAGTCCACCCTTAGGTGCTAGTGCATTCCCAAAGTGGACATACCATCAGTTCACCCTTAGGATCTAGTGCTTTCCCAAAGTGGACATACCATCAGTTCAACCTTAGGAGCTAGTGCATTCCTATAGTGGACATACCATCACTTCACTCTTAGGAGCTAGTGCATTCCCAAAGTGGACTTACCATCAGTCCACCCTTAGGTGCTAGTGCATTCCCAAAGTGGACATACCATCAGTTCACCCTTAGGATCTAGTGCTTTCCCAAAGTGGACATACCATCAGTTCAACCTTAGGAGCTAGTGCATTCCTATAGTGGACATATCATCAGTCCACCCTTAGGGGCTAGTGCATTCCCTAAGTGGACATACCATCAGTTCACCCTTAGGAGCTAGTGCATTCCCAAAGTGGACTTACCATCAGTTCACCCTTAGGAGCTAGTGCATTCCCGAAGTGGACACACCATCAGTTAACCCTTAGGAGCTAGTGCATTCCCAAAGTGGACATGCTATCAGCCGACCCTTATGATCTAGTGCATTCCCAAAGTGGACATACCATCAGTTCACCCTTAGGAGCTAGTGCATTCCCAAAGTGGACATACTATCAGTTCACCCTTAGGAGCTAGTGCATTCCCAAAGTGGACATATCCTCAGTTTACCCTTAGGAGCTAGTGCATTCCTAAAGTGGACATACCATCAGTCCATTCTTATGAGCTAGTGCATTCCCAAAGTGGACATACCATCAGTTCACCCTTAGGAGCTAGTGCATTCTTATAGTGGACATACCATAAGTCCACGCTTAAGAGTTGCATTGCCAAAGTTGACATACCATCAGTCAACCCTTAAAAGCTGCGTTTCTGTATTACCACCAGTCCACCATCAAGAGCTGCATTCCTTTAGTGGACATACCATCAGTCCACCCTTATGAGCTGCATTCTTATAATGGACATACCATCAGTCCACCCTTATGAGCTGCATTCTTATAGTGGACATACCACCTGTCCACCCTTAAGAGCTGTGTTTCTGTAGTGGACATACCATCAGTCCTCCCTCATGAGCTGCCTTTCTGTAGTGGACATACCATAAGTCCACCCTTAAGAGCTGTGTTTCTGTAGTGGACATACCATCAGTCCTCCCTTATGAGCTGCATTCTTATAATGGACATACCATCAGTCCACCCTTATGACCTGCATTCCTATAGTGGACATACCACCTGTCCACCCTTAAGAGCTGTGTTTCTGTAGTGGACATACCATCAGTCCTCCCTTAAGAGCTGCCCTTCTGTAGTGGACATACCATCAGTCCACCCTTAAGAGCTGTGTTTCTGTAGTGGACATAACATCAGTCCTCCCTTATGAGCTGCATTCTTATAATGGACATATCATCAGTCCACCCTTATGACCTGCATTCCTATAGTGGACATACCACCTGTCCACCCTTAAGAGCTGTGTTTCTGTAGTGGACATACCACCTGTCCACCCTTAAGAGCTGCCTTTCTGTGGTGGACATACCATCAGTCCACCCTTAAGAGCTGCCTTTCTGTAGTGGAAATACCATCAGTCCACCCTTAAGAGCTGCCTTTCTGTAGTGGACATACCATCAGTCCACCCTTAAGATCTGCATTCTTATAGTGGACATACCATCAGTCCACACTTATGAGCTGCATTCTTATAATGGTCATACCATCAGTCCACCCTTATGACCTGCATTCCTATAGTGGACATACCACATGTCCACCCTTAAGAGCTGTGTTTCTGTAGTGGACATACCATCAGTCCTCCCTTAAGAGCTGCCTTTCTGTAGTGGACATACCATCAGTCCACCCTTAACAGCTGTGTTTCTGTAGTGGACATACCATCAGTCCTCCCTTAAGAGCTGCCTTTCTGTAGTGGACATACCATCAGTCCACCCTTAAGAGCTGTGTTTCTGTAGTGGACATACCATCAGTCCTCCCTTAAGAGCTGCCTTTCTGTAGTGGACATACCATCAGTCCACCCTTAAGAGCTGTGTTTCTGTAGTGGACATACCATCAGTCCACCCTTAAGAGCTGCTTGCCAAAGTGGACATACCATCAGTCCACCCTTAAGAGCCGCGTTTTTGTAGTGGACATACCATCAGTCCACCCTTAAGAGCTGCTTTGCCAATGTGGACATGCCATCAGTCCACCCTTAAGAGCTGCGTTTCTGTAGTGGACATACCACCAGTCCATTATTAAGAGCTGCATCCCTATAGTGGACATACCATCAGTCCACCCTTAAGAGCTGCATTCTTATAGTGGACATACCATCAGTCCACGCTTAAGAGCTGCATTCTTATAGTGGACATACCATCAGTCCACCCTTAAGAGCTGCATTCCTTTAGTGGACATACCATCAGTCCACCCTTAAGAGCTGCATTCCTATAGTGGACATACCATCAGTCCACCCTTAAGAGCTGCCTTCCTATAGTGGACATACCATCAGTCCACCCTTAAGAGCTGCATTCCTATAGTGGACATACCATCAGTCCATCATTATGACCATCATTCCTATAGTGGACATACCATCAGTTCAACCTTATAAGCGGCATTCTAATACTGGATATACCATTAGATCCTGCCTTTTGTGCTGCATTCCTATAGTAGACATACCATCAGTCTGCCCTTAGGAGCTAGTGCATTTTCATAGTAGACAATCCATCAGTCGATCCTTAAGAGCTGCATTCCAGTAGTGGACAAACCATCAGTCCACCATTATTAGCGGTACATTCCGACAATGGATAAAACATCAGCACGGTCTCGTGATGTTTAAACAAAAAACGAAAAAAAAAATTAAGATAATGTATATTCATCTGTTCGGATACTTTCCTCATCACCTAATCAAACCGAAAGACAATGTCCTTTAACGATACCATACCAACACTTTATTACCAACTCTATTCCGTCTCCATTCCTAGATGACTTTCTATGTTTCACTGTACGGTATCTAGTGTCCAGTCAAATGTGTTTCTTTCTGATACACCGTAGTGCTGTTTTTTGTTTTGTTTTGTTATGTTTTGTTTTGTTTTGTTATGTTTTGTTTTGGTTTGTTATGTATTTATGTCATCATTGTTTTCGTCGTTGTTGTTTTTGTTGTTGTTACCGTGTCTCTCCGTAATTTGTTTTGTCCACTATGAAATGATCAGGTCATAAACCGTATCCATTTTTTCATAACTCTGCTGAATAATTATTGCAACAACAAACGCAGCGTCGCTGATTTGCTTCGACAATGCGTTCTTATAAACATCAAGGGAACAATATATTGTCCATGGAAGTTTCAAATAAACAAATGAAGAAAAAAAAGAAAAAATATATAAAAAGAAACATTTGAATGATTAGTGCCACTTCTAGTCATATAACTTCAGTAATTGAAACCCTTCTGCTCAATTTCTGCAAACGAGAAATAATCAATTTCTCATCATATTCTTGTCAAATGAGGTAGCTTTCACAGCCTCATAACTAAACAAGAACTAGAAAGAAATGACATGGAATTATAGCTTTAACTCAGCGTCTATATAAAACATATTAAAATCAACCCACTTCAACGTCAATAAGTATTCTTTTGATTGACGATCTCATTCAACCACGCTAGCTAGGTAGATCAACTTCAACTTTAATTTAAAATTAAGGATCCATACTTTCATCCAAAATTGTAATTTCACAGATATAAAAGAATTAAAATTTTGGTTACATTTTTCCTGGGAATTGCAATATGGGCCGAGTTTTTTTTCCAAAAAAAGGGTTGGGTAGCAAATTCTTCTGTTGGGGTTGGGTTCAATTTCGATCGGGTAATCAAAGCACAATCAACGATGGTTGGACAGCAGATCATGTCCATGGTTAGACAAAGAGGGTCTCTGCTTATCACAGTAAAGCCATGTGGTTTTAGCTCAGCTTCTTATCGTAACACCAGTTGGAGAAAACACCTTAACACCATGTTGCGTCTTCTCAAAGTAATACATCAGCGGCAACAACACCGTCGCTCACTTTAAATCCAGTGGTCACAACAACCTGACACTGCGGTGTTTCGTATAATAACATCAATGGCAATAACACCTTGAGAGCTAACACCAAGATGTCTGCTACAACTACATCAGTGGCAACACCACCAGATTGCCTTTACTGACAGTAACATCAGCAGGAAAACCACCGTAAGGTCGGTGCCCTTATAAATGGAATCTTCCATCACCATCAACCAGTGTCAGCTGCCGTCGATATCATCCTCGTCATCCTCTTAACCGTCTTCTAGTAAATCCTTCACCAGCCTTGGTGACCCAATGAACTTCATCACTATGCAACAAACAGATAACAAAATGGCTTATCGTCTGATCATCTATATGCATCTTTTCCGCTCAAGTTTATGCAATATGATATTTTTCACTGAAAAATTCACCTACAGTATTGTATTTAGAATTGAAACCAAGATTTCATAGGATTGCATTATTATCATTTTATAGAAATGAAGTAGTTTTAGCTTGAATCTTTTTTTTATATTAGACAAAGAGCGTAAATGCCAAAAAGGGGAATCTCTTCACTATACAAACAAATATTGAAATATTTATATCGATTCTGTCGACAACAAAAAAATGTATAACCGGTTAAGGTCCGAGACCTCATCACAAAGGTCGTTCCATATGCAACAATTCACTCAACTCTGCAAACCCGGATTTAATTTTAACATACCTTATTGATGAGATGCAGGCTCATTGCATACCTTATATCTGAAATAAAATATATGAAAGCTATTGAAATATAAAGAAACGTGAATTATGACAACGATTATAATTATAATGTCGACAGTCATTATGACAAACTATTCAAATAAAATTATGAAAAACACGTTTCATTACTTGAGTGTGTCATTTCAAGTGTTCACGTGTTTCACTTATAGATACATGTACTGTTGGGGCATAAAGGTCTCCTTTGTTGACACGTGAGCATGGGTGTCGATCCCGGGGGGGGGGGGGATGGGGGGATATATCCCCCCCCCAATATTTCAGGTGGGGGGTGGCCTGTACAATCATCCCCCCCCCCAATAATTTACCATCAAAAAAAAAAAAAAAAAGAGAAAAATTAATAATAAGAGCCCCGTGAGAGTAGTTAATGGTTATTACTCGCAAGATGACCATCAATATACACATTTTGCTATCTCATTTTCATAATACAAACGTAAATGAGACAAACGTATATGAGACAAGAATAAATTGAATTCTCGCTCATATGGCTTCATCAGGAATTGATGAATTTATTCAATTTATTCAATCAACAACATCATAGAAATGCAGTGCGCCGAATGCAAAGCCGCAGCGTTAAAAAGCAACGAGCTAAATGTTAAGCGCGAAGCGAAAAAGTGCAAAAAAATGTAGAGAGTGGGAGAGAGAGATAATAAGATACAGAGAGGAAACAGGCGCGTAGCCAGGTGGGGGGTGGTGGGGGAGGTGGCGGGGGAGGTGGCGGGGGAGGCCGGGAGGTGGTGGTGGTCGGGAGGTGGTGGGGGAGGTGGGGAGGTAGCCAGAATGTCAGAGCTTCCGCGCTACGCGCGGAGGAAGGGGAACTTGATTCAAACAAGGATTAAGAGTCGAGAACGGTACAACGCATCGTCTTCTTTGCCTAATAATTTAATGAAACGTCAAAGCTTCCGCGCTTCGCGCGAAAGAGGGGGGGGGGGGGTGGGGAACTGAATTCAGACAAGGATTAAGAGTCGAGAATGGTACAACGAATCGTCTTCTTTCTTTAATAATTTAATGAAATGTCAGAGCTTCCGCGCTATGCGCTGAGGAAGGGGGAACTTGATTCAAACAAGGATTAAGAGTCGAGAACTGTACAACGAATCGTCTTCTTTCTCTAATAATCTAATGAAACATCAAAGCTTCCGCCCTCCGCGTGGGACGGGGAACCCCCTCCCTGCACCCACCCCCTAGGGAGCGCGCTACGCGCGCTCTGTAAGTGATTCGTAAGTGCTCACTCCCGCCCCCCTAAAATAAAATCATCTACGCGCTTGAGAGGATAATAAGCCATATTCTCTGAAATGTTATCTTTATTGAGGGTGACTTGAAAAAAGTTAATAACTTGTAAGGGAGGGGTGTAACCTGCCACACGCTTCTACCTCTTGGTTGCTTTGATCCATTGCCGAAAATATTTTGACACCTATCATCCCCCCAACCACGGATACAAATCGACACCGTTGCACGTGAGTTTTGCCTTTCACTTTTAAAAAGAGAACTTCGGGCAGTTTTCTGATTAGGAATATATGTATTGCTGGCTCATACAGTACATCTACGACAAGAGAAATTTCCAAATAATATTCCACCACAAGCAGTCACGATAAGCTGTAAAGATATTTTATACGAACGAAGAATTTATTTTCTAACTTGTCAGGATTTCATCACTCCGGTCGGTCATTTCGAGAGATCAATTACTTTTTACTTAGTTACATATTAAAGATACTATGTCCCATTTGCAGGCCAACACAATGGAAAGGTTAAATTTTAATGGCATTTGAAAGACAATACTAATTTAGAACTTCCCTTAAAACGATAGGGCTTGAACAAGGCTTTTAGTGGGAAAATAACGACCATTAGTTGTCAAATCTACGTAAATGATTGCAATCCCTTAAGTAAAAGTCTGCTTCTCAGACCTTTTTACAGAATGGTCTTAAGTCTCGTGCTGCACAAAGATTCAATCTGTTTAATTTTGGCCATTACAAGTTGTGGGTTATTAATGTAGACAAATGCTCATGTACCTGTTACAGCTCGTTTATGTATCTTATTACCAAAGAGAAAAAGATGTCAGCCAGTCACTCAATAGTGTCTGACAGTAAAGTCTAGAAGGTAAACGGGTTTCTTTGTATAATTTGAATACTAGGACACTGCTAATGTTTTAATTTCACAAATAGGACAAACATGACATATTCATATTTCCTGCAGAGTTCTACATATTTGATTTTGGCTGCAAAAGGTATGTTTTTCCTGAAAATTTCATGAATATTCATCGTTATGCAAATTGTTGTATTATATACAACAATGGGCAAATAATTGTTTCCACACCAATGATTTAAGTGAGACGAACTAACATTTAATATTGAAGCTGTTGTCGTTTGTATATACATGAACTTGAAGTAATAAGTAGCCTTGAAAATATCGCAATATATCATGTGTGAGGGAGCTTGAAGTTTAATGGTGAAGGTTTTTTGAGTCTATATAGCCTTTACACTGTTTCATTAATGAGATATATCTCCAATCAAATCAAACTGAGTGATGTTATCGAACAACTTAAGAATATCACTCTTTTGTTCTCATAAATAAACCTGGCTAACCTGAAAATTGCATTATAATGTAAATTCATCGTAACTGAAAATGTAATACAATATACAACAATGGGCAAATAATTGTTTCCAGACTAATGATTTAAGTGAGAAGAACTAACATTTAATATTAAAGCTGTTGCCGACTATATTTTACACTCCAAACAAATCAAAGTGACTGATGTTATCGAACAACTTAACAACATCAATCTGGCTTAAAGTGACTCCGTAACGCTGATGAAGGTTGATGAAAAAACTGCGTAATTGTTGTATGAATTTTTACTTATTATATTCCTTCTACTGTACTAACCCCGAAAAAATCCACTGTGCGACACCCTCTAACAGTAAATTTCTCCAACCATTTTTGAGTTTTTCCAACCGTTTTTGCCCTTAAATGTCTGAAATGGTATACAAAGCCAATGCATTGCTTTGTGACAATTTTCATTCACTAAAAATGTAATTAAATTGTAATAATAGAGTTAAGAAAATCAAGAAATCAATCAGATAATTTTTCCCAATTTGTAGCATTAATAATGGTCTATTTTTACTCAAACTCACAGATTATCTTTAATTGTACATTAAGCATTAAAGTCACTACCTTCCCAATAAACAGAACACTAAAAAATAACCTCTTTTGGGAAGGTATTTTAAGTGATTTTAAAGTATGGTGCCTTTTGAACTAGATTTAAACGTTATCGACACGTGCCTTCATTTAAACAAAAAAGGTACTCCTGTTCACCTTTTCATCTAACCTAAAAACCACCAATTTATCACGCGACTGGAGTATAAACGTGATTCCACTTACCTCTGTATTAAAGCTTATCTGCCGTAGTTTACAGGAGGGATTAGAGCGCCCTGCAAGGTCACTGGACAGGTGGTTATCTCATCAACTCAGCTCTCAGTTAACATAAGAAAAAGAGGATCATGGGGGACCAATGGTCACCGATTAGGCACTGTTTGTTATATAAATGGCGCAAGTAGCTACAAGTAGTGCAGTGGGCCTTTAAAATCAAGTGTTTATGACCAAATAACCACTTGACCAAGCAACGAGTTTTTTTATTCGTTAACCGACGGTGGTGATAAATAAGTAATTATTTGGTCTTTTAAGCACCTTTATCGATCGGTTTCACAGGTTATCCAAGGTTGATGGTAATAATCACGTTACTTACACCGGCTAATCGTCTTATTGTTCTGTCCGTGAATCTGTGGTTGTATTAAATTAGCAATTTGAGGTGTCTTGCACACCTCTTTAAATGGTTTGAAAGTTACCATAACTTTCTTGGTGATGATCACGTGGCTCAAGCTGATTACTAATCTAAGCTGTGAATCCGTGATATTTAGGTGTGAAAAATTTGTTATTATTAGGTGTCTTAAAACACCTATTTAAATGGTAGTCAAGGTTGCCATAAGTTCCGCGGTAAAGATCTCGTGACTCAAACGGATTATTAATCTAAGCTGGGCATCCGTGATTTTTAGGTGTGAAAAATTTGTCATTATTAGGTTCCAGGCCCCCCCCCCCCCCCCCTCCCAGTACAGTAAGGGTTGATGGCGGTGGTAAGCCTTTACACTGTTTCATTAATGAGATATATCTTCAATCAAATCAGACTGAGTGATGTTATTTAACAACTTACCAGTATTGAATTCCCATTTTCCTAAAAAAAAAAAAATTGCACAAATGAATGGAGATCGCACTCTGTTTAATGATAGGTCTTTGAACTGTATACATAGTTTTGAGAACAGCCGGGGGGGGGGGTCTGCACATAATCTGCATTTAAATGAGGAAAGCCAAGAACATAACAACCGTCACACCACGGTATCTTTAGGCGATTAAACTTTCCAAACTTCTTAACTTGTAAGCCTGAATTAAAGTTTTAATTGCACGACGCATGGCTGTGACGTAAGGAATAACGCATATTCAGATATCCACTAAACTTGGTGACAATATATGCTACCCAATTAGTGTAAATATTCTTTTTGTAGAAAGATACTAACCATTGTGTAATTTAACTTTGGAAATTTGGAATTGAATTGGAGCGTTGGACGATGAATACACGTTTAGCTGACCAAGAGTGCGAGGCAGTTTTCACTCCCCGTGGGATCATAAAATATGTCATCTAGATCGATTGCCTGTTCGGTCTGGAGTATCGACGGTCATTAAATCTAAGATCAGACCATCGATGGTTCATTAGATGTTATTCCAATCTGAACATTTTCAGGCGTTAACAAAAAGTTAAAATCAGTTCGAGGAGAGACGGTAAGACAATAACAAGCACAATCTAAGACGTATTCATAGTGAAAGACGTTGGTCTCAAGTTTGTTTTTTGTTTTTTAATTTATTTTTCACATATGGTAAGGATCACCCTTTTCAGCTAAAAGCTGGTCTTCAAAGGGGTTATGTAAGTTGTTGTTCTTGTTTTTTAGTGTTGACGCTGTTTCATTCACTTTTTTTGTCTTTAACTTGTTTCAAAATACATCTGAATTGTATGCTCTACATCCAGGGGCGGCGATTTCTTCTCATGACCGGGAGGGGGGGGGGGGAGGCATATGGAAACGTTGTATCCTCCGCTCAATCTGACTTGCGTGCATAGAACAAATAAGCATTTTTCCACGAAAAAGTCAAGTTTTCTAAAATGTGCGTTCTTTTCCAGCATTGGGGCGCCCGGAATTCACTCGGGTAACATTTCATAAAGTATAATATAAAAAGACCATATGCAAATTTTCTGTACTTTTGTCGGAAAAAATACATTTATCCAGCACAGTGTCGTCTCTTTTTGCGTTGGAGAAGAGCAAATAGCGAGTTTCAATCACACTTTGGCCGCTCTCGCAAGCTCTCACTCGTTTCGCTGTGGTCAAGCGACTTTGGCGCAAGCGGTTAATGAAAATACTAATCGTTAGCTTTCTTCTGGTATTAAACTTGTTTTGATTGATTGTATAATTTTGTCGGAATAAAGGAAACAAAAAGGCTCGACCAATAATTTATCAGTGTCTGAATTGACCTTTTGACCTTGAATTCCCTGATGCAAGCGCACTAATGACGTCATCTTCGCTAAATCGGCGTCTTTTATCGTAAAATGCGACACTTTCACAATGTTTATACATCTTTTTGTATCTATTAGTAAGATTTAACATATTTTTTCCGATATCACTGAAGTTTTGGGTTTTATTTAATGAGTAATTTTAAAATAAGAGCCATTTTACTGTTGTAATTTACTGGATCGTACCATTAAAGTCGCAGGGTAGAAAGATGCATTTTCCAACCGCGCCGAATTTAATTTACGTTCCGACATTCTGTTAAATGGGTTCGTGTTGTTAAGAATCCACTGCTTTCTGCTCCAACAAACGTCCACATGCGGAGTCGTTTATCAACTAAATTATTCAAATTTATGGATGCTTCCTAGCTTCCCAGGTGTTTGTGTTGCTTTTGAAGCATTTCATTCACCTGCTATCATTCTTTGTACTCCAATTGCCCGAACACAAATTTCATTTTGGTTTTATGGTTTCATCGGAGTCGTTTATCAACTATATGTTTTCAAATTTATGAATGCTTCCTCCCCAGGTGTTTGTGGTGTTTATGCATTTCATTCACCTGTTATTATTCTTTGTACTCCAATTGTTAGAATACAAAATGCATTTTGGTTTTATAGTTTCATGCAATAAGTAAGTCAACAAAAGAGTATGTTCTGCACAATAAAAATAATGTGTGTCCCTACTGTACAATGTAATGTGTCCCCTCATTTTGTAATAGTTAATTTACCCATTCACATAATGGAACTACCTGCCCGATGAAGCCAGCGGCCTGTGACCCCTGAGCACTCAATACCGTGTGGGAGTCAGTTTGTGATCAACTTCTTTTATGAGACAAATACAAGCAAACGTTTCCATATGGGGACGACGAAAGGTGAGGGACCAGTGGCGTACGTAATGAGCAAAAATGTTGGAGGAGGGGGCAGAAGAAAATAATTCGCATCACCACCACTCTTATATGTTACATGCATGCCCCGCAGAACGTTTTTCAAGTGGGGGGGGGGGGGGGGGCTAAAGTATTAATGACAAGGGAGAGCGTAGCATAAATTTGCATGCGGTCCAGAGGCAAAGCCCCGGCGGGGGTCAAGAGGTGGACCCTACGGAAGCTCACGGATTTTAGGCATTTAATTACGATCATGAGCATATTTTGATACCTCATTTGTGACAGGTCAATAATTGGCGTGGGGAAAAGGAGGCGGAGCCTACTAAAACTCAGGGGTTTTAGGCATTACATTGTGGTCAAACTAGCATCCAGGGACCTGCCTTAGGACCCTTAGTGGGGCCCACTGTGACTTCTCTGCAGTAATGTCTTCTCCAGTAATGTGAAAGCTGTCACCTCCTACAACCGAACCCAAGCCCAGGCCATTGTCCAGCGTGCACTCAAGCCATTGCAAGAGAGGCCTGATAGTGCACACTGAAGAATAGCCTGCACCAAACCCAAGCCCAGCCACAGGAGGCAACAATCTCACATTACTACACATAAATATTCCTAGATTAAATAAGTGCAAGTCAGATATTTTAAGAATATTACAATTATAGAAAAGCGTTTTTGTGTGGGCAAGAAAACCCACATTATTTATTATTCTAACAGCCCGTTTTTGTACAACATTAACTTTGTCCATGAGGGGTATAGAGCTTTTCCCCAATGCGAGTATACAATAATTAAGATAAGGCAAGATCAAGGTAGAATAGAAAAGAAGCATGACATTAGGAGGTACAAAAGGTTTCAACTTAGTCATTACACAGGAGTTCAGCTTACTTAAACAATTGATGTGAACTTTCCATGTTAGTTTACTGTCTATACAGACACCTAAGAATTTGGTGGATTCAACCTGGTTGATTATTACGTTATTGATTTTGATATGGCCTGGTAACGATGATACAGAATTACTGAAAAGCATTAAATAATATATGTTTTATTATATTGTGCGACAATTTATTGGCTTGAATCCATTTAAAAACGCAAAATTTGATTGATTCGTTCAATCTTATATGAATGTGGTGGCTCGTCGGTTAAGAACGGCAGGCTTCAATATTTACTAAATCTTTGAACAAATACGAAATCTAACTGCAGCTAATTAATACACAGACAAGAAAATAAAAAAAGGAGATGCCATAATGATGACATTGACGATGATTAAAAGTTAGGATACAATATTATGAAGCAATGTCTTCTGAAGACATATTTATGGCATTTTTAGAAAAATTTACCCTCAAGCGTAAAATTGAACACATTTTTAATTCAAAATGTATGTGTAGATCTGTGTGAGATCTTTTTTTTTTAG
Organism: Strongylocentrotus purpuratus; assembly: GCF_000002235.5. NCBI lineage: Eukaryota > Metazoa > Echinodermata > Echinoidea > Camarodonta > Strongylocentrotidae > Strongylocentrotus > Strongylocentrotus purpuratus. The sequence continues at coordinate 150,385 of NW_022145573.1, read as the reverse complement.
GGGGGTGGGGGGTGGGTGGCACGCGAGCCAAGCTTCGAAGGAGAGGCAAATCAAACATCTCTCCTTTTTTTATTCTTTTTTTTGGTATTTGTCATTCAGTTACGATTTAGGTTTTTTTTTAAGGACTACATGACTGTATGATTTATTTCGTGTATTTATAACAGAAGTATGCTTTGTATATTGTAAAGGAAATAATAAATCATTGTGGAAGTAGGACCTACTGTGCATTAATACATGTATTTAAGCTATTAATTTCAAATATGGTATTGGTTAGATGATGATTATAATTATATCAAGCCTTACGTAATATAATGTTTTACTATAATTTTGAATCTTAATTGTCGATTAAATATATTCGATTTTTGTTTGTTGAGAGAAAAAGAATGAAAAAAAACATTCCAACTCAATTACAACAACAAAAATCCAACACCTCCCCAGCAACTGTGGATTGGGCTACTCTCTTTGCACAGTGTGTACATGTGTGTGTTTTTGTTATATTTGACAAAAGTGTGAAATGATACTTGATTTCTGATGTGTTTTTGTATTACTTACTTCTTAGATTTTCCTTTCTTGATGAAAGATATAAATAAAATGTACCATGCTTTTTTTTCGAGGCGTCTGTCAAATTTTGGATCTTCAGTGACTAGTCCCTCAGAAGCTTCTGCTAAGCAAGTGACAGAGAAATTATGATTTCAACTAAAGCTGCACAATGCATGGTATATTTGATTTCTATTCAAATTTCATTTTGAAATCTTTCCATATTTGATGAACATGATGTGTATTGGCATATGGGTTTTGGTTGGAGCGATGGATGTGGTTAAAAGCGTTGGTGTATTATCTGGATATACCAATTTCAGATTCTGAATATTGGCAGCGAATAGAATCATTTTGAAAAGGTTGCAATTCATGGTTGTACACAAGACTTGTCATTTAATATATTCTCTCGATAAAGAAAATATGAATATAATCTTGGGCTTTGAATGAGACGATTTGAACATTTTATCACTATTGGACAGGGAAAGAGAAATGGCGAAAAAACTAATCAAAACGAAGATTAAAGATATCTTTTGATTGTTTATTCGTGATAGATAAGAATGCAGGTATTCTAGAACGATGATAAATCAATTATTCGACGTTTATTGATTCGTTCAATTTTACATGAATGTGGTGACTTTTCGGTTACGAACAGCAGGCTTCGATATTTAATCAATCTACCAATCAATACAAGATCTAGCTGTAGTTAATAAACAGGCAAGAAATTATTTTAAGAAGGGAGATGCCAGAATGATGACATTGGTGAGCATTTGAAGTTTGGATAAAATATAATGAAAAAATGTGTTCTCAGTCCATATTTATTTCAAATTTAGAAAGTTAAAACCACCAGCGTATTATTAACACCGTGCTCAATTCAAAATATGTGTGTGTATCTTTTTGGGGTATTTACTATTTGTATTTGGGGGAATAGGGGAGTGTGTGGGACAAGCTAAAACGGGGAGGGGAGCCATAGATATCTCTTGTCTCATTTCATTCTTTTTTTAAATTGTCATTTCAGTTATGATTTGGGTTCTTTTCATCTTTTAATGAATTAATGATTGTACGATCTTTTTTTATAATGATAGCCAAAGTATGCTTTTTCTATTGTAGAGGAAATGTGATAAGAAATCATCGTAGAAGCAGGGCCGACTGTGCTGTAATACATGTATGAAATATAACTATTCATTTCATACATTATATTGAAGAGATTATAAGTATAATTGTAGTAAGCCTTATGTAATATAATTTTCTACTATTTTCGATCTTAATTGTAGAATTAATGTATTCAATTTGTGTTTGTTGAGAGAAAAAGAATGAAAATAACATTCCAACTCAATTACAACAACAAAATGCAGCCCCCTCCCCCCCCCCAAAAAAAAAAAACACACACCAGCAACTGTGGAATGGGCAACTCTCTCTGCAAGCGCAGTGTGTGTGAGTGTGTGCGTGAGTGTGTTCACAAAGTCACGTTTGCATAGGCAAGGTGGTGGTGTGGCGCTTTATGTCCAGGAGGCATACAACCCAGTACAAATGAAAATGGAAGTGCCCACAGAACTGGAGGTTCTTTGGGTGAAAATACGACCTGAACGTCTTCCATGAGCAATTTCGCATCTGATCGTGGCGGTAGTGTATCATCCGCCAGACAGTGAGTATACAGACATACTTCTTCTTCTTCTTATCGAGTCACTACACAAGTCCCGTCCAGTGGTCCACACAGGCTTTGGCACGGCAATTCACGGCTTGCAGGTCGTCTTGGGTGCATGGCTCTGGCAGGAGTGGGCAGACTAGCAGGTGTTCCATTGTCTGTTCCTGGCCGCATTCACATGCCGTTTGTTCGTCTCCTAGACCCCACCTCTGCATTAGGACTCTGCATCGACCGTAGCCAGTTCTTAGGCGGTTGAGGCTAAGCCAGGTAGGCCAAGTCTCACTGGAGCCGGTTGCGAGGGATTCCTTCGGGCTGAGGGAGAGTTTATGTGGAGTGGTCTGAAGGTGGTTAGACCACAAAGTCATCCTTTGGTTGTGAGGGCTAGTATTAAGAGGCTCTACAGAGTGCAGAAAGCTGTGTCTGGATTTGAGCCGCTTGCCCACTGGCTGTTGTTCGAAGAGTGGGTGGAGTGGATTGTTTTCTTGTTTGTCCTTTTCTTTCTGGGACAAGACCAACCTTCTGACGTGTGGAGGGGCAATACCGCAGAGCAGGTAGATGTCTTCTACTTTTGTTGGTCTAAGGCATCCAGTGATCGCTCTGCAAGATGAATTTAGAGCTGGGTCAATCTTGGTTGCATGGGCCGACCTACTCCATACTGGAGATGCATACTCCGCAGCAGAGAAGCAAAGCGCGAGGGCTGTCGTCCGGATTGTTCTGGCATCAGTCCCCCAGTTGGTGTTGGCTAGCTTCTTGAGGATGCTGTTGCGGGCTCCAACTTTAGCCTTTGTGTTGGCAATGTGGTTCTTGTAGGTAAGGGAGCGATCGAGTGTGACGCCTAAGTAGACTGGGTTGGGAGTGTGCTTCAGCCTTTTCCCATACCAGCTGATCCTTAGTTGATGGTTGGCATCCCTGTTCTTGAGGTGGAATGCGCTTATCTGAGTTTTATCAGGGTTAGCTCTCAGGTGGTTGGTTGCATAGTATGGGATGAGACCGGCCAGAGCATCACTGAGGGACTCCTCCAACTTCACAAAAGACTGGTTCTGGGTGGCGATGCAGAGATCATCGGCGTAGAGGAAGCTCCTGGTGTTTGGGTGGATCGGTTGGTCATTCGTGTACACGTTAAAGAGTAACGTTGCGAGCACACTTCCTTGTGGTAGGCCATTTTTCTGTCTGCGCCATCTGCTGCGATTCCCATTGAGAACCACAAAATATCGCCGATTGGACAGCAACGTCTGGATGAGTCCAGTCAGTCTCACGTCCTTTGTCAGCTCAAAGATCTTCCTGGTAAGGATTCTGTGGTTCACGGTGTCGTAGGCAGCAGAGAGATCAACGAAAGCAGCTCCGGTGATTAGCTTACTCTCATACCCGTCCTCAATAAACTGAGTGAGGTTTAGAAGTTGGCCAGTGCATGATTTTCCTGGCCTAAACCCTTCTTGTTCTGGAATGAGATGTTCATCCACGAATGGGGCGATGCGGTTGAAGATAAGCCGCTCGAACAGCTTATATGTATGGCACAGTAGGGAGATAGGCCTGTAGCTCTTTGGACTGGCTGCGTCTTTACCAGGCTTCAACAGGGCAATAACTTTGGATTTCCTCCAGAGCTTTGGGATGTTGTTGGTGCCCAAACATTCGTTGAACATTTTGAGAAGCCTGTTGAGGGCGCCTGGTCTAAGCTGTTTGATCTGCTCGCAGAGGATGTCATCAAGTCCAGCAGCTTTGTTGTTTGTCATTGCTTTGATGGCAGCAAGCAGTTCGTTCATGGTGAACGGTCTAGTGAAGCCTAGGTCATCTTGAGAGCTTGGAGCGTCTGGGACCTTAGGGAGTCTGGCTCTTCTTGGGTGATGGTCAGGGTTTCCCCGACCATTCAATAGGAGTTGATGGGCAACTTGGTCAGCAGTGACTTTAGATCTTGGTTGGGCCTTTGTATAGTCATTGCCCAGTATCCGGATCGTTTTCCATGTCTTCCTGCTGTTATGTGTCATGTCAGTGGATTGAATGAATTCCTGCCACTTCCTCTTTCTAGATTCACCAATTTCCTTGGTCAGATTTTCTCCAGATTCCAGTGTCTCCTCACTGAAGGGGTCCAACTGGAAGTGTTCGATGTAGTCTTCATACATCACCTTGGAGTGGTCCGTCAAGCCTTGAATGTAGCTTGTGCGACATCCTCGGGGGATGTTACGCCTTGACGATTTCTTCATCAACTCTACAAAGGTGTCGTAGTTTTGGGGGTTGGCAGGTAGGTCCTGGATGTAGGAGTCAAAGTCCTTAGCAAACTTTTCCCAGTTTGCCTTCCTCAGGTTGAAACGACGTCGGAAGGATACTGCTCTTGGAGTAATGACTGCATTAACCTTAAGCCCTATCGGTCGGTGCTGGGAGTGAGGGATTGGGTCGAGAATGACTTTCTCGCACTGGTTAGCAATCCTGGTAGATGTAAATATCAGGTCAGGGTTGTAGCCACGTCTCCACCTTGCACTTTTGAAAGAGGCAGAAAGCTTAGCGTCATGAATGAGGGACAGCTGGTTAGCATCTGCCCATGTCTCAACGAGTTCACCATCTTCGTTCATTTCTCTATATCCCCAGGAAATGCTATGGCTGTTGAAATCACCAATGACCACATTCATCCTGCCGTCAGTAGCTCTGCCGGGCAGGTCGAAAGGCTCTTGAGGTGGCTTGTACACGGAGCTTACGGTGATTCCCATTAGGTCAATAGAAAGGACTTCAATGTTATTGATGTCTGATAGGTAAGATTGGTCCACAGCAAGACCATCACGGGCAAAGATTGCACTTCCGTATTGGTCATGTGGTCTCTCTGCGATGAGGGTCATTCCGGAGATACGAGGGCGAACTCGTGTAGGCCCGCGATGGGTCTCCTGGAGGCAGAGAATGTCACAGTCGGTTGTTATGCATAGGTCAGCCAAGAGTTCTTGTTTGGCGCCTGAAAGACCTTCAATGTTGGATGAGATGATACTCAGGGCCGGTCCTGACAAGGACCCATGAGTTCGACCCTGGGCCTCAGCAACAAATTGGTCATCATTGTAATTGGTAGCCATGGTGTTGGTTGTGGTAGTTACTAAAAGAAACTTGAGTAGTGTGGTTGAAGGATTCGCAGACATACTGATAAACCATCTACAGGAAACCATGGATCAGATCTTGGGCCAGCATCCAGATGCTGCCTTGCTTGCAAACACCAACTTCAAACAAGCCGTCAAGACGCCAACGAGAGAAAATAGGATCCTGGACAAGATAGTGACAAACTTCTCTGGTTTTTATGACCAGCCACTCGTATGTTGTCATGTTAGGAGCCAGTGATCACAACACGGTGGTTTTGTCACTACTTGCCCCTACTCGTTATCAAAATTCTATCATGAAACGAATAACAAGACCACTCAGAGATTCGGATAAGAGACTATTTGGGTCCTGGATATCAAGGTATGAATGGAGTTCGGTGATGGACAGTATTTCATCAGACGAACAGACTGAAGCATTCTATGCCATTTTGAACTCCCAGATTGACCGTTTCCTGCCGACAAAAACGGTCAGAATGCACTACCGTGACAAGAAATGGATTACCCCAGTCATCAAATCTTTGATCAAGGAAAGACAAGCGGCATTTAGTGGTGGTAATAAGGAACTTACCAGGAAACTTGCCAACTGCGTTAAAAAGGAAATAAGAAAAGCAAAGCACGACTATTACAATGATCGAGTGAAGAAACATAAGAAGGCGAATCCTGCAGAATGGTATAAACAAATCAAAATTATGACCAACATGAAAAATGCCAACTCCTATAAAACTGTTCCTGGAGTTGACAGAGATGATACCGCCGTAATAGCAAACAGGATCAATGACTTCTTCAAGTCTGTTGCTGAGGATGTACCCACCATGGATGCTACGAACTTACCTGCATACTTACCTGACCCTTCTCCACCTCTCCGCATTCAACCTTGGGATGTTTACCAACAGCTTAAGAAGGTGAAGGTTGGGAAAGCTGTCGGTCCCGATATGATACCTAGCCGAATCATCAAAGAATTTGCTTGTGAACTTAGTATCCCATTGGCCCATATCTTCAGTACCTCACTTGCTGAAGGTGTCGTTCCAAAGATGTGGAAGAGAGCTGTAGTTGTTCCCGTCCCGTCCCTAAAACCACCCCTGCATGTATCGACAAGCTCCGTCCAATCTCCTTGACTGATAGTTTTGCGAAGGTATTTGAGGGTTTTGTGTCAAAGTGGCTAATGCAGCACATCGGGTCGCAGCTCGACAATAAACAATTTGGTAATATAAAAGGATTATCAACGACGCAATGCCTAGTTGACCTATTGCACTGCCTTTATCAACACGCGGAGAAAAGCAAGGCAGTATCCACGCTTGTGATGACAGATTTCCGCAAGGCATTTGATAGACCACGCATAGACCACACGATTGCCATGCAAAAGATGATCTCATTTGGTGTCAAACCTACATTGATCCGCTGGATAGCTGATTTTCTTACAGAAAGGACTCAATGCGTACGCTACAGAGGTGTCACATCAGAGTGGGTGACTATGAAAGCAGGGGTACCTCAGGGAACCAAACGTGGACCGATTGTGTTCCTAATCGTCATCAACAATGCGCTACGTGATAGTAATATAGCATATTGGAAGTATGTTGATGATGTCACTGTTTTTGACACGAGATTCGCTGGAGATCAGTCAATTCTATTGGAAGCAACACTTCAACATTTTGCCGAATGGTCTACGTCAAATGGAATGTCCCTTAACCCTGCTAAATGTGAAGTATGCAGGTGTGTTTTATGAAAAAGCCTCCAACACCACTGTCACTGGAAATTTGTCAGCATCCTCTAAAGCAATCCACGTCTGTCAAATTGTTAGGAGTCCATATCCGCTGTGATTTAAAATGGAGTGATCATGTGGATTTCATGATAAAACTTGCAAATGGAAGAATACACCTCATTAAGATCTTGAAAGGTCACGGACTGCCGATCGAAGACCTCTGTACCATCTACACTGGTTTCCTCAGACCCCTCGTAGAGTATGCCTCGCCGGTGTGGAATGGAGGCCTAACTAAAGAACAAGTAGATCGACTAGAAAGGGTGCAGAAAAGAACTCTGAAAATAATCTTGGGACCTAATTACCAGTCATATGAGACAGCACTGAATCTAATGAATCTGTCTTCTTTGGCTGACAGAAGGAAGGAACTGTGTTTGAGTTTTGCAGAGAAACTGATATCAAACGAGAAGGTATCTTACCTCATACCTCCTTGTAAGAATATTAGAAGCCTACGCAAATCAAATACCAGAGAACAGTTAAAATGTAAAACCAAACGATTTCGTAACAGTCCAGTTCCCTACCTTATTGACTAGCTAAATTCACAGTAGTGATCATGCACTTTGTCCACATTATTTTGTATAACATGTAAACTTATCCCCATAGTGATGATGTAGAGGTGCTGTATAATTATTATTTTATTTTATGTGAAATAGTATATAATTTTGTAACTAAGACGATTGTACAACCATAATAATTGATTAATGAAAATGATAATATAATACGGTAAATCAAGATTACCATTGTTAACATATGTAATGATTGAAACATACTTGCCACATATTTATTACAAGAAAAATCTCAAAAATACCATATTTCATGTCTCTCATCTGATTGCATTCCTACCGATCAATTTACAATATATGTTATCCATAACTCACCAATGAAAATGTAAAATGTAATTTATTAATTTTTACAACCAGTATTCTCTCTGTCGAAATTGTACCTTTTACCTTATTTTCGATATGTTTGATATACACTCTCTTCCTCAACATTATCTTATATATATATATCTCGCTTTGTCTCTCGTTCTCTCTCCCTCTCTCCCTTTCTCTCTTTCTCTCCCTCTCTGTCTGTCTCTATCTCACACTTTTCCTCGGTCTCCCGTGCTGTCTGCACTATTATCCTCCCTACCTCTCTTCTATATTTCCCTCCAGCCCTATGATGATTGTGGAATAGAATGTTAAGCGAATTTTATGGATTGTATTAATTTGTATATATATATGTGTACACTGATTTTTTAATTCACTCACTGCGTAATATGTCTTTACGTTTTATGTTTGTATAAATATTTATGTTTTTACAAAGTTCTGCAATTCAACCATCTGGCTGCAAATGAATTTTTAATAAAACCATTACCATTACCATTAGAATGTGAAATAATAAATTATAGGACGATGATAAATCAATTATTCGACGCTGATTGATTCCGTAAACTTTACATGAAATTGGTGACTTGTCGGTTACCAACAGCATGCTTCGATATCTACTCAATCTACAAATCAATACAAATTCTAGCTGTAGTTAATACACATGCAAGAAAGTAATGAAAAGGGAGATGCCAGAATGATGACATAGACGATCATTAACATTTTTGATAAAATATAATCAAGAAATGTGTTCTGAGTTTATATTTACTGTATTTTATTGCAATTGTTCTCCATAAGCGTATAATTGAACACAATGTTCAATTCAAAGTTTGTGTGTGGATCTGCGTGAGGTATTTTTTTGTTTTGTTGTAATTGTGGGGGAGGCCCCGTACCCTAACCCTCTCTGCGTACAGTCATGATTCAGTGGTTGAGCAATGGCCTCTTTACTGTGAGGCCCCAGAATAAAAAGCGTGTCGATCAGCTATATTAGTTCCCTTTTTGTAAGGCATTAATCCTCACTACTGTCAGTTATGACTTAAGGACGTAGGTCCCCTAGTTGATTAGCATAGTAGCACATACATGCTTTAGCAGTCACGCAAAACAAACACTCACAAATTACTATTTTGTTTGTTTGATTGATTTTATTTCTGCGTTCAAAAATATACAAATTCAAAGTCAAAGTACAAAATTTCGAACAATAACAAATACAATGAATACAATGTTTACAAAAGTAATTAAATCAAAAATCATGTTCAATTATATCATTCGATAAACATGTACGAAGCATACAATAACATAAGAAATATGAAATATTTTCAATAAATTAGAGAGGTAATTTGGAACGCAGGAGACCACCATCGTGAGCGGTTAGGCTGGAGATGGATGGCGGCCTCGTAAAAAGAATTGGCGACATAACTCTCTTCGAAAAACTGAGTGATCAAGAGGGTGCGGTGCAAGTGCAGGTGCAGTGAGCAGTTGCATGATAAAGAATAAATAAGTCACGGTTTTGTTATACTAATTTAGAGAGGGGAGCATATGATTGTATTATTTGTCGTTTAAGTAGATGGTTGAACAAGACTTTATGTTGTCGGGTAAATCATTCCAAATGTCCGGGCCAGAATGTCTAACAGATTTGTGTGTTATTGATAATTTGGGGTTTGTAAGATGGAAGTTTCCAGATATGCGAGTAGAGTATGAATGAACGGAATTATTAAACCTAAACATGTTATCAAAGGATGGTGGAAGTAGATTATTAATGTACTTAAACATAATAACTGCTACTTGAGTAGTGTTCAGATCGAAAATTTTAGTGTTTTAAGTTTATAGAATAAAGGATCAGTGTGAGCTAAGAAATGCGAACCTGTACAAATACGTATGGCTTTCTTTTGCAGTTTGAAAATAGAATTGATTTTTGTCGAACCACAATTTGCCCATACACTATTACAATATGTTATATACGGGAGAACTAGCGAATTATATAGTAGGAATAAGGTTGCATGGGGTAGAAGAAACTTTAACTTGGAGATTATTCCAATACTTTTGGAAATGCACATTGTAACTTGGTGTAAATGATCATTCCAAGTCAAGGTTTCATCTATAAGAACACCCAAAAACTTGGAATTAGTTTTCTTCTCTAGTAGCATACCATCGATTTTAATATATATAGGTGTTTCTGTATTATGAGAATGGTGTTTAAAATACATGAAATGAGTCTTTTTTGTATTAAGTGAAAGTTTATTGGATTTAAACCAATCTGATACTTTGTTAATTTCATAATTCAAAGTATTGTTTAACGAATTAAGGTCTTTATGGGAATAAAAGATATTTGTATCATCGGCAAATAAGATAAAAGAAAGAAGGGGGGATGTATTGATAATATCATTTACATAAAGAAGAAATAACAGTGGACCTAAGATGGAGCCTTGAGGAACACCGCATTGAATTAAAAGAGGATCAGAATCATAACTATTAAATGTAACATATTGTCTTCTGTTTGTTAAATAATCTTTAAACCATAAGAGTGGCTGACCCCGAATTCCGTAATGACTGAGTTTGGAGAGTAGAATAGCGTGATTGAGCGTATCAAATGCTTTACTCAAGTCACAGAATATACCTATAACATGCTCTTTGTTAGCTATGGCACTTGTAATTTTGTCATAAATTTGAATTAATGCTAAGTCAGTTGAGTAATTTTTTCTGAAGCCATATTGATTTGAATTGAGTATTTTGTGTTTAGTGATAAATTTGTGTAGCCTATTATGAACGATCTTTTCTAAGACTTTAGATATACTTGGGAGTAGGGAAATTGAACGATAGTTACTAATTTCGTGAGGATCATCTTTTTTAAGAATGGGGTTGACTTTAGCTAGTTTTAATAGATCAGGGAAAACACCTTGCGATAACGAGTGATTAAATATGTGAGTTAAAGGCTTTGCAAGTGGATACATTATTTCTTTTAGGAGAGACATACTTATTTTATCAAAACCGTGCGATTTTGAGTTGTTAAGAGATTGGGTAATGTTAATAATTTCGCTAGGATTTGTCGGATTTAAAAAGAGGGACTCTTGGTTTTGATTGGAAAGATAGTCTTTAAAGTGTGCGTGAGTTCTATTAATTTTGCTGGCGAGTTCAGGGCCGATATTCGTAAAAAATGAGTTAAATGAATTTGCATGAAGACTAGGATCATGTATTTTAGTGCCATTTAATGTGATATTATCCGTGGGTGGGGGATTCGTTTTTTTTCCCATTACCTCTTTGATAATTTTCCAAGTTGCAGTTGTGTTTGAACTGGCCTTTTTTATTTTATTAGAAAAATGCAATCTACGGGATGTACGGATAAGTTTTGTTAATTTGTTTCGATAAATTTTATATGTGTTTAGGTTAGTGTCAGTTGGATTGTGTAAATGTAATTTGTAGAGGCGATTGCGTGTTTGTATTGATTTCAATAAACCTTTAGTTATCCAAGGATTCCTGGGTTTATTTCGCTTATTACTCATTTTGCCTAAAGGAATATTCTTTTCATAATAATATTGCAATTTGTTACTAAAATGTTTATATGCAGTATTGACATCATTTACACTATATACCTCAACCCATCCCTCGAAAAATAAATCCTGTTTCAGCAATTCTATATTACGTTTGGATTCTTTGCGATATATAAGCTCATCAAATGATTTACGGCCAGATAGTTTGCATTCACAAGTTAAAAATATGGGTAGGTGATCCGACACTTCAGAACACAATATTCCACCGATGGTTTTGTTGTTATGTACGTTTGAAAAAATATTGTCAATCTGAGTTGATGAATGTGGATTTATTCTGGTGGGTTTATTAATAATCGAAAAAAAGCCGTATGAATGCATCAACTGCATACAATTGGTTGAGTTACTGTTATCAGATGAGGGTGAGAAGTTGATATTAAAGTCACCAAGGATAAAATTGTGTTTATTTTCATCCCCTATTTTATGAAGATAAAAATCCAGTTCGTCACAGAATAAATCACAATTGGAATCAGGGGGTCTATAAATCAAACCTATGATGACATTTTTGGCATTTGAGTTATTAATTTCGATAAATAAAGATTCAGCTTGTGTTAGTTTAATATCTGAACGGATTTTGAAGTTTATGTTTTGTGTAATATAAAACGCAACACCGCCACCTCTTCTTCCTTTGCGGTCCGCCCTAATCAACTTATAATTAGGCAAATTGAACATATCTGGAGAATTCTGATGTAACCATGTCTCACTTATTCCAATGACGGAAAATGCAAAATTATTTAAAGAGTGTAAAAGGTTTTCAACGTATTCGAAATTTTTGTTCAGACTTCTGGAGTTTATATGTAAAAGTGAAATATTTTCTGGTTTGTAAGAAAATGAATTTTTGAATGTTTTTGGTGTGTAGTATTTGCTCTCGTTTATATCGTCGACAAGAATATCGGGAGTGTGCGCGTGCGAATTCATTTAACGATACGTATTATGTAAAGTACCGAAAATTTGGAGGATGAACAACTGCATGTTTGATGCTGGTGCGTTTGTGTGTGTACGAAGTGCAAGTGTGCGGGTAACTTCAAAATATAACACAAATAAAAATACAATAAGACCCATCTTGGTCACAGTTACAATAATTGCTTAGGAGCAACAGAGCGGAGCCCGACCGCCCGAGTAAAGGGTGTATTTTTGACACGCAAAATAGAGGGGCTGGGAAGAAACAAAATGCTTGATAACAATAATGACAAATCGGAGTACGATTATTAAATGGCAAAGAGGGATTTGACATTCCCGCTCATCAAAACTAGTTCAGTCTATAACAATGGATTTTGTGATTGACACAGGAGTTTTGCAAAACAAAGAGATTTGTTGTGCGGAGGAGAAAAATGTATGCATGTTAAAGCAGACTCTGAGATGATGCTTAATAGCAATAACGTCATTTCGGAGTACAATAATATTAAATGGCAAAGAGGGTTTTGACATTCCCGCTCAAAAAAAAAAAAAAAAAGTTCAGTCAATTACAATATAACAGATAGACTCAAGTTTTTGGAATGCTATACAGATAATAATTATTGATAAAGAGTGAGGAGTTCGGTCTTAATAATCCCAGTAATCAAGATCAAAGGTCAATAAAAACTTGTCTCCAGCTTCCAGCCCAGTGGAGGGTAAGCTATATACATTCCTGCATGATACAAAATGGAGCTGTATGACACCCGAATGTATAGAATCGTGACAATTTAGCATTAGTGAAAAAGTACAATTCCTTCAAGATTCAAATGTTTTTTTTCCATTATTATTGGTCACAAAACAGTAAAACCCACCAAAACATAAATGCAGATTCGAAATGAAAGTAAGGCTGCTCAAACAATGGACCCATCGCTCTATGCGTCGAGTATGTTTGTGATAGAGCGCCACAGCGGGCCGATGTGAAGATCGGTTAACCGTGGCGCGGAGAAGCCACGCCCTGTTCCTATACGTCAGACACGCGTAAGCGAGAAGTCCATGTATTTGTTAAGGTTATAAGCACACGAAATTGCGAATGTATTTTTGATTGACACAGGTGATTAGAAAGATACATGCTTGCTAAGACAGGCTCGTATGTACATACTTAATAACTGTTATGACAATTCGGAGTACAATAATATTAAATGGCAAAGAGGGTTTTGACATTTCCGCTTATCATAAAAAAGAAAAAAGTTTCGTCAATTACAATATAACAGATAGACTCAAAACAGTTGAATGCTATACAGATAATAATGATTGATAAAGAGTGAGGACTTCGGTCTTGATAATACCAGTCGTCAAGATCAAAGGATAACGAATACTTTTCTCAAGCCCATTTGAGGGTAAAGAATACATTCCTGCATGATACAAAGTTCTACTGCATGTCCCCTGGAAGGAATACAATCATGACAATTTAGGATTAGTGACAACCGTACAATTCTTTCAAGATTCAAATGCTTTACCCATTTGGACAATCGAATTTTCCATCATGATAATTGTCACATACAAAAACCAAAAAAATAAAAATAAACAAATAAATTGAGTTTTGAGAAGAAAGTTAGGCTGGTCAAACAATGGACCCATCGCACCCATGCGTCGAGTAATTCTGAGATAGAGCACCACTGCGGACCAACATGAAGATTGGTCAGCCGTGGCGCGGAGAAGCCACGCCCAAACGTTAGACACATGTGAACGATAAGCCCATGTATTTGTTACATTTTAATAAGCCCATCATATACGAATCGCGTGACTGACACGGGTGTTTTGCAAATCAAAGAGATTCGTTGTGCAGATGAGAAATATTCATGCATGCTAAAGCAGACTATGACATAATGTTTGATAGCATGAAAATTCGGAGTACAATTATTAAGTGGCAAAGAGGGTTTTGACATGAATTCCCGGTCATCAAAACAATTTCAGTCAACCACAATAAAACAGATGGATCCAAAACAGTTGAACGCTATACAGATAATTATTGATAAAGGGTGAGGAATTCGTTCTTGACAATCCCAGTAATCAAGATCAAAGGTTAATACAAATTTGTCTACGACCCCTAGGCCAGTGGAGGGTAAGCTATACATTCCTGCATGATACAAAATGGAGCTGCATGACCCCCGAAAGGTCATGACAATTTGAGATTAGTGACAACAATACAATTCTCTCAAGATTCAAAAGCTTTACACATTTAATGCGGTTTTGAAAAGAAAGTTAGGCTGGTCAAACAATGGACCCATCGCACCCATGCGTCGAGTATTTCTGAGATAGACACTATGAACATGACTGACAATGAAAGCGGACAAAATATACAGTTCCCCAGGTACACAAAGGAACATCCCTTCACTGCTATTATATAAAAATGTGTAGAACAGGTGTCACATGCATATTCACCTTTTTACATAATAGCAGTGAAGGGATGTTCCTTTGTCTACCTGAGGAACTGTATATTTTGTCCGCTTTCTTTGTTCGTCATATTCATAGTGAGAGCACCACTGCGGACCAACATGAAGATTGGTCAGCCGTGGCGCGGAGAAGCCACGCCCAAACGTTAGACACATGTGAACGATAAGCCCATGTATTTGTTACATTTTAATAAGCCCATCATATACGAATCGCGTGACTGACTGAAAATCTGATGAATATTGCCACTTCATGACGCAGATCCAACTATTGTACCGAACGTATCAATTGCGCATGCACACAGACTGATATATACCGTTTGTGAGCACGCTTTGAAGCACAGTTTTCGCTATACCATATCGTATACTCGACTCTTCTCCGAAAAATGAAATGGCTTTTGACGATATACTTCTAACTCTAGGAGAGTTTGGGACCTACCAAAAGATCACCTTTGCATTGGTTTTTATGTTTTGGTTTCCAGCTGCAGCTAATGTTCTTGCTGTGGTTTTCTTGGCAGGTTCGTCAGACCATTGGTGCCAGGTAAGTTGAGCCAAGATCAGCAATTTTCGTAATACCATCATGTGCAGGTCTGAATAGGATAAATTTATGTATATTCAAACGTTTTGCGATCGTTTTTTACTTTTGTTGGAGAAGGACGAAAAACAGTATAGTTTATATTATGTGTCGTGAGGAGACATGTAAAACAAAAAAAGGTATTCAGGTACTTCACTTGAACATGATTTATAGAGAGTCTATCTACAATTGACCGAAATATGTACATTGAATGATCTATATTTTATGATATTCTGAGTAAACAATAATTATATGGTATATATATTATATAATAACCATGTGAGACAGGAGGATACTACTTATTGTTGTATTATCTTTATCCCACCACTGTGTTTCAAGTTAAATGACGATTTAGTTCTTCCCTTCAATGATTGCAAATTTAATATATTGAGCTATTTTGAAGAAAAAATAGGTTAAGAAGAGGATGCAGAATATAATATGAGAACAACCAACGAAGTTGTATTTAACAAGCGTATGTTATTGCTGTCCACATGGATAGCTTATGTGCCTTTTCTTTTATAAGACACGTCGAAAAATCTATTAAAAATGTGCGGGAGCAATGATTTGGCTGGCAACAATTGCAAATTATCGAGAAACTAAGTTTTGTTAATTGTTTCCTCGTAGATATGGCATTATAAATGATTTTGGAGTTATTTGTCCTGCGGTATAGGCCGACAGCACGAATAGAATGGTTACCGTTCTATTGAGAATTAACGTTTATTTCCCCTAACATTGCCTCATCAAAACGAAATGATAGTTTTTCTTTATTCTCATGGATATTGATAATCATTTCAAGTGTTCAACTACTTTTAAGACTACGTCAAATTAATGAACAGTACATCCAGTCCTTTTGGACGTTTACTTGGGTTTCGAATCGGGTATTTTATTGTTTTCGACTGAGTTGCATTTCTCTTAAAGGCCGGCTGTACTAGCTTGGCCAGGAGGGATTAGACTACACAGCGTGGTCAATGACAGGTGGCTATCTCATCAACTCAGCTCTCAATTGACATAAAAAAAAGAGGATCACGGGGGACCAATGATCACCGATTAGGCATTTTTTTCTATATAGAGGGAGCAACTAGCTACAGGTAGGACAGTGGGGTTTTGATATTCAGAATATGCGGATTGTAAATCTTGTTTTACACAAAAAAGCTAAATGAGCATATCTTTTGAAATATGAACTAGGCTCATATTCATTGACTCAAATTCAGTATAACTCTTTGATTGGTACTGTCGGGAACGAATAAAGGTTATCGTTGTCCTGTGATAACCTCCTTTCTATTTGAGGATATCTTTCTGATGTTAGAAACTCTCTTACTTTTGTTGTCTGCACCCTCACCTTTTCCGTCTTTGTCTTACAGTATCCGGTAAAAGGTAAAACAATATTATTATGTCTAAGAGAGCTTGGATAAATACAGTTGTCGGACATGTAGGAAGAGATTGACACCCTCTATCGTTCTAAGGTTACATTAGAAGAACCCTATCGTAACTAAATGTTAAGTAATGAGGGAAATTTGAACCCAGTTTGGGATGACAACTGTCCAGAAACTTTCCAAAGAGGACTACATTATTTAAGAGTCCCCGTGATGCAGTATAGCGCGCGTCTATTAAAACAACATTATAATAAAAAGGGGGTAGGGGAGGGGGAGGGGGGGGGGGTCAAACTTTTTTTCGTGAGGACCTTTAGCATAATTTCGGAAACTCCAATAGACCTCCTGAATCTCTCGAAAGGCTCTGGGCTCAGGGGTTCTCCTGCCAAAAAAAAAGCGCCCGACCAAAAATTATCTTCCTAACAATATGATTTTTTTTTTTTAAATCGGGAAAAGTTTGTTTTGGGAGGTCTAATTCCTGCATTTCCGCATTTTATAACCGTTCAGAAACATTTTCTCTGAGCACCCTATCTCATCTCACTGTCTCCTAATTTCTAGTATACCCCGCCCGCCACTGTTTCCTTTGCACCGTGTAAACATCCTAGTGTAACGAGAGGTTGTAAAAATAGTGAAACTGAACAGAGCTAAAGCTAAATAAGGCAATATAGTTGTAACGAGGTAACGAGATATTTACCATGCAATCTGTTTTATATTAAGTTATTGTTGTGGCGTTAGTCAATAGAGCCTAGATTTAGCGTACAGGCTGTACATTTAATTTATTGGACCAATATTTCACAACATGATATTCTATTTGCTTGTCTTCAACACTTTTACACGGTTATTGCCAAAACTAAACTATGGTCCTAATAAATCAAATGTTAGTTTTAAATTAACCTTTAACCGGTGGAGGTCTCTGATGGTACAATACTTGAACTTAAACAACTACAAATAGAAAGAGGTGATTTAAAAACTATTCAGAGTTTCAAACAAAAAATCACAACAATACCCGGTGGAGGATGGTCGCACGTGATCGATACCAGGGGTTTCACGTAACAACCCTCCCTCCTGCGGATCCTCCCCCATTTAAAGGGTTTAAAAGTGTTTTTTCTGTTAGCTTCGCTAGAGAGGAATCATCGTATTAATCGGTTTGTTGACCGGGAGAGAGGAATGAATGGGAGGAGGTCTTTATATCTTCCTCGTTCGTCATTCTCACTCTTCCCTACATTTTCTCTACTGTTCTCCCCTCCTTTTTCGGGGGGGGGGGTGGTGAGTGGGGGGGGGGGGGATTCGATGGGATCGGGGTCGTGCATCTGGCCATCTACGCCACTGCAAAGTAATGTTCTTTACTGCTTTACCAATTCACATCTCCCTTATGCGCTTAATAATTTATCGTCCTGCAAGTTAGGAGACGTGATTAAAGTATACTACAATAGAAATTTGCATATATTTTGTATTTTGATGAATAGTAAACACTAAACTGTAACAACAGACGCGGTTTAAAGTCGATACTTATTTTTTTTACTTCTTGCATAGGTATCTGAATGGAACAATGCTGACTGCACTGGGTTAGGATTAAATGAGAGCGATTGCGCATTCTACAAAAAATATCTCAGCATTCCACATTCCGTAGCAGACGACGATACGATTGTATACGATCAATGTCACAAGTACGATGTCTCCCAGGTATCGTTTAGTGATGCGATGGCGTACTTTTTGGAAAACACCAATCAGAGTGGATCTCGCTATGACTTCATGTCATGTGATCAAGGATGGGTGCACGACAGGGCGTTATCAGCATACACCCTTACCCAGTCGGTAGGCCTAACACATCTATTTCTTATTATTCCTCCTTCTCCTATTCCTTTTCCTCCTCTTTCTTCTTCTTCTTCTTCTTCTTCTTCTTCTTCTTCTTCGTCTTCGTCGTCGTCGTTGTTGACGTTTTCTTCTTCTTCTTCTTCTTTTCTTCTTCTTCTTCTTCTTCTTCTTCTTCTTTTCTTCTTCTTCTTCTTCTTCTTCTTCTTCTTCTTCTTCTTCTTCTTCTTCTTCTTCTTCACTCTTATTTTGTAATTAATTAAAGTTTACATTTCTTGCACGATACGTGTTGTCTTTTCATTAAACGTTTATTGATTATATCAGCCCTCCCTGGTATGTGAAAGATTGGCTGCAAAGAGTGATTTGATCTAGCATGTGTTTAATAGCAATAATTGCGACAGAAATCGGTTACGGTTGATTTGACTAAATTCATATTTGAAGATCTGTTAATGAAAGGAAAGTGTCAGCTATTCGCCAGAAAGTTGTGGCACTTCAATATGCAGAAATGACGACTGATTATTTCTAACCAAGTGGAAGTCAAACTTTCAATAGAATATCTTTAAAAAATAGCTTGATGATGAAAGCAATAATCTTGCCTTTCAAATATGCATTTACTAATCCGGCAAGCCATTGTTATTAACAATTTTGAAAAATACATCATTATTTGATGGTAAGTAAGCAACCATTATGATAAGATAAATATATGAGCTATTTTACATCTAGAGAGGGGTACGGGAAATTTGTATTTTTTCATTTCAAGCCACTTCCGTCCATCTAAAGGTTAACCGAAATGCGTAAGAAATCTACATCGGCAATGAAATGACATAGTTGTTGCTTTCTTTTGGATTTCCTTGCAGTTTGACCTGGTTTGTGACCGGAAATACCTGATCAATCTGTCTCAATCCATCTTCTTCATAGGCGTACTCATAGGCTCTCTCCTTTTTGGTGCAATTTCAGACAGGTAGGCCTAAAGTCAACACTATTACACGAAAAGGCACTGGCTTTATAGTTGTGTTTTTTATATAACAAAGAACGAAAAAGAAGCGATAACATTTCTCGAATAAACTTATGTTCTCTCATCAGTTAAAAAAGGTCCGATTTCTAAACTGAATATGTTTTGTAAATAATGTGTGCCCTTCTGGCTCGAATGACGGGTGAGGAAGCGCGGGGCGGGGGCGGGGGCGGGGGGAGGGGCACTGGTGTGGAAGAAATGCTCTGTGATGGGGGAGATGGAGTAGGGCAGGGTTTTCCATGAAAATGTAATAGCATTGTCGGTTAATAATTGTCACGATATGATTTATGATAATGAAAATGATCCATTTTTTTTAATTGGGCATTCCTGATACATTATGTATCTAGGCGTTTCCCAAGGACCTTGGAATTCATTTTTCCATTTTAAAGTTCCCTTATTAACACACACTGCATTCAAGAAAAAAATGATCTTACCATGTACCCACTTACTACACCTGGTTAACAGTTTGCCAAAGGACGTCACAGTCATGACAGGGAATCAAACTGCACGACACCTTGTGATTTACAGTCCGTGACTTATCTTATCCACATCCCTTGCTATGTTTCCCTTCCTCGATGTCGTGCTATCTCCCCCTTTTAGATTTGCTTCAATTCGTTTTGGGGAAAGTGGTGGGGTGACAAGCGCCCCTATATCTTGCTTTATCACTGATATTTCATCACAGATACGTATAATCTTGTGGATATATCACTGAATGAACAATGAATATGTTTTGTAAATAACGTGAGCCCTTCTGACTCCTATTTGCAATAGGAATCCCATCAGAGTTGGAACATGGAATGTGAGAACACTGTATCAGAGCGGCAAGCTGGAAAATGTTAAACAAGAGATGATGAGGCTAAATGTCATCATTTTGGGACTAAATGAAACAAGATGGCTGAATAACGGCGAGTTTGTGATAGATGATTACAGATTGATTTATGCAGGAGGTGAAACGCATGAAAGAGGTGTGGGGTTACTGCTGGATCCAGATATCTCAAAGAGTGTGTTGGGACACTGGTGTGTAAGTGATAGGGTGCTCCTAGTGAAATTACAGGGACACCCTTTTAACATCTCAAACATAGTGATTTATGCACCAACGGCAGATAGCGCTGATGAAGTTATTGACACATTTTATGATTCATTAGATAAAGCTAAATCCCAGTGCAAATCGAATGACATTGTCATTGTCCTGGGAGACCTGAACGCTAAAGTCGGTCATGGTACAGAGGGCAAAGCAGTAGGTCCGCATGGAATTGGTGAACGAAATGAACGAGGAGACAGATGGGTTCAGTGGTGTGAGGGGGAGAACATGGTCATCACTAATAATTGGTTCAAAGAACACCCTAGACGAGTATACACTTGGAAGAGTCCTGGCGACATCGTCAGAAACTAGATAGACTATATTGCCATAAATAGTAGATTTAAAAGAGCAGTGAAACAATCAAAAACATATCCAGGGGCTGAAAATCAATTCGATAAGAATAGTAATGTTTACCAAAGAATAAATGAAATTTCAGGTAAAAAGCCTGGTTGTTCAAACCCTGGCTGTATCAAAGGAAAAGATGTTTGAAATGAAGGACAAAATGAGTAGTTGGATGCAATACACTGGCGAACTTTTTGAAGATAGTAGGGAACCAATGCCAAGTTTTGCAAATAAAGTCAAAGGGTAGAAAATTCTTAAATCTGGAGTCCGTTGGGCAATATGTCAAAGATGAAGAAGAACAAAGCAGCTGGACCAGATGGTGTGGTCACTGAAATGTTTGAAGAATTAGACGAATATGGTGTTGATAGATTAACAGAAATTATTAACAAAATATATGATGACGGAACATTTCCTGATGAATTGGGCAGATCCATTTTCATTACTCTCCCAAAGAAACCGGGAGCCGTGGATTGTGAGCAATATAGGACAATCAGCCTTATTTGCCATATCACTAAGATTGTTTTGAGGATTTTGCTTTTGAGAGCAAGAAGTAGAATATCTCCTATGGTCGGAAGGGAACGATTTGGTTTTGTAAAGGATGCGGGCACAAGAAATGCAATATTTGTGGTTAGAAATATAACGGAGAGAGCAGTCGAAATGCAAAAGGACGTGTATATGTGTTTTATTGATTATTCAAAGGCTTTTGATAAAGTAAAACATTCAGAACTTTTTGAAGAGCTGAAAAAGCTTGATATATATAGGAAAGATCTAAGACTGCTACAAAGTCTATATTGGAATCAGTTTGCATGCATCAGGGTAGAAGGAGAGTGTAGTGAATATATTAACATCAGACGGGGAGTCAGACAGGGTTGTGTTATGTCGCCGGACCTGTTCAATATGTATAGTGAAATCATTCTAAGAGAATTGGAAGATGAAAATGGGATACAAGTGGGTGGTCATTCGATCACAAATATTAGATATGCTGATGACACTGTTTTATTTTCTGAATCAGAAAAAGATCTCCAGAGACTCCTGAATGTAGTTGTAAAAGAAAGTGAGAGAATGGGACTAGAGATCAACTATACCAAGACAAAGTGCCTGGTGGTCTCTAAGAAGAGCAGTCCAAAATGTAACTTGAAACTGAAAGAACAGATTATTAAACAAGTCTCCTCATTTAACTACCTCGGCAGCATGATCACCGAGGATGCCAGATGTGAGACAGAGATCAAGAGAAGGATAGCTCTTGCTAAATCTTCATTTTCAAAGCTAGGCAAAATTCTGACAAATCGAACAATGAGTATGAGGACCAAAATAAGAGTATTGAATTGTTACATCTACCCAGTACTTATGTATGGTAGTGAAATGTGGACTTTAGCCTCTGATACTAAAAAGCGTTTGGAAAGTTGCGAAATGTAGTTCTTAAGAAGAATGATGAAAATCCCCTGGACTGACAGAGTTAGTAATGAGGAAGTTCTTACACGAGCTGGAGTGCAAAGGAAAATGATACGTGAGATGTTGATTAGGCAGTTGAAATTCATGGGCCAACGGAGGCAAGTCTTTTGTCAACTTTGTTTGTTAATACGACAGGTAGCCAGTGAATTCGTTTACTAAAATTATGGAAATGCAAGCATTAGTTTAAAGTGACTTGGTAACATTGTTGAAGGTTGATGAACAAATTGCTTAATTTTGTATATAATGTTATTTACTAAATCCTTCTACTGTACTCCCCCTTTGACATGCAAAAAATCCTGAAAAATTTCTCAAACCACGAAGACATCTATGGTTTTCTGTGAAAATGTCGATGTACGACACCCTCTAACAGTGATTAACAGTAAATTCTCCCAACCATTTTTTAATTTTCCCAAACGTTTTTCCATGAAAAAAAAAATAAAACAGGCTATAAAAAAATCTGTCAACACTTAAATGCCTGGAATGGAATGTATGTAGAGCCATTTTAATGCTTTGTGACGATTTCCATTCCCCTAAAATGTAATTAAATTGTAATAATATAGTTGGGAGAATTGAGGAATCGATCAGATCAGTTTTTCCCTATTTGTACCATAAATAATGGTCCGTTTTAACTCAAATTTTCAAATTATCTTTAATTGTACATCTAGCATTGAAGTCACCACCTTAGCACCACTATCTCTCATCTTAACAATATTACCAAGTCCCTTTGAGCAAACAGAATTTTGTTATTCCTTGCTCAGTTTTAATGATTGAGATGTGAAAGGGCAGAACATGAATTTTCTAGAAATGTGATTTTCTCTTTGAAACTCAGATACCGTTCGCCAAATGACTTTTTTGTACCCTTTCTTCAAATTTGCGCGTGAAATATGCATCATAATGAGTTGCATCAAATGTATAAATGGACATATCATATATTATACATAAATTTATTGTTATAATTAACATTGTTATTGTTATTAGAATTGTCATTGTTATAATTTCATCATTAATTTCATTTTTATTATTACTAGGTCTGTTATTCTTCCTTTTATATTATTATTATTGATACAATTATTTTATTTTCATTCTTCTTATTATTGTTATTGATATTATTACTATATTATCATTACTATCATTCTTCTTATTATTGTTATTGATATTATTACTATATAATCAATACTATCAGTCTTCTTATTATTGTTATTGATATTATTACTATATTAAAGGAAACCAAAACCTTCACACTAAGTTACTTTTATTGTAAAGTTTAAAAGATTTGAATAAAATCAGTGAAAATTTGAACAAAATCGGGCAAGGAATAAGAAAGTTAGAGCATTTTGAAATGACTAGTCACTAGAGGGCGGTATTCAATTTGATGACATCATCTGTGAACAACTCTCCATGCCTTTTGTACATAAAATTTCACAATTTTTTTGTTTTCTTCGTATTTATTTTTGTTCTTGATCCGACTTCATAACATGTGAAGTAGAATATCATTTTGCATTCTATATCTTGCTTTCAGGGGAGTACATTATCTCAATCACAAGAAAGATAAGAAGGAAAAACATGAAATTTGATGTACAAAAGGCATGGAGAGTTGTCCACAGATGATGTCATCAAATGGAATACCGCCCTCTAGTGACTAGTCATTTCAAAAAGCTCTTACTTCCTTATTCCTTGCCCGATTTTGTTCAAATTTTCACTGATATTTTTCAAATATCTTAAACTTTACAATAAAAGTAACTTAGTATGAAGGTTTTGGTTTCCTTCATCATTACTATCAGTCTTCTTATTATTGTTATTGATATTATTACTATATTATCATTACTATCAGTCTTCTTAATATTGTTATTGATATTATTACTATATTATCATTACTATCAGTCTTCTTAATATTGTTATTGATATTATTACTATATTATCATTACTATCATTCTTCTTATTATTGTTATTGATATTATTACTACATTATCATTACTATCATTCTTCTTATTATTGTTATTGATATTATTACTATATTATCATTACTATCAGTCTTCTTATTATTGTTATTGATATTATTACTATATTATCATTACTATCAGTCTTCTTAATATTGTTATTGATATTATTACTATATTATCATTACTATCATTCTTCTTATCATTGTTATTGATATTATTACTACATTATCATTACTATCAGTCTTCTTAATATTGTTATTGATATTATTACTACATTATCATTACTATCAGTCTTCTTAATATTGTTATTGATATTATTACTATATTATCATTACTATCAGTCTTCTTAATATTGTTATTGATATTATTACTATATTATCATTACTATCAGTCTTCTTATCATTGTTATTGATACTATTACTATATTATCATTACTATCATTCTTCTTATTATTGTTATTGATATTATTACTATATTATCATTACTATCAGTCTTCTTATTATTGTTATTGATATTATTACTATATTATCATTACTATCAGTCTTCTTATTATTGTTATTGATATTATTACTATATTAAAGGAAACCAAAACCTTCACACTAAGTTACTTTTATTGTAAAGTTTAAAAGATTTGAATAAAATCAGTGAAAATTTGAACAAAATCGGGCAAGGAATAAGAAAGTTAGAGTGTGTGTGTCTGTGTATTTGGGTTTTTACAGACGTGTATCAATCAGATATGATTATTTACGTCTGGGGACCGACTTTTAACGTCACCATCCGAAAGACGTGACTCAGTTTCGAACCTGCGTTCTCGGCTGAATCAGTTTGTAACTTCCACTGTTAGCTGGATTACAGGCGCACGCCACAACGCCTAGTTAGAGCATTTTGAAATGATTAGTCACTAGAGGGCGGTATTCAATTTGATGACATCATCTGTGAACAACTCTCCATGCCTTTTGTACATAAAATTTCACAATTTTTTTGTTTTCTTCGTATTTATTTTTGTTCTTGATCCGACTTCATAACATGTGAAGTAGAATATCATTTTGCATTCTATATCTTGCTTTCAGGGGAGTACATTATCTCAATCACAAGAAAGAAGGAAAAACATGAAATTTGATGTACAAAAGGCATGGAGAGTTGTCCACAGATGATGTCATCAAATGGAATACCGCCCTCTAGTGACTAGTCATTTCAAAAAGCTCTTACTTCCTTATTCCTTGCCCGATTTTGTTCAAATTTTCACTGATATTTTTCAAATATCTTAAACTTTACAATAAAAGTAACTTAGTATGAAGGTTTTGGTTTCCTTTATCATTACTATCAGTCTTCTTATTATTGTTATTGATATTATTACTATATTATCATTACTATCAGTCTTCTTATTATTGTTATTGATACTATTACTATAATATCATTACTGCCATTCTTCATTTTATTGTTAATGATAGCATTACTAAACTAATTACTACTAGTATTATTATTTGGGACTCTGGTGCTCAGTGCTAGTACATCATAGTTTCCTCATGAAGAAACTCTAATCATGTATTGTTCATCTGTGTTTGTAGATATGGAAGAAAAATAACACTCATCATCTCCAATGTTCTCGTGGTTGTATTCGGTGTCGGTGCTGCTTTTTCTCCGAACTACATAACTTTCGTCGTGTTGAGGGCTTTCCAGGCTGCAGGATGTTACGGGATGCTTCTCATCTCCATGGTGATAGGTTAGTTAGAGCTCAGCAAAGCCTAGACTTTCCTTTCTTAGTTGCTAAATACCCTCACACCAACGATACCGACACAAAACAGACAAAAGACCTCCAATGACCCGGAAAAATCGTAACAGTTTTTTTGTTACGATGATGTTAAATGCATGATGCTTCACATTACTGTATCGTTTATGGTGGACTCCCACTGCCGATCAAACCAACTCGACCAAGCCCAATCAAGTCCGATCACCCATTTTTCCCCGACCAATCCCGACCCCATGCTTAAACACAAGCTCTTCCCGACCGCTATTCGACCATTGACGACCCACATTCGACCATTAACGACTCCTGCACGATGTATGGTCGACCACAACTTCGATCTCTTCTCGATCATTCCGATCTACATACAATCCCAACGCGATCCCTACTAGACCAACTGGACGTTCACACGATCTCTACACAATCTCTGTTCAAACAGGGATCCAAGATGACTCGTGAATTGATTGGTTGCACAAAATATTAGTGTCAGCTGATGGAACAGTACTAATTTTTGATCAGCGTTCAGTTCATCTCAGACACTCATGAGATGTACATCGAACAGTTACAGTTGTGGGCAGTGGCGGATCAGGTTGATCGGGAACCAATCGTGTAGAAGTTGTGTATAAATCGAGATGATCGGGTAGTGATCGACGGAAAAACCCACCCCGATCAACAACTCAACCGCTTCACAATCGGTACATGTCTGCCCTAAAGAGTTACTCGACCGAACTCGCTCACTTCTCGACTGCTTCTCGATCACACCCCGTGCACTTCTCGACCGCACTCGATCTTTCCGATCGCAACTCAACCAAGGACACAATTACGTGTTGATCTAATCACATTTTCTTCGTACCGGTATAGTGATACTAGATAAGTTAATCGCTTCTAGAATTGTTAGTAACATGTGACAGCGACACGCAGGCGCGGATCCAGGATTTCTTAGGGGAAGGGGGGGGGGGACAACAAAGCCCCATCACTCCAATCTTACATGCAGGCCCCGCTGAACGTTTCTCGGCGGGGGTCAAGGGGTGGAGCCCCCAGAAGCTCAGGGGGAATAGGCATTTAATTACTGTCAGATGAGCATATTTTGATACCTTATTTGTGACAATGGCAGGACATAGATTGGTGTCCAGGGGGCGGAGGCCCCAGAAGCTCAGGGGTTTCATACATTAAATTATCGTTAGATGAACATATTTTTATTCCTTATATGTGACACTGGCAGGCCACTAATTGGCGTCAGGGGGTTTAAGCCTTAAATTACCGTCAGATGAGCATCCATGTGCCTGACTTTGGGCACTACGTGAAATCCAGGAGGCAGAGTCCCCGTAAGCTTAGGGGTTTTAAGGCATTTAATCACGCTCAGATGAGCATTTTTTTTATTTTTTATTATTTATTTTTTATTTTTATTTTTATTTTTATTTTATTTATTTATTTATTTATTTATTTATTTTTTATTTATTTATTTTATTTATTTTTTTTTTTTTATTTTTTTTTTTTTTGGGGGGGGGGGTGATCCCAGTTCAAACAGGTCGATCTGTTCATCTCAGACACTCAAAAGATGTAAATCGAACAGTAACAGTTGTGGGTAGTGGCGGATCCAGGGGGCCCGCTCCCCCCCCCCCCCTTGCAAAAAAAGAAGAATGTGTGCTAAAAAAACAAACAACAAAAGTGTTCCTTCCCCCCCCCCCCAAGCCACTAAACGAAATATCTGACGACGTAATTTTCCAATTTCCGAGGGTCCCCCCCCCCCAAAAAAAAGTAGCTCATCTGAAGGTAATTTAATGCCTAAAACCCCTGAGCTCCTAGGGGCTCCGCCCCTGGACCCCACACCAATTCGTGACCTGCCAGTATCACAAATAAGGTAAAAGAATATGCTTATCCGACCGTAATTAAATGCCTAAAACCCTTGTTCCCCCCCCCCCCCAAGCCACTGAACGAAATATCCGACGACGTAATTTTCCAATTTCCGGGGCAAAAAAAGAAGCTCAGGGGTTTTGGGCAATAAATTACGGTCAGTTGAGCATACTTTGATACCATATTTGTGACACTGGCAGGTCACGAATTGGAGTGGGGTCCAGGGGACCAAGCCCCCGGAAGCTCAGTGGTTTTGGGCAATAAATTACGATCAGATGAGCATATTTTGATACCTTATTTGTGACACTGGCAGGACACTAATTGGCGTGAGGTCTTTGGGGCCGAGACCCCAGAAGCTCAGGGGTTTTAAGCAATAAATTAACGTCAGATTAACATCCAGCCGTCCGCCTGAGGGCCCTAGGTGGGGTCTAGGGAGTAGAGCCCCCGGAAGGTTAGGAGTTTTAAGCAATAAATTACCGTCAGATTAGCATCCATCCGTCCGCCTGAGGGCCCTAGGTGGGGTCTAGGGAGTAGAGCCCCCGGAAGCTTAGGAGTTTTAAGGCATTTAACCACGGACAGATGAGCAATTTGTTTTGTTTTGTTCTGTTTTGTTTTTTACCCCGGAAATTGGAAAATTACGTTGTCAGATCTAGGGAGTTTTGGGCAATAAATTACGATCAGATGAGCATATTTTGATACCTTATTTGTGACACTGGCAGGACACTAATTGGCGTGAGGTCTTTGGGGCCGAGACCCCAGAAGCTCAGGGGTTTTAAGCAATAAATTAACGTCAGATTAGCATCCAGCCGTCCGCCTGAGGGCCCTAGGTGGGGTCTAGGGAGTAGAGCCCCCGGAAGGTTAGGAGTTTTAAGCAATAAATTACCGTCAGATTAGCATCCATCCGTCCGCCTGAGGGCCCTAGGTGGGGTCTAGGGAGTAGAGCCCCCGGAAGCTTAGGAGTTTTAAGGCATTTAACCACGGACAGATGAGCAATTTGTTTTGTTTTGTTCTGTTTTTTTTTTTTACCCCGGAAATTGGAAAATTACGTCGTCAGATATTTTGTTCAGTGGCTTGGGGGGGGGGGGGGGGGGGGGAAAGGGGTTTTAGGCCTTTAATTACGGTCAGATGAGCATATTTTGATACCTTATTTGTGGCACTGGTAGGTTACTAATTGGTGTGGGGTTCAGGGGGCGGAGCCACCAGGAGCTCAGGGGTTTTAGGCATTAAATTACTGTCAGACGAGCATCCAGGTGCCTGATTTTGGGCCCTAGGTGAAATCCAGGGGGTAGAGCCCCCGGAAGCTCGGGGGTTTCGAGGCATTTAATCACGGTCAGATGAGCCATTAACAAAAAATTGTTGCTTTCTTTAGCACAAATTCTTTTTTTTTTTGTGCCAGGGGGGCCGCACTCGTACATGCAGGCCCCGGTGAACGTTTTTCAAAGTGGGATCTAGGGGAAGAGCCCCGGCGGGGGTCAAGGGGTATGGGCTTCAGTGGCAGATCCACGAATTTCTTACCGGAGGGGGGGGGGCA
This sequence comes from Strongylocentrotus purpuratus, assembly GCF_000002235.5. Classification (NCBI taxonomy): domain Eukaryota; kingdom Metazoa; phylum Echinodermata; class Echinoidea; order Camarodonta; family Strongylocentrotidae; genus Strongylocentrotus; species Strongylocentrotus purpuratus. Next base: position 120,918 of record NW_022145573.1, on the reverse strand, counting down.
AATCATGGCATGGGGTTCTGACCCCTCCCAGAGTCGGAAGCATTTGCAAGTTTAGAACCACATTAGACGCATTTTCAGACACTTCCTGGAGTAATATGACGTAAAAATCCCCCCCCCCCTCCCCAACCCACCGTTACGCCATTGAGTCTGTGATATTTTATTTCTTCCATAGGTACGGAGTTCGTCGGTCCATCGAGACGGGCATTTGTTGCCATCTTCATCTCCGTGTCGTTTTCCTTGGGGTATCTTTTACTCACCTTCTATGCATATCTGATCAGAAATTGGCGCTATCTTCTACTAACACTGAATATGACCTTTGCCCTATTCTTCTTCTTTTACCCGTGAGTACACCTCTTTCTAGGATTTCTTAATTTGCACTGCTCTGTTTCTTACGATTTCCTCTTCTATCGAAATGAACTTTATCAGGATTTATCATCATTTTATTCTTCCAACTCCAAAGTTCTAGACACAAATTTATTGCATTTATTCCAGACAAAAAATATCATCGACCTTTAAAAAAACTGCTATATCCCCCTATCGTCATTGAAATATAATGCGACTCCAATACGTTTTGTTTGCTGCTAGTAAACCCTTACGTAACATTGCTTTCCACTTGTTTTGCTTGACCAAACATGAAGGTGAAATAAACTACTTTATTTTGATAGAGTATGAAAGATAATTTTATTTTTTGTAAATCAATCGAGGTATATGTGTGATTTTGAAGTCCATCTACTTGACTCTCAATTCAAGGTTTTAGGGTTCGAATCAGAGCTCAGTACTTTCTGTTTTGTGACAAGGCATTAATCTGCATTGGCCACTCTCAACCGATGTGTAAATTGGTATCTGGCAACTACTGTGGAGTTATTTCTATTATCATCATTATTATTGATGGTAGTAGTATTGTTTGTTGTTGTTGCTGTTATCGCCGCTATCATTATTAATACGATTCATATACGATTAATTTATTAATTTCTAATCAATATTATTGTTTCTTTTTTTACCCGTTTCATATTAGCTTCATCCCTGAATCTGTAAGATGGCAGATCTCTAAAGGTCGATATAAACGAGCTGAAATTAGTATTAGAAAGGTCGCTAAGATCAATAAGGTCAAACTCACAGATGACTTCTTCCAGCAAACCAACTTCTACAACTCAAAGGTATGTAACATATAATATGAATGAATGCAACATTCTCAGGGAGACCAGTATTAATACTGATAATGCTACCTTGGGTGATCAAGGCATATTATCATTGTTATTATTGTTATTATTGCTATTCATATTATGACCTTTATTATAATTATTTCTATCCTGTTATTTATTATCAATATTATAACTAATAGTAGTAGAAGGGGTATTAGTTAGAGTATTAGTATGAGTAGTAGTAATATTAGTAGTATTTTGATTAATATTATGATGGTGGTGATGAAAATGATGATGATGATGATTATCATTATTTTAATTATTAGGTGATCTGCCGCGAAGCATGGCAAAGCACTTATTGATTTCGTCAGATTTTTTTTCTTTCTTTTTCTTTCTTTATGAATTTTCTGTTGTGGATATCTCATGAATGGCAGGTGAATGACGTTGAAACTGTCATGGCATGTAGCATATGCATGGTTATTGTGCCTAACGAAGAGATTTGTTTTAAACTACTGATGCTTGACGTCATCCAGGCGCCATTTTGTGAATTTCAAATATTGGCCATATTTAACTCATACATTGTAATTTCTGAATGACATTTTATATACATAAATTTGAGGTCATGTGTAAACACAAGTTAACAAAATCCGCGCACGTCAGAATTATAAACTGCTCAAATTCATTTTTGAATCAAAGAAGAGAACGTTTCAGGACATTTCAAGCATTTCAAAATTTCCGTGCGTAAGCGTTCGTACACGCATTATGCGCGTGCGCAGCACGTACCGAACGTAGAAACGCCGTTTTTGCATGGTTTGTCTTTCTGACATGACGACACTATTCTTGACAATCTCCAACTATTTACAGTCATTCTCGACATTCCATAATTCGTTTATTCAAAATGGTTTATTTCAAATAAAACTTTCATTGCGGCGTTAAGCCAAATTACAAAAGTTTACAAACAAATTAATAACACATAATGTAATATATAACATAGCATAACATGATATATTAAATTGGAAAAATAAATCAGTATAAATGCGAGAAATTTAGCTTATTGCAACATATGGAAACATAAAGTAGAAAGAAATCTGAATTAAATAGCATAAAGTAACATAGTTCTACCGAAATCATATAAAAGAAGAAGGACTGAAGTAAGCAGTAAACGGTAATCGGAGCAATATATGTGGTGGAAAATATCGAGAGTAGAAACCGAAAAGCGAGGAGTAACGTTTTCAAATACACTGAAACTTATTGAAATTACGAGTGGGAGAGATTTAGAGAGAAAGACTAAAGACTGAGGGGGGGGGGAGGTTTAGGAAAAGGTAGTAGAAAACGACAATGGATAATTCATATAGGAGGATACGGAAAAGAAGGGAAAAGAAGAAGGCGATGATGAAGAAGAAGAAGAAATGGAAGGAGAACAATTAGAGGAAAAAGAAGCAGAAGTAAGCAGGCGCGTAGCCACGGGGGGGGGGGGGGGGGGCACGGGGGGGGGGGGGCACGTGCCCCCCCCTAAAATTTCCAGGATCGGTTGAAATTTTGTAGACCCCTTTTTTTGACCTCGATCGATTACATGTATGTGCCCCCCCAAACATCAAACTCTGGCTACGCGCCTGGAAGTAAGAGAAGATAAAGATAAAAGAGTTAAAAGAGTAAAAGAACAAAATAAAGTGGAAATATACAACCATGCCTAAAGTGGACAAGATATGGGTGAAGAGGGGTGATAAACTATTGTCATGACAGATTCAGTTAAATTCAATCAAGTTCAATTCAATATGGATAAAATAGGGTAAAATGGAGTTTAAAAAATACTTTAAAAATCATTGAACAAATACAATACACAATTGGTAAAAGTGTATACACAAGCAAAGGCGAGGCAAAATCAAATCAAAGAATGAAGGAAGAAGAAGAAGGAGAAGGGACAGAAAATTCAAATTCATGAGCGCGTCAATGGGCAATATATAATGTCGAAAGTGGTAAAAACATTCCTAACTTGAATCCGCTCGTCAGAAAGGCTAGTAACCCCTATTTGGTTTTCATTTTGTGAAAGCCTATTAGTTCTAAATTGGAATTCATGAATAAATTTGAGGAGTCATTTGGTCATGCCGTCATCATATTTGCATAATATGAACTAAAACAAAACATTTGGGAAAAATGACATCCTAATATTTATATTCATTTGTCAAGTTCTCACTCATATATCGTTGATTTTCTTTAAAAAAATTGTATATGTTGTAGCTGAGAATTCTCTACAAGATCGATGATACCATTGTTTAATTTACCGTTTGGCATACACACACATACACAGGGTTGTACCGAACAACAGTCAGCACAATCATTTCTACTGTTTCTACATCCTTGATTACCAAAGAAGCTTGTAAATAGGCGTGTTGTATAAGTGAAAGACGTGATTTTTGTGAAAGGCCAATTCTTCCTTTGAGTTTCTACATATTTTATGTCTAGATATAAGCAACAGATCACCTAATTCGTCACCGTGGCGAATTCCATGTCTAGTTACCATTATTTTTTTTTAATTATTAACACATTGTTTTGCTGCGGCAATTTACCTCCGTAGGATAGACAAGGTGACAAGAAACACGACACGAATCTTACCGATCTCTTTCGAACACCTGTCCTCCGAAAGAGAATGATGATTATGATAGTTATTTGGTAAGTGTGATATTTGTGAACCTTGGTAATGAATCTGTACATAAAAACCAATAATTTATGAAATAAAGTCGTTGACGAAGCTGTTCATGATGATCATGGCCCAACTGGAGATGCCGGTATCTGGATGAACCTGCTTGAGGACTTTGCAGATGTAAATTTGCAATCACTAACATGGGAATTAGTATTTATTTATTAAAGTTATAAGCTTCTCTATTACGGTATGACATTTTATCATGTTTGGAGGGATACTTTTTTTAGAAATGCAGGGCATGTCCACATGAGTAGGCCCAAATAACAATCATGTCGAACTATTTTAAGGACTTATTGCTTTGAAGGTGCTCCGGTAGCAATTAACCCTGGCTTTATTTTGTCATGATATTGGCCCGTGCATAGAACTAAAATCTAAATTCAACATTCCATGGCCATTGGATAAGCTCGTGTTTCAAATGGGGTTTAAAGAATTAATTTAGTCTGAGGTTAACATTTTCCTTTCGCTAAACTTGATTTTAGGTGTAGGTGTCGTGGTACAATACTTCTTTCACTTGACCCTCAATCCAAGGGCTGAGGGTTCGAATCCGGCCCTAACATCGTTTGGAAAGATATTTATTCACAACCCAGGTGTAAATGGGTACCTGGCAGTTGCTGGGTTAATATAAATTACGGGACTCGCAGGAAGAGCAGTATTAATATTTATGTGGCTACCATGGGTCAATCGGACCCAATTATTAATATAATCATAGTAATAATTATTATTATTGTTATCATTATTATCCTTATGATTAATAATTCTATTAGTAGGAGTATAGTTGTAGAAGTAGAAGTAGAAGTATTATTAATAATATTACTTTTATTATTTTTATTATGATTATTATGATTATTACGATTATCATTATTATTATTATTATTATACTAGTATTATGTTGGCCCTACTAAAAGCTGCGACGAGACCCAAATATGACGTAAAATTACAAAAGTGACGTATGGGACACCAAATGACCATATGCCTCGGATTTTTGTCTTGCTGTTATACACTCAAGCTCGGCGCACACCACACGATCTGACTACGGTCCGATTTTGGAAAGATTTACAATAGCGTTTGATACAAACAATCAAATGTGTAAACAAATCTTACTTACCTAGGATCTGAATAGTCATATGATCATGGAAATTTAAATTTCAAGAGATTTCATGCTTCCTTAGAAGAGGATAAGACAAATCGGCTCAGAATCGTACTGACGTAAGACGACTCATTCGATTGTCTACGATTTTGAGCCGATACGGCTTTATTCTGACTAGAATAGTTGAATGCACTAAAATCCCGGTTGTCAGAAGTCTTATCATGGTTTAGAACCTAAGTCAGGAGGGTGGTGGTTGTTTAGATTTTCATATCTTATTGACTGCCCTTTCGACGAAAAGAGGAAACTTGAAGTAATCATCGGGCTTTATACTCTATAATTGTTCCATCCTGCTCTTTTACTAAAACCCGCCGTTACTAGGATGACCAATAACCTGATCTTCTATGGCTTCCATCTAAGCACGGGTAGCTTCGGAGTCGATATCTATCTGAGTTTCGTCATCTCGGGCGTTGTCGAGATCGTTTCAGTCGTGCTCTGTATCCCTTTGATCGAATGGTTTGGTCGTCGATACAGCTTTATTGCTTCCTTTGTGATTGCCGGCGTGGCCAGCTTTATCGTCATTTTCGTCCGTAAGTACAGTCGTATCGTTACAGTGGCATAGCTAGATGCTTGTGTATATAAGTACGTGATGAAATAACATAAAAGCTTATTTTTAGTCACTTATTAAGATGTTGCGTTGCCGAACTTGCCACATGTTTATTTTCACATGGTTTAAACGGTTAGGCTTGGTAGAAAATAATGGTTAGCGTTTCGTAGCTTGTGCGCATCAATCAAAGGGGATAGTCGAGGCTCCTACAAAGTACTCTAATTAACATGGCCTGAGCCAAGCTGCCCTAACACTCCAGGGATAATTTCCTACCAGGTACCTGTTTACTACACCCGAGTGGAGAGTGGCAAATGTAGATTCTTATTTTGTCAATAGACCTTAGTTTTGCATGAAATGCGAACTATTTGATCAAAAGTGCATTGACGTATCAGCTAGACCATGATCCTGATGATACCTTTGCATTTGTGTTTCTTTTTTCACAGCTGCTGGTGCGGCCAAAACTTCAATCGCCATGGTCGGAAAGTTTGGAATCGCTGCCTCGTGGGCTATTTGTGGAATTTATGTCATCGAAATCCTACCAACTCCTACCAGGTAACTCGTCAAGTATTTTATATTTACTAAAGGTTTCGGACCGGGAACATATTTCAGCCATATGGTTACTACATACTCCGCTTCACGCACGGGTTTTTAGAACTACACATTCTCCCTGATTGGTAGAATATCGAGACCATGTTTGTTATTCTGCACCTGCCCCCCAAAAAATTTCCAAAATCGGTTAAACTCTTTTAGACCACTTTTGTTTACCTCGATCGATTACATGTATGTGTCCTTCCCCCCTAAACATCAAACTCTGGCTACGTGCCTGCTAATAGTATTCATTTAAACAAAATTAATACTATTCTGCATGAATTATAAAGTTCAAAAGTAGACCCAGGGTCAGTCGACTTGAGGTCGGGCGACTCCAAGTCAATTTTAGGTGGGTATTCCCATTGCTGCATATACATATATATATAAATATATATATATATATATATATATATATATATATATATACGTATATATATATATATATATATATATATATATATACGTATATATATATATATATATATATATATATATATATATATATATATATATATATAAATATATATATATATATATATATATATATATTTATATATATTTATATATATATATATATATATATATTTATACAATTTTTTGAAATGCTAGAGCGCCGTAATGGCAGCATAGCTTAAGCCGGGGTAATAATCTCCAAGTTTGGAAGCGCTTAGTGATTTTAATAAGCGCTATATAAGAACTGAGTATCATTATTATTATCATTATATAGTGTTCACTTTCTGTGCTAAGAAAATAAGACCCTGAGAATATCACAAAATGTGCATCCCCTCTGCTATCTTACTATAACAGGAGTGTTGGTGTTGGAATCTGCTCCATGGCATCTCGCATCGTTGCTATAGCAACCCCTCTACTGTTGCTCCTCTATGATGTATGGGCGCCTGGTCCCTTTGTTCTCCAGACCATAGCTGCTCTGGTGGCGGCTGGATTGTGCTTTATCCTCCCAGAGACGAGAGGCAAGAAACTACCAGAGACTCTTGAAGATGGTGAAACTTTTGGAATGTAGGTGAACAAGTTATTATTATAAATAAATATACATATTTAGGTATTTTTACCCAGAGTTGTCACATCAGTGTTAATTATGCTCTTCCTGGATGCCATGCAATGATAAATATTATTTCCCAAAACATTGCTGAATACTACAACTGGGTTGACAGAGGCAAATTTGTGGGTATTACACACAAAAAATACATTGTCCAAGGATATAATCATCGAGTAAATGTTACATTTTCGAAATAGTTATGCAGATTCATGTTAAGAATGAATATTCCAAGCCATTTATAACATAAACGTAGGAAATTTAAACATATTCTAATATCAAACTCATAATTTTTGTTTGTTTTTTACACAATCATCTTTTCCAGAAAATCGACAGAAGAAATTCAAAGCATGGACGAATTACATTTAACTCAGCGAGGTGGTGTGTCTGCATGAGACTCTGCAACATGAACCAGAGTGGACAATAAATGACGAAATCTACTTTACATCGCTGACATGATTTTTGTACATAATGACACAATCAAATACCCACGCGACTATCTAAAAGAAAAGTATCATTATATTTTTGATGGAAAGGTGTTTTTTTATTCTCGCTGCAATAGTATGACCTAAATCAATATGTTACTATTAATTTCATGACAAATTTTGTAATGAATTGACGGTACAATACAGGTTCAGATTCTCATTAATGTTATTTCTTTATCTGCTAATTGCAAAAAAGAAGTCACAGTTATTATCATTGTTTTCTAAGGATTTTAACAAAATGTATTACGGACTACTTTCGGGACACCGTGATTTCAATGACATAATTTTGAATATTTCTTTTGTCTTTCAAAACAAATATTTGAAGAATCAAGCTCAAGATTACCGTCAAAAATTGACGTATGGAAGAATAAACAGAGCATTTTGGTGTAAAACGCTTTTTACAAAAACATTGGTTTAAAAACTAGCCCTTTCAGCTACTTTTGAACCCAAATGCTTAATGTCGGGATTGTATTTTATGTTATACTGTATCAATAATAATTAAAAAAAAATATTGGACTGTATCCAAATCTCGTAGTTTTGTTTCACAAACATGATGTGTATCGAGAAATATAAGAACGTTAATTTATAATTAAATTTCAGTTTATTTCTCCTCATCTACCAGTCGTAGTAAATCGATACATAAAGTTTGGTGTAATAGAAAAGTCATCATTTAACGAATCATTTAACTTTTTCCAGTATCTCATAGATTACGATAAATTGACAAAAGTTTATAGTTTTACATTCTTACAGGAATACTTGAACCCGTGTACGTGTGATATTAACAGCTCAATTTGAACACTTAGAGGTAGAACGAAGGCAACAACTTAATTGAAGGCAGGGGATGTCAAGTCCAAGGAGTTTGAAAAGAGGGAAGGAAGGAAAAGGGTTTTGGGCTAGATTGTTTCTTTCAAGAAAGTAACAATTCGAGGTTCAATAATGTAGATGATATATTGAGAAATATGAAAATCAAAACTTTAAGGATTATTTAGTTATACTATGAAGAAAGTTAAAGCTTGTTTTAGTTTTTTGTGATGAAGTAAATGTGCAGTGCGATAATAGTTTTCCTTTATGTAATTGTACTATATTTTAGTCATAATCATTGGAATGTATAAACGATGAATTATGTTGTATTTACGTTCGTTTATCAAATGACAAAAAGCTTTGTTATAATTATAATTCAGATTGTATAAGCAAAGACTATGGACAATTCTTTGTTTCTATGATATGTACGAACAAGAATTGGATTTTTGATAAATAAAATTCTATGAATTACAAAAGAAAGTATACCATAAAGTTCTATCCATGTTAACTAAACTTTCGCATCATTCAAACACAAGATACAGGGACAATGCTTAGTCATCACTATATCACAAGTCATGTTCACGGAGGTTATATGGCAGGCGCTCAATGCCATAAAGATCGATTGTTAATGCATAAAACAGGGCAAAACGCTTAGTCATCATTGAATCGCATATCAGACTCATTGGGGCTTTGGTAAAAGTTTGTTCTCTTTTAAAATTATCATGCAAAGATCAATCTCTTTAAACATTCTTAATGACACTTTAATGCCCACGATGCAATACCGTACCTAACTTTGCAATTAATAAAACAAACTTGTGTAAGCAACTAAAGTACAAAGGTAAAAACACCGATGAAGTAGAAGAGGAATATGCATACAAATTATAAAAAGAGGGGGATGCAGACGTAGCACCGCCTTTACAAGTTTATGGATTGTCTGCATTATTGTCAGCAAATCTCAACATTTATGACATTTTTTGGTTTGGGTGTTGAAAAAATACGTTCTGTAGCGACGGTAAATTTGAAAATATGAAGGCCTTCGTCTGTTTTCATGGTTTTGCATGCTGACAAATTTCCGGGGTAAATTTGTTGTGAGCCCCTCCCCCCGCCCTCCCCTCCCACCCCCTCCCTCCCCCTCCCCCTCCCTCCCCTCCCCCTCCCTCCCCCTCCCCCTCCCTCCCCTCCCTCACCCTCCCTCACTCCCTTCCGCACACATTCGTGATTGTCAGGTGACTGTTAGAACTCTGTTGTAAAACCCGGTTGATATTATTACATCGACATTGAGTGTTTGATACGTAACAGACAAAGAACATGGGTTTCGACGATTTTCTACCTACGCTTGGGGAGTTTGGTACCTACCAAAAGATCATCTGTGCCCTGGTGTCTACCTTCAAATTTCCAGCTGTTACCAATGTTCTCGCTATCGTTTTCCTGGCAACTCCGGCTGACCATTGGTGTTCTGTAAGTCCAGTAAAAGAACGATTAACATTTGCTTGATCTTAAATTCTTTTGCAAACTATGCCTAATTTCAAATGTTCAGCAAATGAACCCTCTCCGATTGCATGACCATCATGGTCTGTGCTATAAAATTAATTGCGCAAACGATGTCATATTGTTATTGGTATGTTCTCTTATGAAATCGACCCGAGAATCAACTTTGTTATGTTTCAGGAAAGTGGTCAACGGGAGTTTGTGCATCCTTCCAAACTTGGTATCATGGATTTGGGGCCGGTTGATAAACAACAAAAAGGAAATTAATGTAGAAAATGCTGAGAAAGAAAGTAGACCTTCCAAAAACAAAACAGATTATAACCTGATCAGACTTGTTATATGATATTGCCACCAACTAGCTCCTTATAAGAGAACTGAGTTGTCATGTGGACGTATTCAGCTAACATTTTTAACACGAGGGTGTGGCAGTGTGAGTAACAATATTCTAAATGGGCACAGGGTCTGCAGTTTTTACTCAAGGGATCTGACTCTGTAAATTGTATCTTACACGTACTTTCACATTTTGCTTACTTCACTAGGTTTCTAACTGGGATACTGCCAACTGCACCGGGTTAGGACTAAATGAAAGCGACTGTGCATTTTACAAGAAACATCTGAGCATTCCACATTTTGTAGCAGACGACCATACGATTGTATACGATCAGTGTCACAAGTACGATGTCTCCCAGGTATCGTTTAGCGATGCAATGTCGTACTTTGCGGAAAATACCAATCAGAGTGGATATCATGACATCATATCATGTGATCAAGGATTTGAGCATGACAGGGCATCGTCAGGGTTGACCATCACTCAATCGGTAACATATTGGAATATGACTTCATCAAACTTTAAAAAATGTTCGTTCTTCATAAATAATCTTAAAATGCACCAGTTGGATTCAGTATCTGTAAATATTTAATTGCGCTCTTTCATTTCCATATGTTTATATTACTCCTGTTCTTTTGTTCATAATGATAATGTTGTTATGTATGTTATTTACATTATTATTAAATTTTTGCACGGTTATGCCTTGAACATTTGATTTCAAGTAAATTTGTTTCAATATATTACTATTATTATTATTATCATTATAATTATTAATACCATTGTAACTATTATTTTTTCAAGAAGAAACTTTTGTCCTTCGTAATTCTTGGCTTAATAACTTCAATATTTGATCAAACATATTGAAAACAAAAGTAATCTTAATCCTTGAATTTATGTCATTCTCACAAACTTTACTATATTTTTGGAAATCCTTTTAAAGCAAGTTGAACATATTTTCAGGGGATAATTTCTTGTTGTAGTAGGGCCGTGCAAAGAAACTGGTATAGGTATGTAATGGTACATCCATCCGTCTCCCCGGGATGGGAGGGGGTCGCATAGTATAATTGTCATGACGCACGGAAATACAGAGCTTATCAATGTTATTGTGCTGCATGTATTATGTCAAACAGTTCTTATACATTGTCAACTTTTCAAACTCTCAAACAGTTTGACCTGGTTTGTGACCGGAAATACCTGATCAACCTATCCCAATCCCTTTTCTTCGTTGGCGTACTGATCGGATGTGTGACCTTTGGTGCAATAGCCGATAGGTATAAGGCTTTATACAGGGTGCCCCAAACAAAATGGACTAGCATACTCTCAATGACGCGGGGCAAATGCCAACGGTACCACAAGCTAGGGAATCTTTCCGGAAGAAATGTGATATCGAATATGAGAAATCTTGTTAGGTATTTTTTGTTATAGACACATTTTTGTGAAACGGTATTGACGACATCCACTGGCAGTGCTCCTTGTAGAAAATATTGTATTATGTTTGAGCTTCAGGCAAGCTGTGATGAACGTCAATTTTAACACAAACATAATATTCTACACACTTTTCCCTTTCTTTTGGAGGCAATTTAATGACCTTTTACACAGACATGAAATTGATTAATTAGTTTAAAACGAAATTTCGTGGATACTGGAAAAATTTGAACTTCCACCTTGCATCACAAACACATTATTGGAAGTATATATGCTAGTTTGTTTTGTATTGGGTCACCCTATATTAGATTTTTTATTTAAAACAATTCAGGGACGGGTTTCTGTCATGGGAAGAAGAAAAATATTTCTCGAAAAGGTTAGCGGACCTGTAATGATTAGCAGCTAACTTCCTTCGTTACCGGTAGACAATATCTAATAAACCTTTAGCAGGCTCTCTTTTTAAATGCCCCTTGGTGCAACTACGCACAGGGATCTATGATTGCATACAGTGTTGAATGTGGGTGGATTTCTTTTTGGTGTGTGTGTGTGTGTCTATCTGTAATTTTGAGTTTGAGTTTTGAGTTTATTAGTTTCACATTTCACATGTATTTCACAAATATAATACAGATAACAAAATATTCATGAAAGACATATTGTTTCATAATTCAAACAAATTATTATAGTATTAACAAGGTAATCAGACTAAAAAGTTTGTACCTTGATTTCTTTGTTTACTTTGTCCTTTGTACCTGTAGATTCGGGAGGAAAGTAACCCTCATCCTTTGTAACATCATCTTTGTGTTGTTCGGCATTGGTGCTGCGTTCTCACCCAACTATATTACTTTCGTCGTGATGAGAACAATAGAAGCGGCAGCCTGTTTCGGCTTTGCTCTCACCTCGTATGTAATAGGTTAGCCAGCCCACTTTGCATAAAGGAAAACAAATTTTTATAAATTATGATTTTTTTTTTCTTCATTTAAAAAAGAAATATATGTTAATTTATTTATTTGGTAATATTATTATTATTATTATGATTTCACCTCATTTATGGTTTATTTATTTATTTAATTAATACATTTTTGGAGGTGAGGGTAACAACTATCCCTTGATCCCTTTTAACACACCAAATCATGTACATGTATATGTAAGTAGGACCTACACAGATTGCGCACCATACTTAGCTTTGTGCCTGTCAAACTATATATACCAAAGGTACATGTAACCAAAAACGTGTTTTCCTCCTTTTTCGTTGTCATAAGGTATTTCGAAATAGTTCCACCACTTTTACAAAATCCTTGATTTTTCCTATATATGTGTTGCCCTATTCACCAATAATGTTATATTTCATTGGACATCCCTCTTCTCATGGTTTATTCAGTAGGGATGGGAATTTTACCGGGCTACGAAAACGAATAAATATTTCAAGTTTTAGGTATAAGTCTTATTAGTCCTGTGCCCTTCTATAATAGTTTTGCGGTGGTTTCGGGGGTTTCGGGTTTGCCTAGGATTAAACAGTGTGATGCAAACTCAGGGGACTTAGGACCGATAGTATAACTGCTTTTGGTTACGACTCACAGCCAAATGGGATTAATTTGCTGTGTAAGATACATGCATATATATACATGCATATATAAATATGTTTTGTTTGAAAATTATCCTGATTGTATATGTAACATGGAAACAAACACATTCGAAAGCTAGAACATATTCCTTTAAAATCTATCCTTATTGTACAATAAATCACACTTACATTACCTCATTACTATAGACGGTTTCTCGAAAACAATTAATATGAGTTTAATGCGAAAAATATAGACGAATTCGAATCTAAACAATTTTCAGTTCTAAATTAAACAAAATTATCACAAGTTATTAAGAATTTTAGGGTTCGTAACAATTCATTAATTCATTGATCTCTCCGAGATGAAGTACGGAATTATTTTAATATTTATCAGTTAACGAGACTTTCTTGTAAATCTTTCTTCAGGTACAGAGTTTGTAGGTCCGTCGAAACGTGCGTTTGTCAGCGTCATGTTGACAGCTGTGTTCCCGTTAGGATATATTCTACTCACTTTCTACGCCTATTTGATCAACAATTGGCGCCATCTTCTCCTAGCACTTCATTTGACCTTTGCCCTCTACTTCTTCTTTTACCCGTGAGTATACCTCTTCTTGTTTTATTTCTAATTTGATAAATGACAAGCGAACACCTTTTATAATGGACCTTATGGCAAATTACCCTAGTGCTAAACTAGTTATCTAATCAGGTCTACATTACTGCCGTCGCCGCTGCTGCTGCTACTACTACTACTACCTCTATTACTAATACTACTACTTCTACTACTACTACTACTACAACTACAACTACTACCACTACAACTACTTCTACTTCCACTACTACCACTACCATCGTTACTACTACTACTACAGCCATATATGCCCCTTCAGCCTGAAAACATCGAAATTTACAATAGTTAGACAACTGTCACCTCATAATCGGGCTGCGAGCTCGATTACTATACTTGGTCTTTAGTATAGATATATCAAGAGGCCTGGCTGTTTTATATGCTCAAGGGAACGCACGCACATCATGCCATGACCCTGAGGCGCGCATGGGTGTGCTAGTTCCCGAAAGCATATAAAACAGCCAGACCTCGAATATTAAAACATCACGGAAAACTTGAGACACTATCTGTTAATCTTCACTGGAAAAATGACTGGAAGTTTCAGTCATTTGGGAATCGCAGACAAAAAGCACTCTGTGGTGTCCGCGCTCGCACATAGACCATTTTAACACGTAAACAAATGGGGATTGTAGCATGAGGGCATTTTAAAAAGACTATTGACAGGTAGGCGGGTATGAGGGCACCTTTCAAAAGACTATTGACTGGTAGGAGGGTATGAGGGCATCGCTAAAATCACGACTGCAATTTCTACCAAACAGATGACTATATTTCTAATGAGAGGTATATAAATCCTACTAAGTGTATTTGATCGACTGCATGAAGTATATTTGAACGACTATTAATACAATATAAAGTTTCTCATTTCTGTAGACAGTGGAATTTCAATATTCACGCAAAAGATGTCAGGCCCCTGGAAAATATAGTATAATTGTGTTAGCTTTAACTTTTACATATAGGTTCAGGTCAATCATGTTTCCTGATATTCATCGTTTTGTTTATTTAATCATTGTGAAATATTTCACCATGCGTGTATATGAAGTCTTTCGTCTACGGTTGATTGTCAACGAAGCGGAGTTACGTCTTTTGTTAATTTCTTTTGTTGATACGGCAGGCAGCCAGTGAAAACGAATTTGTTTAATCAAATTATGGAAATGCAAGCACTACTTTAAACAAACAGAACTTTGTTATTCCTAGCTCAACATATGAAAGGGCAGGAACTCAACTTTCTAGAAATGTGATTTTCTCTTTGAAATTCAGATACCGCCCGCCAAACGACTTTTCGGCTTCCTCTCTTCAAATTGATTTTAATCACTCATGTGTGAAATTTGCATTATTATGAGTTGCATCAAATGAAAGAAGAGGATCTAAGCTTTCCAAATATGTGTCATTTATCAAATATAATTGTGATTAAGTTATGATAAAACATCGATAATTTTCGGTTTCGTTTTATCTGGGACGCACTGTAGTTCACCATGCGTGTATATGAGAAATGGCATCGTAAAGTTATAAAAGTTTAGCACTTCCTCATGGTTGGGTTTGATGCTAAAGTCCGTGAATTTTAACTGTCTTTTATATGGATTTTAAAATCTATTTTTAACACCTGCCTTGTTCAAACTATTAATATTGAACATTTGTTTGAAACTGGTGTGAGAATTAAAAAAATAAAATGTTGTAAGCATGGTCCTAAATAAATTCTCTACTCTTGAATGCCATTTATCAGTATGATGATATATATTTACATTTGACATCATTTGTAAATTTTTACAAATATAAGTACTTTAAGGGAAAACAAATTATATTTCAAATATATACCAAATTGCATTTTGACACCAATCTATAATTTTGTTTATAATTTCCAAAACTGTTTACAGTAGAGCTCGAATGAGGTTACATAAATGTACAAGGCAATAGTAGTATAGTAGTACACTACCAGAAGGATGGCATTTTCAATTTGAACAATGGCTATGATTTTCCATAAGGACAGATTATATGTATTTATCATCATGTCCCGAAATTAAAACAACAATAAAATCAAGTAAAAATAGTTCTCAGTAAAACAACATTGCCTGCTTGTCCGGACAGTTATATTTTATTTCCTTCATGTCGATGATTTTAGCTTCATCCCAGAATCAGTACGTTGGCAAATCTCTAAAGGTCGGTATAAAGAGGCTCAAGCAACTGTTAAAAGGGTAGCTAAGATCAACAAGGTCAAACTCACAGATGATTTCTTCTACCAGCACAACTTTCACAAGAAAAGGGTAATGTTTAAGCAATAATAACTTGGCTTTGATGTGCTGAAATCAATAAACGGGTTTTTTATGGTGGAAATATTTTCGACAAGGAAATGTCCTACCATTTCTGTTGATTTATTGTTTTTGTTTTGATACGATTTAAGTTTTGATATTTCATTTAGTTTGTCACTATTTCTAAATGTGTGCGGGTGTGTGTATGTGTGTATATGCATGCGTGGATACACGGGGGCGACGGGCCCGGAGAGGAAAGGAAAGAAAAAGGAAAGAAAGAAGGGCTAAAAGCACGAGTTAAAAGTGGACCGAGGGAATTCATTTATCCGCAGGGGCGGTTTTACGGGGGGGGGGGGGAGGTTAGGGGGTTTAACCCCACCCCCCCCCCCCTTGGGCTGTCAAGTGAAAATGTGATGTGCATATAAAAACGCCATCATGTGTCCAGACCTTTTAAGGTCTCCATTGTGTTAGTAGATGCCAGGAAAACATCACTTACGGGGGTTCAATATAGCAAAAAATTCGCCTCTCCGCTACGCGGCTCGTGGACAGTGCTCCACAGGAGGTTCAAAATAGCCACACACAAAAAATCGGCTCGCCGCTATTCGGTTCGTGGACGATGCTTCGCATCGTTATTGGTTCACCCCCCCCCCCCTTAGCAAAAAGCTAGATCCGCCCCTGATCCGTAAATAGGCAGGTCCAACTAACTCAGAGATTCAGGTCGTTTTTAGGTCAGAACTAGCCCTAATTCGTGTTTTATGCCTGTATGATTTAAACAAAAGGCCGATGATCGCTCTCCACTGGGCCTTACAAGTTACAACAATCAAAAGTATATCAGGACTCAATTAGCTTTAGGTCCATCATGCTGGCCGTTACACAATCAGGGAGGGGGGGGGTGGCTCAATCCCCATTTACTTTTTGAATGAAGTATGTTAAAGAGAAATATAAGGAAACCAACCAAGGCTCCGGCAAAATGCGGGCCAGATTCACCTAAAAGCGCGATTGAGCGAACTTAATTCAGCAAAAATAACAACGCAAAAATGGCGCTAAATCAGAATCATATCCATACTTTGACCCGTAATTCCGGCGTGGAGATACCCTGCTAAAACATAAACAAATTACCAAATCTTCATCAGCTGTTCAAATAATGGTAATGATTTAAAAGTCGTTATGTTTCTTACCTGTTTTGTGTCATTTTCAAAATGTCTTTTGGAGTATTTTTTCTAAAACCGAAGACTTATAATATTCACTTTCTCACGGGATTCATGGAAAACTGCAATTGCATAACGTACCTACGGTGGGGCGCGGACGCACGCCTGTGTGAAGTAAGAGACCGTTATGATGAATTGCTTAGATCCTCATTAAGTTAATATAACGCGTGGGCGTATGTGTGCGCATGTGTAGGAGTGGTGGGTGTAAGGTTTTCGTTAAAGGCACTTTTCATTTATGAAAAAATTATGGTAAATAACCTTGTTTAGTTTGTTGTTTACAAACATTAGCTTACCAATGTAAACTAACAATTCTTGCCTTTACTCTCCACAGAGGGAGATGTTGTGTTCTTTGCTAATATGTACTACCAAAGGTAATTCTCGTATAATTATACTCCTCTTTATTTCCACAAAGGAAACGACAAATCCTGAGAGGAACCATGATCCGAATCTTATCGATCTCTTCCGAACACCTGTCCTACGAAAAAGAATGATCGTGTTGATCATTGTTTGGTAAGTGCATTGATGTTAATCAGACCGAACGTTGGATTATGAACAAGAAAGGTAGTGATAATAATAAAGAATTGTTGAAAGGTACGTTTATATTACGCAGATATTCATCATAAGGATGCTCAAGGCGCCGGCTGATTTAATGAAAGCATTCAATCAATTCCTCTCTTCAAGATATCTCTTTACTACACCTGGGTTGAGAGTGGCATATGTATGGTCGCAGATCATGGGTTTCGCGGCTCGAACGGATAAATGCTCGAGCATTGTTTGTTGGTGCATCCACCTGCACGCCGTTTAAATTAAAGGAACTAGTTTCGTCGTGAATGATCTCAACTGACTTATATCGTCGTCTTCGACCTAGGGGTCTTGGTTTACCCTTGGTAAACATATTGATTATTGTTCTCCAGAGTGTTCTTTCTTGAACCATGTACAATTAACTGAGACAAGCGACAGACCTGTTGACTGTTTAGTTTCGTCGGTCAATCTAAAATATTTGTCTGCCTCTTCTCCACAAGCCTTCAGTGTCTCTTTGCTTAATTATGTCACAAAATATCATTATCTACTCGTCTTCAGGTAAGGCCACAGTACTTCAATTGCTACGTTCTATCTTTTTTGTCACGCGGTGGAATGTACTTCCTACTTGATCTCTTACGATGTCATAACTTGTAACTTTCCTTCCAACATATTCTCAACATTTTCTTCTAACAACACATTTCTAAAGCTAAGATCTTATTTTATTCAATCTATCTGTCTTCTAGGATGACGAATAACCTGATCTTCTACGGATTGCATCTAAGCACGGGTAGCTTCGGGGTCAATATCTACCTTAGTTTTCTTATCTCAGCAGTGGTAGAAGTAGTTGCTATGATCATTTGCGTCCCAGTGATCGAACGGGTTGGACGTCGATACAGCCTCATCGCTTGTCTCACCATATCCGGCATCGCTAGTTGTATCGCCATTTTCATCCGTAAGTAAAGTCATTTGGGGAAATCCCCCGAAACGGACATGGCGCGGAATCGACATCGGTCTCGCTGGCGGGCGGTCTCTTGGTTAATCTGACAACCTGTCAGATGTTACGCGGATCCAGGGTTTCTTAGGGGTGAAGGCCCGAATTTGAAATCAATTTGAAATTTAGTGTGCTGAAATTTGAAAATCGTACTGGCCAATATTTCGCTCAGTGGGGGAGGGGGGGGGTAGTGAGCACTTCTTTTTGGGGGCCCTCGAAAATTTGAAAAATCGCACTCCTCCCCCCCCCCCCCCCCCCCCCCCCCAAAAAAAAAAAAAAAAAAAAAAAAAATTAAAAAAAATAAAAAAATTAGATGTTGGGTCCAGGGGGCGGAGCCCCTGGAAGCTCAGGGGTTTTGGGCAATAAATTACTGTCAGATGAGCATGATTTTATACCTTATTTGTGACACTGGCAGGTCACGCATTAGCGTGGGGTCCGGGGGGCAGAGCCCCAGGAAGCTCGGGGTTTTGAGCAATAAATAACGGTCATATAAGCATAATCTATATGTTACACTGGCAGGTCACGAATTGACGTGGGGTCAAGGAGGCGGAGCCCCCAGAGGCTCATGGGCGTTAGGCAATAGATTATGGTCAGATGAGCATCCAGGGGCCCGCCTTAGGGCCATTGGTTGGGTTCGGAGGGCAGAGCCCCGAAAGCGTAGGGCTTTAGGCATTTAATTACGTCAGATGAGCATAATTATACTTTATTTGTGACACTGGCATGTAACTAATTGGCGTGGGGTCCAGGGGGCGGAGCCCCTAGAATCTCAGGGGTTTTAGGAATTTTATAACGGTCAGACAAGCCTGCAGGGGCCCGCCTTAGGGCCCCTTGTTCGGTCGAGGGGTGGAGCCCCGGAAACTTAGGGTTTTTCGGCATTTAAGTACGGTCAGATGAACATATTTTGATACCGTATTTGTGACACTGGCAGGACACTGCGTTCCAGGGGCCGAGACCCCAGAAGCTTGAGAGTTTTAAGCATTAAAATTACCGTCAAATTAGCATCCAGCCGTCCGCCTTATGACCCTAGGTGGGGAACAGGGGGCAGAGCCACCGGAAGTCAAGGGGTTTTAGGCATTTAATTACGGTCAGATGAGCATATTTTGATACCTTCCCCTTCCCCTTTTATTTCCTTCTTTTTTTTCCTTCTTTTTTTTCCTTCTTTTTTTTCCCCTTTTCTTCCCCCTTTTTTTGTTTCCTTCTTTTCCCCCCCCCTTTTTTTTTTCCTTCTTTCCTTTTCTTTCTTTTTTCCCCTTTTTTCCGGGGGGGGGGGCGGGCCCCCGGGCCCCCCCCCCTGGATTCGCCATTGCGCCAGACCGACAGTTTCTTGGCTGTCAGTCTAGTGGGCTCCCGCTCCCATGGTATATAGCAAAGTCGTATCTACAATTCGGAAGAATACCCCCTGAAAAGGAGGAACAAAACTTTGCATCTATAGGGTTCGTAGGGTTTGTAGTTTGTAGATCTTATTTTCTATTATAATGTTTCATGCTTTTTCTTGGTAAGACGCAAGATATTGAATCCGTATTATATCATTTTCCATAATATACTAAGAAGACACAACCCCCCCCCCCTCCCCCCTATTGAGTGGTGTAGCGTGAGACCAGTCATTGAGTGGGCACTTGCATCATGGGGGGGGGGGGTTATCATTGATACTAAATGGATGAGATGCAAGAGACCGAAACCATGTAGGCTAGTAGTAGTTATTTTACCTGACTTCTAAGAAAGCATAAATGCTTGTTAGTAAGCAACCAGAGGACCGACGGCTTTTAATAGGTCATCTCCGAGGGACATTTTATTGATGAATCTAACTAAAATGAGATTATAAACAACAAAAAAAAAAAAAATCAATTTTAGATTCACGTCCCATTGCTCTCTCTCTCTGGTCATTCTGTTACAGCTGTCGGTGCCGCAAAAACTGGGGTAGCCATGGTGGGGAAGTTTGGTATCGCTGGTTCCTGGGCGGTTGGACTGATATACCCCTTTGAAATATTGCCGACTGTGACGAGGTAACACGCTGATCAATATTGGTCTTAATAACCTCCTATTATTGTTATACTAATATAAAAGACATATATGACGACATTATTGCACCAAGAAAAAGAAAAGAAAGATCAATCCAGTATTAAAACACTGGAGAAGGAGTAAAGACTATTATTGGTATTGCATTTTTGCTCAGAAAGGAAATCAAATTTAAACATTCAACTGATGTTTCATGTTAAAAACTAATAATAAAGAATTAAATAAGTACATTATTCAATATTAGTCGTATTACATTCATCTCGCTATAATTTGTGTAACTAATTGTTAATAATTTGTATTTTTGGGTACCTTCCTTTTTGATTGTTTTTACGCGAAAGGGAATTAACAGCTGTGCGAATCAGCTACCATATCAAAATCTATCCCATCCTCCTTTCCTTCTCATCCTTAAAAGGAATGTGGGCATTGGCATCTGCTCCTCGGCATCTCGTGTGGTTGCTATAGCAACCCCTCTCATGCTCCTCCTCTATGATGTATGGGCACCTGGTCCTCTTGTTCTCCAAACCATAGCTGCTCTGGTGACGGCCGCTCTATGCCTCATCCTCCCTGAGACCAGGGGCAAGAAGCTACCCGAGACGCTGGAAGATGGTGAAACATTTGGAATGTAGGTTGCCTCTAAAGTACCAATAATAATGACTGTATCATCTGTTAAAGCATTACATTATATTTCCCATTAAACAAAATAAAGTTGTTAATCTAAAAAAGAAAAAGAGCAAATGTCCTTCTATCTTTTTACCAAGTTTAGAATAGACGAGATCCGGTTAAAAGAGATTGGGGAGGGGTCAATTAACCCCCACCCCCCCCCTTGCACACGTACACATCGGCCAAATGTTAAAAATGTGCTTTATAGACGAATGATGCCTCATATTGTTTTTGCAGGAAATGTTGGCGGAAATTGTGAACAACTCTAACAAACATCAGAAAAACAAGTTAATTTTCTAAAGTTTCTTTTTAGTCACTTCTGACTTTCATACACTGGTAGATACTGGATCTGTGCAATATGTTTAGATTCATGTTTGGGTTATGAATGTGAGCTATAAACAAATTGTTTATTGTTTATTTTATTTTTTCTCACAACTCTCTCATTTAGAAAAACGATAGAGGATCGTCACAGCATGGAAAAGTTACCAACAAAATTATGAAGCGGATTGGTGACTGCATCGTTACTAATCTGTAATCTTTGGACAAAATCATGGTCAAACCTGCAATGCATGCAGGTGATCTTGTGAATGGTTGCACCATCCAATACCTGCAATAGAGCCTTCATCATATTACTGATTGACGTGTTTTATTTCTGGCTGTAATAGTATGGCCTAATGCATCATCAAAGGTTTAGGCCTTTGAAATAAACAAAAATACCGTCCCTACTTTATCAAATAGTCAAATAACAGAAAATAAAAGTAGATATATGTTCCACAATGGCATGCGAGATATAAAGTAGTTTTTCTTGTTTTCGATAGAGAGTTGGTTTCTGTCACAGTTGTCAAGGAAATTATTATGTCTACATTAATGAGAAAAAACTGTGAAGGTATTGCATATGTAAATTTATAAAAATGAATTTATTATTTATGTTTTATATGTTTTCCCATGTACGCTACATGTACATTACAACTGATCAATGGGTGAATGTGGAAACGTAAAGATCAAAATCAACATATTATACACGGTTCAGCATTTGCTAAAAATGCATAAAGCTTGAACTTTAATATAAGGAAAAACGTACTATAACTCGACGATCTCCAGTTGCATTGATATAAGCTGAAGAGAGGATCTCCGACACACACGGATAATTTTCTTAGATCTGACAACAGCTTTAGAGAGAAGTTAGTCCCTTAGGATTATATGCCCGATCAATTATAAAAAGCGTTGTACATAGTGTACAGAAAATCATTTTGATCTTTAATGACCCAGACGTCGTGGACGTGAACATTGGTAAAGTAATGCTTACATTTGTTTGTTTTAATGCTGAGTGATGTATCATTATTAGGCAATAATGGTGCAAAGGAGTATTTTGTTTTATTCCATAGGATTGATGTTATTTTGGTTTTTGATGTGTAGGAACTGGAAAACTAAGAAATAAAGAAAGAAAAAAGAATCCCGTATACGGTTATCGCGCAATGTATATACCTTGTATTCTCAGCTCACCCTTTGAAGAAAAAAATGGGAGTGGTCATAAGAAAACGACCTAATGTGTGAATAATCATTTAATTTCTCGATTCCTCTTATGTTTCAATCAAAACTAAGCAATCGATGACTGACAAAGAAAGGAAGAGAGAGAAGAGAAAGTATGTGAGTCAGAAAGAGCGTTGTAGTTGGGAGAGCCAGTAACCCGGGTTCGATTCCCGGCGGATTTTTTTACCTTTGCAAAAGATTCCGAAAGGGACGACAGAAATGAGGAACTTTCATCTAAGCTTTGCAACCATTATTCTCTCACTTGCTTTCGAATTGTATTTATTTCCACGAGAGTTACCACAACTGTTTTACGGGTTATTTCCCCACATTTGTTTATATTACATATATATATATATATATATATATATATATATATATATATACACCGGCTGTGTCATAGATCAGTAACATCCGTGTCACAGGTCAGTGACCCATACTTGACCGCACATCCCTTATAACACGTTCACATAATCACATCAACTGAATAAACACACCGACAGCCCAACACACAAGCAAGGTAAAACACTTTGGCCCGAATTCACAAAGCAAGGTTTGAGCTCAAACCTCCTTTTGTTTCGCCAAACCTCCTTTTGTTCTTTACAAACCAGGTTTGTAAAAAAACGCGTAAAACGCGTCATATGACGTACGAAAACCAAGGTTTGTCGACAAACCTCCTTTGTGAATTCGGGCCTTTGAATTTGCATAATTATTTCTAAGTTTATTCCGAAAGTATTTCTCGTACTAATTTTTGCTATGTTCATGATTCTTGACTATGATTGAGTGATATTAAGTTTGTATGCCGTGTATATTTGTTTATACAATGTATTTGTTTTTGTATGTGTTTGTACTTCAGAACCTGAAGAAGGCCTCACAAGCCGAAAGCTCGTAATAAACTTGTAAAGTACAGCTACGTCTCACGTTTCTAGACCTTTTTCTTCACGCCTACATATTCTGGAACACCCGTTGTCATGTCAGAGTTGAGAATTCTCGCACTTATATATATATATATATATATATATATATATATATATATATATAAAGTGCGTCCCAGAAATAATTAAACCGAGAATTATCGATGCTTTATTATAACTTCATCGTAATAATAATCAATATATGACACATATTTGTAAAGCTTACATTCTCCCTTTTCATTTGATGCAACTCATATGATGCATATTTCACGCATGAGTGATTGAAAATAATTTGGAGAGATGAAACCAAAAAATTCATTTGACGAGTGGTATCTGGATTTCAAAGAGAAAATAACATTTCTAGAAAGTTCAATTTCTGCCCTTTCATTTCACACCTAAATCAGGAAAAATGACCCAGGAATAACAAAGTTCTGTTTGTTTAAAGTAATGCTTGCATTTCCATGATTAGATTAAACGAGTTTTCACTGGCTGCTTGCCGTAGCAACAAACAGAGTTGACAAAAGACTTAACTCCGTTTCGTTGACGATCAGCCATGCATCAGGTCTTTCGTCTTCCTTGTTTTTAATTACTCATGGGTGAAATATGCATCATATGAGTTGCATCAAATGAAAGAGGAGGATCTATAAGCTTTTAAAATATGTGTCATTTATTAATTATAATTATGATTAAGACAGTAAGTTATGATAAAACATCGATAATTTTCGGTTTCGTCTTTTCTGGGACGCATATATATATATATATATATATCGACAGATGCTCAGACCTAATAAGTCTCCAGGTGAAGCTCCGCCCCCCCTTCTCTATCTCTCTCTCTCCCTTCCCTCTCATTTATATGTCTTCATCATATCTCTTTATTTATCTCCCTCTCTCTCTCTCTCTCTCTCACTCTCTTTCACTCTCTATCATACTTTGTATCTATGTTGCTCGCTCTCACTCTCCCTTTCTCCATCTCAGGTTAATTTTTATCTTGTCTTTGACCCTCCATCGAAATTCGAAAGGATCTGTCTACCGAAGATTCACCACAGAGCATTGCCGTATAACCATACAGGTCGTTCAAGAACATTTCGGGATTCATCTCCCTCTTTTCTTTCTTTATATCTGTGATGCTAAGAACGACGAATTTAAGAGGAAATGATTGGGTGGAGGGGTGGGAGTGGTGGGAAGGGGGGGGTGTGACCAGGCGCGGATCCAGGATTTCTTAGGGGAGGGGGCCCAACTTTTTTTTTTTTTGCTCCCGAAAATTTGAAAATCGCGCCGGCCGAAAAGTCGCTCAGGGGGGGGTACAGAGCACAATTTTTTTTTTTTTTTTTGCTCCCGAAAATTTGAAAAACGCGCCGGCCAAAAATTCGCTCAGTGGGGGGGGGGGGGGGGGGGGGGGGGGGGGGGTAGTAAGCACTTTTTTTTTTTTTTTTTGATCCTCAAAAAAAATTTCAAATTGCACCCCCCCCCCCCCTTGAGCGCCAGGGGGGGGGGGGCCCAACCCCCAAAAAATCGTAAAAATCACGTGATTTTACATGATTTTTTTCTCAAGGGGGGGGGGGGGCCCGGGCCCCCCGGGCCCCCCCCCCCCCCCTGGATCCACCACTGGGTGTGACTCTCTAAAGAGCCTGAGACAATAAGTCAAAGAGAAGGGGGAAATGATGAGGAGGGGGGCAGACATTGGAATAGACACAGGAATGTTGGGCAGTGAAAAAGAATGAGAATGATAGATAGAGACACAAGAATAGAGAGAGATTGGGTGAGACAGAGCACTAATCAAGAGAGATAATGAGAGGATGGGGGTTTGTCTAGGGGATAGGGTGAGATACAAAGAGACAACTTAAAGAGAAAGAAACAGAAAGCGAAACAGACCATGCAGATAGAAATGAAGAGGTAGAAAGTTGAACACAAAGAGAGTGAACAAATAGGAAGGGAAAGAAGGAACCAGAGAGGGAGAAAGTGTGAGGGGAGGAGAAAGATAAAATGAGGACATTAGGAAAAGGCTGTACTAGTTTCATAATGATCATTACAAAGAGACGTCGCTCATCCTCAATGTCCCATTTTCTAATTCATTCATTTAATACACTGCTAGAGGTTTTCAACTTCACTGCTACCTTATGAAAATTCCTATGGAAATTGATAAGGTAGAACAATTTTCAAAGAGACCACCTACTTTCAAAAATCGAAGTGACGGTTGCATGTCCGAATGTTGAAAATCCTATACTCATTGGGGAAGAGGGGGTAAGGGAGAGGCAATAGGGACTTTTAGATTTGCGTGGACTGATACGTGTGACGTCCATTCAAGGCAGTGCATTAGGGGGTTTTCGTTTGTCACGTCGACATAGTCGACGTCAAATATAAGACGTCATTTCGGCGATCTGCGCATGCGTCGGGTCGTCTGGCGTCGTCAGGCCACATTTGCGAACCCGTTCATCGATGATTTGAGGTTCGTCAGAAAACTAGTGACCCGTCGTCAGAATGACGTCATCTTGCTACATCGCAGCGTAAATCAGAAAGTAAAAACAGAAAGAGAAAGGGATAGAATGATTAAAAAAACAAAGAATAACATTTTTTAAAAAGGTGATAGAAGGAAGAAACAAAGAATAACATAAGGAAAGACAGAAAGAAAAGGTGAAAGAAGGACAAAACAAAGTATAACATAAGGAAAGACAGAAAGAGAAGGTGAAAGAAGGAAAAAAACAAAGAATAACATAAGGAAATACAAAAAGAGAAAGTGATAGAAAGATAAAAACAAAGAATAACATAAGAGAAGATGAAAAAAAAGGAAGAAACGAAGAATAACATGAGGAAAGACAGAAAGAGAAGGTGAAAGAAGGAAAAAACAAAGAATAACATAAGGAAAGACAGAAAGAGAAGGTGAAAGAAGGAAAAAACAAAGAATAACATAAGGAAAGACAGAAAGAGAAAGTGAAGGAAGGAAAAAAAACAAAGAATAACATGAGGAAAGACAGAAAGAGAAAGTGAAGGAAGGAAAAAACAAAGAATAACATAAGGAAAGACAGAAAGAGAAAGTGAAAGAAGGGAAAAAACAAAGAATAACATAGGGAAATACAGAAAGAGAAAGTGAAGGAAGGAAAAAACAAAGAATAACATAAGGAAAGACAGAAAGAAAAGGTGAAAGAAGGACAAAACAAAGTATAACATAAGGAAAGACAGAAAGAGAAGGTGAAAGAAGGAAAAAACAAAGAATAACATAAGGAAATACAAAAAGAGAAAGTGATAGAAAGATAAAAACAAAGAATAACATAAGAGAAGATGAAAAAAAAAGGAAGAAACGAAGAATAACATGAGGAAAGACAGAAAGAGAAGGTGAAAGAAGGAAAAAAACAAAGAATAACATAAGGAAAGACAGAAAGAGAAGGTGAAAGAAGGAAAACACAAAGAATAACATAAGGAAAGACTGAAGAGAAAGTGAAAGAAGGAAAAAACAAAGAATAACATAAGGAAAGACAGAAAGAGAAGGTGAAAGAAGGAAAAAAAAGAAGAATAACATAAGGAAATACAAAAAGAGAAAGTGATAGAATGATAAAAACAAAGAATAACATAAGAGAAGATGATAGAAGGAAGAAACAAAGAATAATATGAGGAAAGATAGAAAGAAAAATGATAGAATGATAACAACAACAATAACATTAGGAAAGACAGAAAGAGAAAATGATTAAGAATAGACAATGGAAAGATAGAAGAGAAGATGAAAGAAGGAAAAACAAAGAATAACATAAGGAAAATAGAGAGAGTATAATAGAATAATTAACGAAGAACAAAATAAGAAGTGAAAGAAGGAGAAATTGAATAAGCGCGTGCGGGGGCCATTACGTCATCGTGTAGAGAACGGGGGTCGACTTAAAACGAAAAGGGTTATAAGGTAGTGAACAGGACGGGTGTCTGACGCCAATTCGCATCGTTAGAGGACGTGAACGCCGTCCTCGTCCACACAAACGAAAAGCCCCTATTAAAAGGACGTCGATCGTAGCAATCCCCATTGTCTTCGTGCGAATCTAAAAGTCCCTAATGTACCGCCTTCTATGACTGTAGCTGAACAAGTGTACAATACAAATTTCTTGACTTATATGTAATCATGTGAAATTACACAAAGATTTCTCAAAATAATTAACAAAAATCATCCGAAGGTACTTTTTTATAGGCATTTCTGTACAGTTTGAAACATCTTTATTAAATGTATTATATTATATTTTCATAGCATATTACGTAAATAGTTCGATCAGCTTCATGACGCTAAACTATGTTAAAGATGCTCAAGTTTGGGTATATTCATGTAGAGGGCAGCACATGGACACTGCCATAATCTCCCGAAGGAAACTCAGTGTGTACATCGGAGCGGTTTTTGAGTACTGCGCGTATTACCACAATAATTGTACATAATACAGTCATAGGAAGTCTGTATGAACATTGCAATGTAGGTACAGGGCATACAAAATGAAATCATGTACGCGTACGTACGTGATTTAACAACGCCCATACATTGACCATAGTACATAATATAATCTTCAAATTCCCATCAAATATCAAACAAAACTTGCAAGATTAAATTATTTAAAAGATATCTTACAGAACTATAATAATGTGCATTTTTTTTGGATTTTTTAATTAATCACATATCGATACATTTGATATTTCTAAACCTAAATTACAAATAGTCAATCGAAACTCTGAAATAGTTGTCATAAAATTGTTATTATAATGTAGTGAATTTCATGCCCGCAAATTTGACCGATCAGAAGCCTTGAATCTAGGCATGCAGTAATATAAAATGTAGTATATTCATACATCACATGTTAAATACTTTTCTTACCACTAGTCACTGGAATTCAAACCCGCGTATTACACACACACATGCATTACATGATGAGCAAACGAGTTCTATGGGATTGTTGTATTGAAATTAACCTTTAGTTGATTTCTC
Source organism: Strongylocentrotus purpuratus (assembly GCF_000002235.5). Lineage (NCBI taxonomy): Eukaryota > Metazoa > Echinodermata > Echinoidea > Camarodonta > Strongylocentrotidae > Strongylocentrotus > Strongylocentrotus purpuratus. The sequence continues at coordinate 92,003 of NW_022145573.1, read as the reverse complement.
GAAAGTCTTTGCGATCGTATTTATGATTGAGGTTCTTCAATTGCCTTACTTACGTCTCATTGGAGCCCCCCCCCCCCCCTTTTTTTTTTTTTTACACTCCCCAAAACCAGCGAGGGCTGCCTAAACTAGCGCCTACTAAAATGGCTTCCATGTAACCTGATGAAGATAAAACACACACAGAATCAATGGACCGGTTAAACAATCGACCCCAGAACTAAGTGTAAACGCGCCTGACGACAAATGACTCACACTAGATCAGTTTCCTTTCTTCGGATCTTTATTCAATGTTTAATCCTACAAGTGTCGTAACAATAACAACTTCGGATGTGTAGCGTAGTCTTGTAGCGGTTCACTAAGAGAAAAGATAACAAATCTTCGTCATAAATAACATGCTCTAGTTAGAACAAAGACTATTTGTATGTTTAAAGCAATGAACAACAATATATGTCATCTATTGTAATCTGCTAGGAGCATGTCTGTAATAAACTCAAATGGATGCATTAACCTGTTTATATCAGAGTAATTAATTATGTTTCTTCTACTAGCATAACTTGAATCATGTATACCTACTATTCTGAAACTGAACCTTCTGAATCATACATCAAGGCTATTACATCCTGGTTGCTTATTAATGAATTCTTTCCACAAACAACATCATAAACGCTCTTAAATGATAACGTTTAAATTACAAAGGACCTGGTCCCCTTTCCAGCATTACAATACATTAATTTAGTAAACAAATTAAAATGATCCATTACTCTATACCCATACTGGTACATGCATAACTTATCACAGCTTATCACTTATACTGTAACCCAACTGGTAAATATGAACTAAACTAAATGATTACCCAACTGTGCATCTTGCAATTTCTCCAATGAAACATGAATAATTCAACACAACAACACGTTCCCTTATCCGACCTAATTTACATGAATTAACATATTGACTGCCATTATACCCTTGGCATTTCTATCTTATCAATCGTACAATGTATAAACCATATAAATGCTTCTTGTAGCATACTGAATCATTAACCATAACTGTCTGATCATATGCCCTCTTAACCCAGTTCATGCAATGCGTTTCATAGCCTCTTAGCAACACATAGCAACACATAGCCTTCTGTACATAACGTTGCGTTAATCATCCAAAATCAACTCACTATTTGCACATAATTCACAGGAAATAAACAATCGTATGAAACAACTACTTTCCTATATTTGACAGTAAATCAGTTATCTACAGGAATCATGTATCGTAGCTTACTATTTGTTCATCCGGAGCAAAGTCATGAATTCTGTGGTAACAAACCAGGCGCGGATCCAGGATTTCTTAGGGGAGGGGGCCCAACTTTTTTTTGTTTTTGCTCCCGAAAATTTGAAAATCGCGCCGGCCGAAAAGTCGCTCAGTGGGGGGGGGGGGGGGGGGGGGGGGGGGGGGGGGGGGGGGGGTACAGAGCACAATTTTTTTTTTTTTTTTGCTCCCGAAAATTTGAAAAAGGCGCCGGCCAAAAATTCGCTCAGTGTGGGGGGTGGGGGGGGTGGGGGAAGGGGGGGGGGGGAGGTGGGGTAGTGAGCACATTTTTTTTTTTTTTTGATCCTCAAAAAAATTCAATTTGCACCCCCCCCCCCCAAAAAAAAGGTAAAAATCACGTGATTTTACATGATTTTTTTTCTCAAGGGGGGGGGGGCGCGCCCCCCCCCCCCCACCCTGGATCCGCCACTGTAACAAACATCAAGTCTGATGCCTTTGACTAGGCTTTCTGTTGCATAAATTTTCTTAACGCCACCGATGGCGCTATACAAGTTTGGCGCCGCCACAGATGGCGCTATACAAGTTTCGCGCCGCTACACTGAAGAAATAACATTGTCTTTCACCCAAATAATTACTACATGCGAAGATGAGTTAGGTTGCTTTACAACTTTACTGCTATGATTCTTGTTACAATCTTACAATCTTACATGGTGCTACTTATGATTACAACTTGCGTGTTGGCAACATGTCTGTATAACACAATGTGAGTTACCGATTTGGGGGGGGGGGGGGAGTCATTTCGAATAGTTTCCCTAAGTCTTGAATCACACCCTAGCACTTCAATTCACAATTGAACCCTGGCTTTAGTGTTAATCAAAACTTTTGATATTATTTCTTCTTCTTTTGCTTCTTGTCTTAAAGAAAAGAAAGAGCGCAATCGTGATATATTCCATTCTAATACTACATCTTGTCTAAGTCCCAGTACCAATTCTAGGGAGTAGGATAGGTCGAGAGTAAAACAGACTTAAGAAATATAAAACATGATGACAAGTTTTCACGAAACCAATGGCTTCCGCAACTATTCGAGCTTCTTTTGTCTCAGTTAAACAATCCACGACGCACCGAACGTTCTACCAAATGAGAGTCCCGGATTTGGGAATAATACAACGGAAAAGCATTAAAACAAACTGAATCGGATTTGCAGCAGCTAAAGCACCACTAGAATTGTCCAAGTCAACGTAAATTTAAATTCCAGATTACAATTAAAAAAATAAAGTATGTGGCGTGCCTTTGTCTTGCAAATAAATGTCATAGCATAAACATCAGGCACAGGTGCATCCGGGAGGTGCATACGCAGGATTTTTTCAAGGAGTGAGTTTTAACATTTATAAATCGGGCCGAAAAATTTCGCAACGACTCAGCCAGCCGCTGAATAAGCGGGGGGGGGGGGGGGGGGGGGGGGGGTAAGAGGACACTTTTCTCTTTTTTTTTGGTTTCGAAATTTGAAAAATTGACATTTTGCTCCGTTGGGGGGGGGGGAGGGAGTAAGGTCAGCTTTTTAGGTCAGCCATGGGAATATTTTTTTATTTTTTTAGATTTTAAAAAATCTAAAGGGGTGTGTTTAGGGGGGTTTAGGGGGGTTTACACACAGAAAAATACCAAAGGGGGGGGGGGGTTAACCCCCCAACCCCCCCCCCCCCCCACCACAAAGATGATATTTTAGTGTCTGATAATTTAATTATTATTTGTGTCCAAGAAAGTGATGAATTAAGTTGTCAACTTTGTCGAAATATGCCATTTTTGCCAATTTGACCATTTCTGGCAGGTTTTTCGGTGATTTTGCGATATCAAAAAAATGGTATAAAATCACAACGCATTGACCGATTTCAATTCTTTTTTTTTTTTTTTTTTTAAAGCTTTCATAAAGCTTGATCATTTGCAATCATCAGATAACATGTGTTTATTGTACTTATTTTTGGTGTGCTATACCTACTAGTAGTAGTAGTAGTAATAGTAGTAGTATTAGTAGTAGTAGTAGTAGTAGTAGTAGTAGTGGTAGTAGTAGTAGTAGTAGTAGTAGTAGTAGTAGTGGAAGTAGAAGTAGTAGTAGTAGTTGTGGTAGTAGTAGTAGTAGTAGTAGAAGTTGTTGTAGTAGTAGTAGTAGTAGTAGTAGTGATAGTAGTAGTAGTAGTAGTAGTAGTAGTATTAGTAGTAGTAGTAGTAGTAGTGGTAGTAGTAGTAGTAGTAGTAGTAGTAGTAGTAGTAGTAGTAGTAGTGATAGTAGTAGTAGTAGTAGTAGTAGTAGTAGTAGTAGTAGTAGTAGTAGTGATAGTAGTAGTAGTAGTAGTATTAGTAGTAGTAGTAGTAGTAGTAGTGATAGTAGTAGTAGTAGTAGTAGTAGTAGTATTAGTAGTAGTAGTAGTAGTAGTAGTAGTGGTAGTAGTAGTAGTAGTAGTAGTAGTAGTAGTAGTAGTAGTAGTAGTGATAGTAGTAGTAGTAGTAGTATTAGTAGTAGTAGTAGTAGTAGTAGTAGTAGTAGTAGTAGTAGTAGTAATCAGGGGCGGCGATTTCTTTTCATGTCCGGGGGGGGAACGAAATGCGAGATTTTCTACAATATTAACTAGTACATTTTTGAAGGATTTTATGCGAAGGAGCGTAGCGACCGAGCGTGAAAATCTTTATTAGTCTTAGGCCCTCCAGCCCTCTCCGACTCGTTCAATATTGAAATAGCTAGAGCAATATATTCTTGTATCACACTCAAAGCCATCCAATATTATATTAATACCATATGGCAACGAAAGAGAGTTGTAGGCCAAGGAAAGTTCTATCTATATGTAAATGAGACAAAATGTGAAAGTATAGAAAATGTCGATTTTTAACCACGAATATAAAATGTATAGACCGTATGTTGATCACTAGGGGATCGTGGTAACGTGTAGAACATAGTCAAAATATTATACACGGTTCAGCATTTGCTCAAAAAGTATAAAGCTAGAACATTAAGGAACAACGTACCATTAAACTCGACGGTCTCCAATTGCATAGATAAGAGGATCACCTACAGACATCGATAATTTCCTTAGATCTGACAACAACTAGAAGGTAAATGTTTTCCATATAGCATTATATGCCCGATCAATTATAGAAAGCGTTTTGCAACGCCGTTTAATAAACAAATATGATTTTGAATAACGAGTAAAACTACATCCAGTTCAGATTGTATGTTGTTATGCGGAGTGATGTAACATTCTCAGGCAGTTATGGTGCAGAGGAGTTTCAGAGAGCTCTTCTGATCGCGGTAGGAAAAGGAATGCATAGAAATAAAGATTTTAACAAAGCATGTATGTTATCGCTCAATATATGGCCTTGTATTCTCTACTCACCCTTTTAACACTTTTAAAAACAATTGAGGGAGATTTGTGTGTAACACAAAACAAAGCAAGAAATGTATAACTAATTAATATATGATTTTTTGGGGGGTATTTTTTGTAATTCAGTCTAACTGAACTGGTTACTATTATTTATGTTATTTAACACAGTAGCCAAGGACACTACCTAGCATACTGACTGACTTGCGTCAATTATAATTTCCTGTTACTCTATACGAGGCGTAATAGCGAATGTATTACTCCATGCGCTATTCAAGAATGTAAATTGTAATCGTCCACATACCCCTAATTGAAATCAATGTATACTGTTCATTTCGTAAAACTTTATTGTTTGTTTGTTTCTGTGTTCCTGTTTGGGTTTTTTTAATTATTATTTCATTATTGAAATCAAAATTCTTGCCCCAAACCATAAAAGTCACGACGCCGTCTTACAACAAGCAAATGTGACGACTATGTGCACGGGCCCAGCTAATGTTCTGTAATTCGCTTGACACTGATTTTGACAAGCCATGTACCGTACAAAAAATGAATGTAAAATGATCATTGCAACATTGCGATAAATTATTTTGAGCCAACTTATTTTACATGCTGAGCTACTTCAGTTGATCACGTGATGGAAATAACGCCTCTAGTACATCATGGATTTTCCATTATCATCTAGGTTTGAAATAGAAAATGGCATCGAAGCTCATCAATGCTGCGTTTCTTCTGGTCGTTCTTGTGGGCGCAACCATTGCCAACACCACAAGCGACGTGGAACGAGACAGCGAGACCTTTCCCCTTAATATGGACGTTGATGAGGAGATACAACGTAAGCATTCCATTGAACAGTTTTAATTATATATGTCAGATTGTTATGCTCTGACACTATTTGCAAAACAAAGGCATGCCATGTACTTTATTTATTGAATTGTAATTTTTAATTTGAATTAAGATTGACTTGGACAATTTTATTGGTGCTTTTACTGCTGCAAATCCGATCCGTTTTGTTTTGATGCTTCTCCCGTTTGTATCATTCCAAAATCCGGATTCTTATTTGGTAGTTCGTGAATTGTGTAACTGAGACAAAAGTAGCTCCAAAAGATAGAGAAGCCAAAGGTTTCGTGAAAATTTGTCATCCTGTTTTATATTTCTCAAGTCTGTGTTACACTCAACCTATGTCACTCCCTAGAACTAGTACTTGGTCTGGGACAAACGGGCATTAGAACGGACTTTATCACGATTGTGCTCTTTATCAAAACGCAAGAAGCAAAAGAAGAAGAAGTGATAATAAACGTCTCGATAAAGACTATTGCCATGGGTGGTAGTCTTAAATTCTTTACCACGATATGCTCCTATATTATGATTTCTGGACTAACGGCTCTTCGCTTAATACAATTATTTGCAAAACTATGGGTTAAGATAAAGTTCAGTTGTGAGTTGGAGTCCTAAATGTTCACTTGAGTTTAAGGAAAACCAGTAAAAATGACTTCCCCCACCCTCCAAAAAAAAAATATATATACATATATACATATATATACATATATATATATATATATATATATATATATACATATATTTTACTAAAGGCGTCATTAGAGGGACATTTGGAGTGAAAAATGAGTCATTAAGTAGACATTGTGATTAGGAGGACAATTTGGTGTCCTCTTAAACGTTTTTTACGTTTTATTTCTCGTGGAAGGCCCAATTTTGTTATATATCTCTCTCTATATATGTGATTTTACTAAAGGCGTCATTGGAAGGACATTGGTAGTGAAAAAATGAGTCATTAAGTAGACATTAGGGTTAGGGTTAGGTTTAGGGTTAGGTTTAGGGTTAGGTTTAGGGTTAGGGTTAGGGTTAGGTTTTAGGGTTAGGGTTAGGGTTAGGGTTAGGGTTAGGATTTTTATGATGTCCACTTAATGTACCATGTAGGGTTATATATATATATAAACAAAATCAATAGTTCACATTATGTATACAAAGAAATGTTGCCAACACGCAAGTTGTAATAAACTAGCAACATACATATATGTAAAATAGTAACAAAAATCATAGCAGTAAAGTTGTACAGCAACCTCAAGTTCAAGTTCAGTTTATTTCACTTCCAATAAAAACACAGCATTATAACATTCAAAATACAATTATACAAAATGCAATATATATAAAATATAATAAGAACAAATAAAACAACAACAGTAACATTAACAATGATTAATGGGTGGAGTAGGGATGTGAGAGACCAGAAAAGGCCATTGACCTATTTAGGCTGGTCCCCTTTTTCTACAACCCCAAAAGTAAAATCTTCAGTAATTAAAAGCAAAATATTGACAATATAGACATTACATTAACTAAGACATATATACACACATACAAGGACAGGCATAATTAATAAAAGCTAAAAAGAGTATATTGTAACTTGATATTTGTTTGTTTTTAAAATTACGCTTAAAAACTAGACAATGTTGGGCATGCTTTGAGAGAATATGGTAAGTTATTCCAAATAATGGATCCTTTAAAGTTTATTACTGTTCTTGACAAATTATAGCGAAATGAAGAAACATAAAGTTTGTGTGAATTTATAGTACTATATTGATTTATGTCTCTATCAAAAATAAAATAATTATTAAAACAATCAGGTAAAGTAGTTATATTGTACATGTAAGCGAACATAAAAGCTCCAATACTTATATCATATAGATCATAACGTTTTAAAAACTTCAACTTAAAAAACAATGTACCTGTATGTGCTCTATAATATGAGTTTGTTATAACCCTGACGGCTCTTTTCTGTAATAAAAATAGCTTTTGAAGCAAATACGAAGCGCAATTGCCCCATACAATAATACAATAATTAAAATAAGGCAAAATCATAGAGTTATACAATTGTACAAGTATGCGTAATGGTAATATCTTTGAGTCTATTTAAAACACCAATGACCTTTGACAGCTTGTTAGAAATATAATAAATGTGGTCCTTCCACGTTAAGTTTTCATCAATAATAATGACGCCTAAGAAAGTAACTTGGTGTACTTGCTTAATTTCTTTACTATTCATACAAATCTTGATAGCAGCTTCATTTACATATTTATTTTTTGTTTTAAAAATTACATAGTTTGTTTTTTCAAAATTAATCAACCATTTTTTTGCAAGGAACCACTTGTGTATTTTAACAATTTCAAATTCAATAGAATATTTATTTCTACGGGATCTTTACCAGATAAAAACAGAGTGGTGTCATCAGCAAATAAAATAGAAGATAAAACATTGCTTACAGATGGCAAGTCATTGATATACAGTAAAAACAAGAGCGGGCCAAGATTAGAACCTTGCGGCACACCAGTTAAAATAGTGCTGTGATCAGAGTAATAATTACCCAAGCTAACATATTGCTTTCGGTTGAGAAATAACTTTTAATTAAAAGAAGAGGAATTCCTCTTATACCATAAAAACATAACTTATTTATTAAAATATTATGATCAATACAATCAAAAGCTTTGGATAAGTCTAGAAATACACCAATTAAAAATTCATTAAGTTCAAAAGCATTTGCAACTTTATCAATAAAATCAAGAAGAGCATGGCAAGTACTGTATCATTTTCTAAAAGCAAATTGATTTTCAAACAGAATATTATTTTTACTAATAAAACGAGTCAATTGATCACATAAAATCTTTTCAAATATTTTGCTAAAAACAGATAACACGGATATCGGCCTACAATTATTTAAAAATGACTTATTGCCTTTTTTAAAAACAGGAATCACCTTTGCAATTTTTAGAGCATTGGGGAAGATACCTTGTTCAAAGGACAAGTTTAAAATATTGCACAAGGGTGTAACAATCATATAAAGAGAGATTTTCAATACCTTAGGGTGAATTTCATCGTATCCTGGACTTTTATTTTCATCAAAATTCAAAATCACATTAATAATATCTGCGTTAGTAACAGGCTGTAAAAATAATAATAATAATAGCTAGTTCTTATATAGCGCTTTTCAAGACCGAAGGCCCTCTCAAAGCGCTTTACAGATATATATATATTATGAATTCAAAAAATTACCCTTCAAGTACTCGTCGTATTTTGTTGATTCAATATTGCAAGTAATCAAGTTATTAATACTTTGCTGTAGTTCTTGCCCGATTGTACAAAAATAAGAATTAAATATATTTACAATTCTTTGTTTATCAGTAATCTTTTCCCCATCACCAACTACAATATCATTGATACCATGCTTTAATGTTTTCTTGTGTAAAATTGCATTAATAAGTTTCCATGTTGCTTTCACATTATTACGAACATTATCAAACTTAGAGTCATAGTTTGCACGTTTATTTTCCCGTATTAAATTATTTAAGACATTCCTGCATTCTTTATATGCCATTTCACTTATTAGTGGTTGAGTTTCTTAGGTATTTACGATATAATATGTGCTTACGTTTACTCAGCTTGATTACCTCTTTTGTTACCCAAGGCTTATCAACTTTATTTTTAGTTTTAACTATTTTAACAGGGAAACATTCATCGTAAATATCCTTACATAATTTAAAGAAATAATTGTATCTATCATTCGCATCACAAATATAATTAAGTCGTTCCCATTTAACTTCGTTCAACTCACTACAAAAATGCTTCATATTTTCTTCAGTAAAATCAATTTTTCGCACTTCAATATCAGGTTCAGAATCAGAATTGTTTGACTTCAAAATAATAAACGGTGTTAAATGATCACTGATATCTGTTATCACTATACCATATTTTAAAACTTTTCTTGGCAAGTAATTATACAGGTGAGAGAAATGTTATTACGTCTGGTGTAAATTGTTTAACTGGTCCAATATGTGTGTGTTTATTTTTTTTCTCTCCAGATGACATGGGAGATCTTGAATCTGTAGCAAGGTGGGACAGGGACCCAGAAGATGTGCTGGATAACGGGATAGGATGGTAGAGGAGTGTACAAAGGCGCCAATGAGACGTAAGTAAAGGCAATACTAGAACCGCAATTAAACAGACGATCGCAAAGACTTTCGAGAAATCAACTCAAGGTTTATTTCAATACAACAATCCCATAGAACTCGTTTGCTCATCATGTAATGCTTGTGTGTGTGTAACATGCGGGTTAGAATTCCAGTAACTAGTGGTAAGAAAAGTATTGAACATGTGATGTATGAATATAATAAATTTTATATACTGCATGTCTAGATTCTAGGCTTCTGATTGGTCAAATTTGCGGGCATGAAATTCACTACATTATAACAACAATTTTATGACAACTATTGTGATAATCATAGTTTTCGCATGTTTCAAAATGTATGGACATGGCTATAGAAATTACCTTCGGCTGATTTGTGTATTTTGAAAAATCTTCAGGTAATTCCATATGATTCCATATAATAACGTGTCTTTTATACTAATTCAGCTACAGTTTTAAAAGGAGGCGGTACATTGCCCCCCCCCCCCCTCCACCCCCTCTCTAGTACTGTGGAAACGAAGTGGTCTCAATGAAACTTGTTCTACATCATCTATTTCGATAGGATTTTTTTTATAAAATGGCAGTAAAAGTGAAAACACCAGCAGTAGGTTAAATGTTGGAATGATTAAAGAAGTAAATGGAGGATGAGCGAGGTGTCCACCCTCGCCCCTCTCTCATATTTTTCTTTGAATTTCTATAATCAGCTGCTGATTGTGAACACAGTGGCATTATAATTTGTTTGAGGTAGTTATGATGAGATTTGGAACTATTTGGAATCTTTAAATTAATTCAATCAGTTAGTGGAATAGATATTCAGCAAAAACAACAAATTAACATTCGTTTATAATCATGTCAACTGTTTTGAAAATGTGTTTTATCTCACTAAGGAAGCATACAAAGCCTAATAAAACAAAATTATTTTTTCAGACACAAACCTATCCATTTCGGTCTATACTTTTGTTAGGTCTTTCAAGCAGATAAGACAGGTCAATACAAATGCATCCCTTTTCAATGTGCACAAATGTTGACTGCCTTTAAAATGTTTATGATATTCAAAAGAGTGTGTCACAAAGATAGAGAAGATGTCCTTGTTTTGATCAAAGTTATGTTTGTTGACTTTTCACAATCTCAGATGCTTAACATGCCTCTCGAGGACAGAGTCAGAGAAAAATGGAACATCGAAAAGAGCTGACAGGCCGACGTAATGAAGGGCCACTATCTCCTCTGGTTCGATCAATTTGGGAAAAGGTCTAAATAGTCTAGACTACACCTCTTCAACATTAAATATGTAGTGATAATTCAAGAAATGTATTTATCATTTTAGTAAGCTTATTGTTACTAAAAGTCATTTAAAAAAATACTATCACCTGTAATACTCGAAACATTAAATGAAGCACCTCACCAAACCACCAGAGTCTGTGTTTCTAACTTTCAACGTTTAAGTTGTTGTATCTCTGTAGTGAATACTATGAAACTAGTACAGCCTTTTCCTAATGTCCTCATTTTATCTTTCTCCTCCCCCTCACTCTTTCTCCCTCTCTGGCCCCTTCTTTCCCTTCCTATTTGTTCACTCTCTTTGTGTTCCACTTTCTACCCCTTCATTTCTATCTGCATGGTCTGTTTCGCTTTCTGTTTCTTTCTCTTTAAGTTGTCTCTTTGTATCTCACCCTATCCCCTAGACAAAACCTCATCCTCTCATTATCTCTCTTGATTAGTGCTCTCTTCCCATATTTTCTGTCTCACCCAATCTCTCTTTCTTCTTGTTTTTCTATCTATTATTCTCATTCTTTTTCACTGCCCAACATTCCTGTGTCTTTCTCAATGTCTGTCCCCCCCCCCCCTCCTCATCATTTTCCCCTTCTCTTTGACTTATTGTCTCAGGCTCTTCAGAGAGTCACCCCCCCCCTCCCCCCTCCACCCAATAATTTTCTCTTTAATTCGTCGTTCTTAGCATCACAGATATAAAAGAAAAGAAAAGAGGGAGATGAATCCCAAAATGTTCTTGAACGACATGTATGGTTATACGGCAAAGCTCTGTCGTAAATCTTTGCTAGACAGATCCTATCGAATTTCGATGGAGGGTCAAAGACAAGATAAAAATTAACCTGAGATGGAGAAAGGGAGAGTGAGAGCGAGCAACATAGATACAAAATATGATAGAGAGTGAAAGAGAGTGAAAGAGAGTGAGAGAAATAAAGAGATATGATGGAGACAGATAAATGAGAGGTAAGGGAGAGAGAGAGAGAGATAGAGAATGGAGGGGGGGGGGGGGTAAGCCTAACCTGGAGACTTATTAGGTCTGAGCATCTGTCGATATATATATATATATATATATATACAATGCGTCCCAGAAAAGACGAAACCGAGAATTATCGATGTTTTATCATAACTTAATCACAATTATAATTAATAAATGACACATATTTTCAAAGCTTATAGATCCTCCTCTTTCATTCGATGCAACTCATATGATGCATATTTCACGCATGAGTAATTAAAAACAAGGAAGATGAAAGACTTGATGCATGGCTGATCGTCAACGAAACGGAGTTAAGTCTTTTGTCAACTCTGTTAGTTGCTACGGCAAGCAGCCAGTGAAAACAAACTCGTTTAATCAAATCATGGAAATGCAAGCATTAATTTAAACAAACAGAACTTTGTTATTCCTGGCTCATTTTTCCTGATTGAGGTGTCATATGAAAGGGCAGAAATTGAACCTTCTAGAAATATTATTTTCTTTTTGAAATCCACATACCGCCCGTCAAATGAATTTTTGGTTTCCTCTCTTCATTTCAATCACTCATGCGTGAAATATGCATCATATGAGTTGCAACAAATGAAAAGGGAGGATCTAAGCTTTACAAATATGTGTCATATATTGATTATTATTACGATGAAGTTATAATAAAGCATCGATAATTCTTGGTTTAATTTTTTCTGGGACACACTTTATATATAAAAAAAAAATGTGGGGAAATAACCCGTATAACAGTTGTGGCAACTCTCGTGGAAATAAATAAAATTCGAAAGCAAGTGAGAGAATGATGGTTGCATAGCTTAGATGAAAGTTCCTCATTTCTGTCGTCCCTTTTGGAATCTTTTGCAAAGGTAAAAAAATCCGCCGGGAATCGAACCCGCATATGGAAACGTTTGCTTGTATTTGTCTCATAAAAGAAGTTGACCGCCAACTGGCTCCCACACGGTGTTGAGTGCTCAGGGGTCACCGGCCACTGGCTTCATCGGGCAGGTAGTTCCATTATGTGAATGGGTAAATTAACTATTACAAAATGAGGGGACACATTACATTGTACAATAGGGACACACATTTTTTGTATTGTGCAGAACATACTTTTTTATTGACTTGAAACTATAAAACCATAATGCATTTTTTGTATTCTAACAATTGTAGTACAAACAATAATAACAGGTGAATGAAATGCATAAACACCACAAACACCTGGGGAGGAAACATTCATAAATTTGAATAATTTAGTTGATAAATGACTCCGATAAAACTATAAAACCAAAATGTAATTTGCGTTCTGGCAATTGGAGTACAAAGAAAGATTGCAGGTGAATGAAATGCTTCAACAACACAAACACCTGGGAAGGAAGCATCCATAACTTTGAATAATTTAGTTAATAAATGACCATGCATGTGGACGTTTGGTGGACCAGAAAGCAGTGGATTCTTAACAACACGAGCCCATTTAAGAGAATGTCAGAACGTAAATTAAATTTGGTGCTGTTGGAAAATGCATCTTTCTACCCTGCGGCTTTAATGGTACGATCCAGTAAATTAAAACAGTAAAATGGCTCTTGTTTTAAAATTACTCATTAAATAAAACCCAAAACTGCAGTGACATCAGACAAAATATGTTATATCTTACTAATAATTAAAAAAAGATGTATAAACATTGTGAAAGTGTAGCATTTTACGATAAAAGACACCGATTTAGCGAAGATGACGTCATTGGTGCGCTTGCATCGGGGAATTCAAGGTCAAAAGGTCAATTCAGACGCTGATAAGTTATTGGACAAGCCTTTTTGTTTCCTTTATTCCGACATAATTATACAATCAATCAAAACAAGTTTAATACCAGAAGAAAGCTAAAACCAGAAAGTTAAATACCAGCAGAAGTAACTAAAAAGAAACTGTTTGTTAGAGTTGTTCACAAGTTCCGCCAACATTTCTTGCAAAAACAATATGAGGCATCATTTGTCTATAAAGCACATGTTTAACATTTTACCGATGTGTACGTGTGCAGGGGGGGGGGGGTTAATTGACCCCCTCCCCAATCCCTTTTCCCCGGATCTCGTCCATTCTAAACTTGGTAAAAAGATTGAAGGATCTTAACATATGATACAGTCATTATTATTGGCACATTAGAGGCAACCTACATTCCAAACGTTTCACCATCTTCCAGCGTCTCGGGTAGCTTCTTGCCCCTGGTCTCAGGGAGGATGAGGCATAGAGCGGCCGTCACCAGAGCAGCTATGGTCTGGAGAACAAGAGAACCAGGTGGCCATACATCATAGAGGAGGAGCATGAGAGGGGTTGCTATAGCAACAACACGAGATGCCGAGGAGCAGATGCCAATGCCCACACTCCTTTTATGTATGAGAAGGAAAGAAGGATGGGATAGATTTTGATATGGTAGATGATTCGCACAGCTGTTAATTCCCTTTCGCGTAAAAACAAACGATAGATAGATAGATAGATAAATGGTATTTATTGATTCATTTCCATGTATCGCAGTTACAAGTAACTGAATTGTGCATGAATAAAACATTGATGGTGAAGACAATTATACATTTCAAGAGATATCACAGTAAAAAGTAACTGAATTGCACATGAGTAAATTGCTGGAAAAAGCAAGTATACATTTCAAGATGTCACACTACAATCTACATAATTATGAAGAGCGTGTATATACCATTAATCTTATATAATATTTCAATTTAAAAATTTGAGTTAAAAAAGAAAGAGAGATAGGAAAGCAGGAGAGAGAGAAAGAAAGAGAGATAAAGAGAGAGAGAGAGAGAAAGAGGGAGAGAGAGAGAGAGAGAGGGGAGAAAGGGGACAGATGGACAGAGAGGGAAAACAATTATGTACATGCTGATAAAATACAAAGATACATTGCAAGACAAATATGAATATTATTAGGTGAACATTAGAGATATTAAAATATAAATATAGATATGCATCGCATTCTTCATGTCATAAAAATTACATTGACAAACTTGGTAAAAAAATCAGACCTCAAATTTATGAATTAATTATATACTATTTGTTTCAAAGTATATTAAATACAATCATAAAAAACTTTTGTTATACAAGCGTATCAAATCTGGGATTGGGCTATTCTGCATACGTTTAGTTTTGCACCTGGGTTCAGGGATCTTGTTAGTTCTTCGCAAAGTTCTATTGTGTGCTCTTTGGGGTATAAATTGTTTGAACTGGTTTGTGCATGATAGAGTTTTTTTAAAGAAGGTAACACATAAGTCATTTCGACGACTTTCCAATGTTTGTAATTTCGATTTAGTGAGAGCGTTTGCGTAACTATGGTAATCCTTTCTAAAGATAATCCTCAATGCACGTTTTTGTATTCTTTCTATGCGTTGTTTTTGTGCACTAGTGAGGCCTCCGCTCCAAACTTGAGTAGCATATTCAAGGATTGGGCGAATATAGCCAATAAAAATAGTAATCAGATCTTCATGTGAAAAACCGAACTTCCCTAAAGAACGGAGCATATATAGTTTCGCATTCGCTCTTTTTTCAATATCTCTGACATGGGCTTCCCACTTCAAATCGTTTTGTATCGTGACACCAAGTAATTTCACCTGTGAAACAGTTGAAAGAACACAATTTTCGAGAATGATGGAAGACTGATTGACTGGTACTCTTGAAAAGCAAATGTCCATTTTGATACACTTCGCAGGATTCAATTGCATTTTATTAGTATCAGCCCACAAAGATAAACATTCTACAGCTTCTTGCATCTTTGAAATTTGGTTCGTTTTACGACACTCAACTAGGGTTAGATCATCGACATATTTAAACATATGTATGCTTTCAAAAGATTTGAAATCATTTATCATCACAAGAAAAATTAGGGGCCCAAGTTTCGTACCCTGGGGCACACCTGCATTCATTTGACACCATTCTGAGAGATCACTGTGATAGCGAACTCTTTGTTTACGTTCAGAGAGAAAATCAGATATCCAGTAAACTACCGCTGGTCGTACACCGATTTCAATTAACTTTTTGATGGCAACTGTATGATCTATTCTATCAAACGCTTTTTGAAAATCTGTAAGAAGTATCGTCGATGACGTTTTTGGTACCTCAGCATTTAAAAAAACATAATGAAGAATATTAATCAAACAGTGTGAGGTCGATAAACATTTCTGGTTTCCAAACTGATAGGGGTCAATATGTTGGGCAATGTCCTGATACATCCACTTTGCGATGAAACCTTCAATGACTTTAGCAAAGTGATCTGTTAATGATATAGGTCTGAGTTTGTCAATACGTGCAGGATTCACCTTTGGGATCGGTACTACAATAGCACATTTCCATGATGCCGGAACTTTTCCTTGACTAAAAGAAGCATTAATTATATAGGTTAAAGGTCCCGAGAGTTCAACAGAAAAAAGACGGATTAGGCGTGCTGAAATATTATCTGGGCCAACCGCCGTCGAGCATTTGATTTTAGAAAGAACTTTATTAACCTGCCAAGGACATATCTCGGGTAAACTTTTAGAAGGTAAGTGTGCAGGTAAAGCTGCTAAATTTAGTGGTTGTAAATCAGAAGAGACAGATATGAGATGTTCGTTTATAGCATTCGCAATTTTATCCCTCTCACTAGGATCTACACCATCAACTGGGATATTGAGTGATTGACGACTTCCCTTTGTGAGAATGCGTATTTCTTGATACCATCGTGAAGGATTACTTTTCTTAAGTTTCTGAATACGTGACCTGTAATATTTAACTTTTGCTTTCTGAATTGATGAATTTACTTTGTTTCTTAAACGTTTCCACAAAATTCCCTTTACGAGCTGGAAAATGAATGTTAATTGCATTATTTAAAGTACTATAAAAAGAACCACATCGAACATTTACATCAACATCTTCAGTCACTTCTGGCCAATCATAAGAAGATATCCACTGTCCAAACGCCCTTATTGCACTATCTGTCATGGGTCTGTTAAATACATAACGAGTAGTATTTGGTAATTTAGGTTTGATTTTAAGAGGAAACCACATAATTGAATTGTGGTCAGACATTCCAATAGGAGAACAAATCTGTGGTTTATCATAAAACTGATGAATATTTGTGATAATCTTATCTAAAATGTGAGCCCCTCTAGTAGGGCAATCAACGACTTGACGAAATGAGTGGGTTAAAAGCACCGGATCAATATTCATTCGATTAAAATCTCCCAATATTACAAAACCTGCATCCGTATGATTAGTTAAAATAACATCAATAGTTGTTTCCAAATGATCTATGAGTTCTGTCTCAAGTTCAACATCAGGCTGAGGGTAATATACGACTGCACAGTAAATGCAGGAGATGGATCTTGGAAGACGAGGAGGGCGTATCTTCACCCAAGTCACTTCAAGGTTTATAGGGACTTGGACATCAGCTGGAGAAGGATTCAAAAGTTCTCTCACGTAGATAGCTACTCCACCACCTATACGATTAGTACGTGATTTAGCGCAGAGATAATAACCTGGTATAGAGAAGTTATCGAGTGGACAGTCATTCCTAAACCAGGTCTCGGTAATAGCTGCAATGTCTACATGAAGATACGAGATGACAGCTGATAGCTCATCAAACTTATTGCATGCTGATCTGACATTGCTTAAAAGAAAAGAAGGCAAATCGCACCCAGACTGAGGGGCGACTGGGACAGAAGTCAAGCATCTTCGGCGAGGGAACCTAGGGTATTTCTTAGGAAGCTTGGTACGGGCCGTAGGTAGAATAATCGGAATGGGATGCTTGAAATGTTTCAATTTTCGAACACCAGCTCTGCAGCCGCGACGGGTTTTAAACTCTTTTCCAATTTCGAGCTCTGAAATTGTTTTCCATGTCTGGACTGGTAGTCGTAAGCTTTTCCCACAAGAATTTGAGTTAATATTAACCAATTCACCTCGCGTATATTTATATCGTTTATTTGTACAAGCGCGTAGCCAGGATTTCATTTTAGGGGGGGCGGTAATGAGCACGCGAAGCGTGCGAATCACTTAAAGAGCGCGCGAAGCGCGCTCCCTAGGGGGGTGGGTGCAGGGAGGGGGGAGAAAGAAAGAAGACGATTCGTTGTACCTTTCTCGACTCATAATCCTTGTCTGAATTCAGTCCCTCCCCTCTCTCGCGCGAAGCTTTGACGTTTCATTAAATTATTAGAGAAAGAAGACGATTCGTTGTACCTCTCTCGACTCTTAATCCTTATCTGTATTCAGTCCCTCCCCTCTCTCACGGGAAGCTTTGACATTTCATTAAATTATTAGAGAAAGAAGACGATTCGTTGTACCTTTCTCGACTCTTAATCCTTGTCTGAATTCTGTTCCCCCCCCCCCCCTCTGAAGCTTTGACGTTTCATTAAATTATTAGAGAAAGACGATTCGTTGTACCTCTCTCGACTCTTAATCCTTATCTGTATTCAGTCCCTCCCCTCTCTCACGCGAAGCTTTGACGTTTCATTAAATTATTAGAGAAAGAAGACGATTCGTTGTACCTTTCTCGACTCTTAATCCTTGTCTGAATTCTGTTCCCCCCCCCCTCTCGCCCGAGGCTTTGACGTTTCATTAAATTATTAGAGAAAGAAGACGATTTGTTGTACCTTTCCCGACTCATATTTCTTAATTTGAACTCAGTTTCTCCCTTCCCGCGCGAAGCGCGGAAGCTTTGACGATTCATTGTACCGTTCTCGACTCCTTTTCCCTTTTTCTTCCTACGTCCTCTTTCTTTTTTTCCTTCTCTTTCTCTCTCTTTTTTTTTTTTGGCCGGCGTTTTTTGGGGGCGACCGCCCCCACCGCCCCCCCCCCCCCTGGCTACGCGCCTGTATTTGTATTGCATGATGTCAACTCGAACGGACCCGGGTTAGATTCCACATCACCGCAACAAATGATAGGTAAAGTGAAAGTTGCACTAGCATTAGCATAATACTTAATTGGTGTTTTGTGATATCCGCTACGATGAAGCTGTTTATGAGCTCGGCTAGGAGCACGAACGGGAACAAACGCAGTTTCATGTTTAGAGTAACTCGAATGTCCACGGAGGCCAGTAGTTATACCTAGGGCAATGTAGAAAAGAACGTATACTTTGTAAGTATCCATCAGTGCGTATCAAGACTATTCATTGTATGTAGATGAATGTCACACCACGGATAGGCAAATCAGTCACACACGAACGACGTTCACACATCCATGCAGTATAGTACATGTGTAACAGCCCAATGTAAAATGGCTTTACTTGCATGTACTGTGTACACATCCGTTGAATCAAAATTTAGAAAAACCGTTTCCAGTATCTAATATATAAATACATCACCTCAAAAATGTCATGCAGTGTCACAAGTACATAAGATGACAGTTGATCAACAATAAAACAGCATAGACTCAAATTATCAGTGGTAAAACACGGTAAAATTCAGAGCAAAAACAGAGACGGCTGCCTGCTAGGCGCATTCAAGTCTTTTGAACAAAAAGGAAGGTACCAAAAACTACAAATTATTAAAAATTAGTTACACAAATTATAGTGAGAGGAATGTTATATGACTAATATCGAATAATGTCGCTATTTAATTTTGTATAAATAGTTTTTAACATAAAACATCAGTTGAATGTTTAGATTAGATTTCCTTTCTGAGCATAAATGTAATACCAATATAATATAGTCTCTACTCCTTCTCCAGTGTTACTGGCTTGATCTTTCTTTTCTGTTTCTTGGTGCAATAATGTCATTAGATATGTCTTTTATATTATAACAATAATATAAAGGAGCTTATTAAGACCAATATCAATCAGCGTGTTACCTCGTCACAGTCGGCAATATTTCAAAGGGGTATATCAATCCAATCGCCCAGGAACCAGCGATACCAAACTTCCCCACCATGGCTACCCCAGTTTTTGCGGCACCGACATCTGTAACAGAATGACCAGAGAGAGAGAGAGAGCAACGGGACGTGAATCTAAAATTGAATTTTTTGTTTATAATCTCATTTTAGTTAGATTCATCAATAAAATGTCCCTCGGAGATGACCTATTAAAGCCGTCGGTCCTCTGGTTGCTTACTAACAAGCATTTATGCTTTCTTAGAAGTCAGGTAAAATAACTACTACTAGCCTACATGGTTTCGGTCTCTTGCATCTCATCCATTTAGTATCAATGATACCCCCCCCCCCCCCCATGATGCAAGTACCCACTCAATGACTGGTCTCACGCTACGACACTCAATAGGAGGGGGGGGGGGTTGTGTCTTCTTGGAAAATGATATAATACGGATTCAATATCTTGCGTCTTACCAAGAAAAAGCATGAAACATTATAATAGAAAATAAGATCTACAAACTACAAACCCTACGAACCCTAGGTACAAAGTTTTGTTCCTCCTTTCCAGGGGGTATTCTTCCGAATTGTAGATGAGACCATGGGAGCGGGAGCTCACTAGACTGATAGCCGGTGAGACCGATGTCGATTCCGCGCCATGTCCGTTTCGGGGGATTTCCCCAAATGACTTTACTTACGGATGAAAATGGCGATACAACTAGCAATGCCGGATATGGCGAGACAAGCGATGAGGCTGTATCGACGTCCAACCTGTTCGATAACTAGGATGCAAATGATCATAGCAACTATTTCTACCACTGCTGAGATAAGAAAACTAAGGTAGATATTGACCCCGAAGCTACCCGTGCTTAGATGCAATCCGTAGAAGATCAGGTTATTGGTCATCCTAGAAGAGAGATAGATTGAATTAAAAAAAAGATCTTAACTTTAGAAATGTGTTGTTAGAAGAAAATGTTGAGAATATGTTGGAAGGAAAGTTACAAGTTATGACTTCGTAAGAGATCAAAGAGGAAGTACATTCCACCGCGTGACAAAAAAGATAGAACGTATCAATTGAAGTACTGTGGCCTTACCTGAAGACGAGTAGATAATGATATTTTGTGAGATAATTAAGCAAAGAGACACTGAGGGCTTGTGGAGAAGAGGCAGACAAATATTTTAGATTGACCGACGAAACTAAACGGTCAACAGGGCTGTCGCTTGTCTTAGTTAATTGTACATGGTTCAAGACAGAATACTCTAGAGAACAATAATCAATATGTTTACAGAGGGTAAACCAAGATCCCTAGGACAAAGACGGCGTTACAAGTCAGTTGAGATCATTAACGACGAAACTAGTTCCTTTAATTTATGCGGCGTGCAGGTGGATGCACCAACAAACAATGCTCAAGCATTTATCCGTTCGAGCCGCGAAACCCATGATCTGCGACCAAACATATGCCACTCTCAACCCAGGTGTAGTAAAGAGATATCTTGAAGAGAGGAATTGATTGAATGCTGTCATTAAATCAGCCGGCGCCTTGGGCATCCCTATAGGATGGATATCTGCGTGATATAAACGTACCTTTCAACAATTCTTTATTATTATTACTATTATTACCTTTCTGGTTGATATTCCAACGTTCGGTCTGATTAACATTAATGCACTTACCAAACAATGATCAACACGATCATTCTTTTTCGTAGGACAGGTGTTCGGAAGAGATCGATAAGATTCGGATCATGGTTCCTCTCAGGATTTGTCGTTTCCTTTGTGGAAAATAAAGAGGAGTATATATGAGAATTACCTTTGGTAGAACATATTAGCAAAGAACACAACATCTCCCTCTGTGGAGAGTAAAGGCAAGAATTGTTAGTTTACATTGGTAAGCCAATTTTGTAAACAACACATTAAACAAGGTTATTTATCATAAATTATTCATAAAAGGAAAAAGTGCCTAACGAAACCCTTACACCCACCATTCCCACACATGCGGACACATACGCCCACGCGTTCGCGCGCACACACATTTACCAGGGGCTGATTTTCTAACTCAATCCGTGTGATTTGGTGTATACTTTTTGCCAGGATATCATTTAAAATCTGTGACTTTTTCAGTATAAGTTCGTGATAAGCCTTGGATATCTTGGAGGTTCTCCTTGGGAAAAGACTGTAAACACAAGACGCGGGACTATGTTTGCAGTCCGCATGGATATAGTACGTCAGTGTAACAAAAAGTCCTTAAGATACTGGTATACATGACACCGGTACCTCTAGGTGTAATTGTTTGATATTGATAAATGTATTACTAAACACAGTAATGATTCCCTCAACAAGATCAAGAGTTCATCGAGTATAACGTTTATCCTTTTTTATTTAATTTCTAAACAAGATCTTCAATTGCAACAATGTTGACAACCAAATAACTGACGCAGTGCAAAAAATTACACCTTATAAAAAGGGAAAACAATCCAAACAAGTAAGAAACATATCAACTTTTAAACCATTACCATTATTCGAACAGTTGATGAAGATGTAGTTAATTTTTTTAGTATGTTCTAGTAGGGTATCTCCACGCCGGAGTTAGGGGTCAAAGTATGGATATGATTCTGAATTAGCGCTATTTTTGCGGGTTTGTTTTGTTGTTGCTTAATTAGGTTAGCTCAAGCGCGCTTTTAGGTGAATGTGGTCCCACATTTCGCAGAAAAAATGTATTTTTTTTTTGCCGGGGCCTTCGTTGGTTTCCTTATATTCTCTTTAACATACTTTTTTTTTTTAAAGTAATTGGGGTTTGAGCCCCTCCCCCCTGATTATTATGTAACGACCAGCATGATGATTTGACAGATGGACCTGAAGCTAACTGAGTCTTGATATACTTTTGATTGTTGTAACTTGTAAGGCCCAGTGTAGAGCGATCATCGGCCTAAAACACGAATTAGGGCTAGTTCTGACCTAAAAACGACCTGAATCTCTGAGCTAGCTGGACCTGCCTATTTACGGATCAGGGGCGGATCTAGCTCTTTGCTAGGGGGGTGCTGCGAGCCGCGTAGCGGCGAGGCGATTTTTTTTCTGTGGTCCTACTTACCCCCGTAAGTGATGTTTTCCTGGCATCTACTAACACAATGAAGACCATAAAAAGTCTGGACACATGATGGCGTTTTTCTATGCACATCATATTTTTACTTGGCAGCGCAAGGGGTGGGGTTAATCCCCCAACCACCCCCGTAGATCCGCCCCTGAGGATAAATGAGTTCCTTGGGTCCACTTCTAACTCGTGTTTTAGCCCTTCTTTCTTTCCCTTTTCTTCCCTTCCCTTTCCTCTCCGGGCCCGTCGCCCCCGTGTTTCCACGTATGCATATACACACATACACACACACGCACACATTTATAAATAGTGACAAACTAAAAAGAAATATCAAGACTTAAATCGTATCAAAACAAAATTAATAAATCAACAGAAATGGTAGAACATTTCCGTTTCTAAAATATTTTCACCATAGAGCCGTTTCTTGATTTAAACATATCAAAGCCAACTTGAAGGTATCATTGTTTGAACATTACCCTTGTCCTGTAAAAGTTGTGCTGGTAGAAGAAATCATCTGTGAGTTTGACCTTGTTGATCTTAGCTACCCTTTTAACAGTTGCTTGAGCCTCTTTATACCGACCTTTAGAGATTTGCCAACGTACTGATTCTGGGATGAAGCTAAAATCATCGACATGAAGGAAATAAAATATAACTGTCCGGACAAGCAGGCAATGTTGTTTTAGTGAGAACTATTTTTACTTGATTTTATTGTTGTTTTAATTTCGGGACATGATGATAAAGACATATAATCTGTCCTTATGGAAAATCATAGCCATTGTCCAAATTGGAAATGCCATCCTTCGGGTAGTATATTCGAGCTCTACTGTAAAAAGTTTCATTTGGAAATTATAAACAAAATTATAGATTGGTGTCATAATACAATTTGGTTTATATTCGAAATAGAATTCCTTAAAGTAATTTGTTTTCCCTTAGAGTAATTATATTCGTAAAAATGTACAAATGATGTCAGATGTTAATATATATCATAATACTGATAAGTACATTCAAGAGTAGATAATTTATTTAAGACCATGATTACAACATTAGTTTTTTTTAAATTTTCACGCCAGTTTCAAACAAATGGAGAATTACCCCCGAGGACATTTACCCCCCCCCCCAAGGACAATTACCCCCCGGAAAATTACCCCCCGGAAAATTACCCCCCGAGGACAACTACCCCCGAGGACAACTACCCTCGAGGACAACAGACTATCCCCCAGGAAAACTACCCCCGAGGAGAAATACCCCTCCCCCTCCGAGGACAACCCACCCCCCACAAAGACAATAGGGACTTTTAGATTTGCACAACGACAACGGGGATTGCTACGATCGACGTCCTTTTAATGCACTGCCTTGAATGGACGTCATACGTATCAGTCCACGCAAATCTAAAAGTCCCTATTAACTCCCGAAGGACAACTACCCCCAATGACAATCACCCCGAGGAATTTATAACACTGTGACGTATAATGCAAGATTCTCTCCAAATTGCTATTTACAGAAAATTTCATAAACCTTCATTTTCTTTGTTTTTTTTATGAAGTTCATTTCAGTCTTTTCAAATTATTCAATTCGATATGGTGGGGTTGAGGTTGCCCAATTCCCCCGTAGTTTTGCTACCGAGTAAAGAACAGAAATTACATTTCTTAGAAATTGAACAATTCATTGCGCGCAGATGAGTACGCGTTACAGCCTCTCTCTCACCAACAATGGCACAACAAAGAAATTAGGATGTAAGATGTCTTTAATGCATCATCTGTAATGTTTTTAATCAGCTGATCGTGTATTTGTCTTTGTATGTATAATGGGCCCTCATCCATGATCCAAAATTAAAGTTTTATTCACGTTATCTATTCATCTCTGTTGTCATGCTGACGTATAATATGTTTTCGTGTACGTTAAATAATTTTGAAATAGAAATTGCCTTATATGTACGGTGCCATGTCAAAAGAAGATAAATATCCGCTCTCTGGTGATTCATCTCATTTGATTTTGTAACTCCAGCACAGTGTTTTTCAACTGGGTGCCGCAAGAGAATGATTTGGAAAACGTTGATTTTGTAAAAAAAATCAAATATCAGAAACGGTTAAAATATGTAATAACATGAGAAAATACATTTTTGAAGATATTAAAGTGTCTTCTTTCCTCGCTCGCTGACAATATTTTGACAGCAAGGGCAACGAGAGGCCCGAATATCCTCATATTCGTGTATCAAAGTCGTGACCGATTACATCACTTTTTATTCATGTACATTCGGCTGCAAGGTGCCCGCATACAGTACTTTAAATCATTTCTAGTGTTTGGATTACAAACTAATTTTTTACCAGTTTGAAAATGTCTTTTCCTTTTTATTCTTAAATGTGTCCATACGTGTGTGCATAGCACTTGACGAGTGCCAGAGTCATGCAAAATTAATAGTCTGTAAAGAGTTTGGGATTTGGGAGAAACATTTCATTTCTTAAGGGGGTACCGTGACTAACAAAAAATTAAAGGTTCTAGGACAATTACCCCCTGGGCCCAAATTATGACAATTTGTGTGATATTAGATTGATTATTATAGAAATGGACACTGCATGGTGGACATACATCTGGACTTTGAAAAATACATATTCTTTACTGTCCTAACTATTACCTTCTATTCCTTGGAAATGGATAGGATAAGTTTTAAACTAAAGTTTAAAATTATTGTGTTACAGCCAAATTTACAGATTTCTCTTGTTAAGTATACTTCTAATTTTCTATTGAAGATGTAAAGTAACGGTGTTTTAAAATTGAAATTTTTAAACTACATACTTTTTAATATCATGTATGATGAGAGAACTCTGAGTTTTCACTGTGATTCAAACTGATTTTGGAAATTAAAGTCCACAAATTATGTTACTGAATTTTAAATGTCGTGGACTTTATATTATTTGCATAGTGTGTGAGTGAAGAACTTCAAATCAATGCTAAATTTAGAAATCAGGAAAAATTATGGTTTATATTCTCTATTGACAAATAATGGTTACTTAATAGCTGTTTAAAAAAACACAATATTAATCAGCGGTTTAGTTAAACCCTTAGTCAAACAGTAACAACCCTAGTTGAATCCACTTTTGTTTGTATCAGTATTGAGTAAAAAAAATATACTTAATAAGTTAGTACATGTTTTTACTCAATATTGATTAAGCAATTAAGCGTAACCCAGAAACCATCATACTCAATATTTGAGCAAAAAATTGCTCAAACAATTTGAGTCAAAACATGTACTCGTTAATTGAGTAGAATTTGGCTCAACTCATGAGCAGTTTCTTATTCGACATGAGTTGATTAAAAAGGGAACCGCTCAACAAAGGAGTAAATATTGAGTAAAGGTTGACTCATTCAAACTGAGTAGAGATTTAGTCTTTTATTGAGTAATATTTTTACTCAACAGATGAGTAGATTTGTTACTCAACACATGCTGAGTAAAGTTTACTCAAAAGTTGGGTGGTTCCCTTTTGACTACTTAAAAGAGTAACATTTTACTCAAATTGAGCAGTTTTCATTTAGAGTGTAGTAGTCGAACTCGCAGCCCGATTATGAGGTGACGGTTGCCTAACTACTGTATATTTCAGTTCTCAGGCTGAAGGGGCTTATATGGCTGTAGAAGTAGTAGTGATAGTAGTGGTAGTAGTGGTAGTAGAAGTGGTTGTAATGGTAGTAGAAGTAGTAGTAGTATTAGTAGTAGAGGTAGTAGTAGTAGTAGCAGCAGCAGCAGCGGTGGTAGTAATGTAGACCTGATTAGATAACTAGTTTAGCACTAGGGTAATTTGCCATATTAAAGGTCCATTATAGAAGATGTTAATTCGCTTGTCATTTGTCAAATTAGAAATAAAAAACAAGAAGAGGTATACTCACAGGTAAAAGAAGAAGTAGATGGCAAAGGTCAAATGAAGAGCTAGTAGAAGATGGCGCCAATTGTTGATAAAATAGGCGTAGAAAGTGAGTAGAATATATCCTAACGGGAACGCAGCTGTCAACATGACGCTGACAAACGCACGTTTCGACGGACCTACAAACTCTGTACCTGAAGAAAGAAATACAAGAAAGTCTCGTTAACGGATAAATAGTAAAGTAATTCAGTACTTCATCTCGGAGAGATCAATAAATTAATTAATTATTACGAACCCGAAAATTCTTAATAACTTGTGATAATTTTGTTTAACATGGAACCAAAAACTGTTATCTTTTGAATTCGTCTATATTCATCGCATTAAGATCATATTAATTGTTTTCGAGAAACCGTCTATAGTAATGTGTGATTAAGTAAGTGTGATTTATTTGTACAATACGGATAGATTTTAATGAAATATGTTCTAGCTTTCGAATGTGTTTGTTTCCATGTTACATATACAATCAGGATAATTTTCAAACAAAACATATTTATATATGCATGTATATATGCATGTATCTTACACAGCAAATTAATCCCATTTGGCTGTGAGTGGTAACCAAAAGCAGTTATACTATCGGTCCTAAGTCCCTTGAGTTTGCATCACACTGTTTAATCCTAGGCAAACCCGAAACCCCCCGAAACCACCGCAAAACTATTATAGAAGGGCACAGGACTAATAAGACTTATACCTAAAACTTGAAATATTTATTCGTTTTCGTAGCCCGGTAAAATTCCCATCCCTACTTAATAAACCATGAGAAAAGGGATATCCAATGAAATATAACATTATTGGTGAATAGGGCAACACATATGTAAAGAAAAATCAAGGATTTGTTAAAAGTGGGAGGAACAATTTCGCATAAGGATGCGGCGAAAAAGGAGGAAAACACGTTTTTGGTTACATGTACCTTTGGTATATATATATAGTTTGACAGGCACAAAGCTAAGTATGGTGCGCAATCTGTGTAGGTCCTACTTACATATACATGTACATGATTTGGTGTGTTAAAAGGGTTCATGGGATAGTTGTTACCCTCACCTCCAAAAATGTATTAATTTAATAAATAAATAAACCATAAATAAGGTGAAATCATAATAATATTACCAAATAAATAAATTAACATATATTTTGTTTAATGAAAAAATAAAAAAATAAATTGTTTTCCTTTAGACAAAGTGGGCTGGCTAACCTATTACATAAGAGATAAGAGCAAAGCCGAAACAGGCTGCCGCTTCTATTGTTCTCATCACGACGAAAGTGATATAGTTGGGTGAGAACGCAGCACCAATGCCGATCAACACAAAGATGATGTTACAAAGGATGAGGGTTACTTTCCTCCCGAATCTACAGGTACAAAGGACAAAGTAAACAAAGAAATCAAGGTACAAAATTACAGATAGACACACACACACACTCAAAAAAAAAACCGCCCATATTCAACACTGTATGCAATCATAGATCCCTGTGAAAGTTGACATTTGTCTGTGATTTTTGTTTGCATCAAACATGACAGAAGCGTACCTAATTTCATATTGAACATTACATGTGCGTAGTTGCACCAAAGGACATTGAAAAAGAGAGCCTGCTAAAGGTTTATTAGATATTTTTTACCGGTTACGAAGGAAGTTAGCTGCTAATCATTACAATTCCGCTAACTTTTTTAAGAAATATTTTTCTTCTTCCAATGACAGAAACCCGTCCCTGAAATGTTTTAAATCCGAAATCTAATATAGGGTGACCCAATAAAAAACAAACTAGCATATATACTTCCAATAATGTGTTTGTGATGCAAGGTGGAAGTTCAAATTTTTCCAGTATCCACGAAATTTCGTTTTTAATTAATTAAATAATTTCATGTCTGTGTAAAAGGTCATTAAAATGCCCCAAAAAGAAAGGAAAAAGTGTGTAGAATATTATGTTTGTGTTCAAATTGACGTTCATCACAGCTTGCCTAAAGCTCAAACATAATACAATATTTTCTACAAGGAGCACTGCCAGTGGATGTCGTCAATACCGTTTCACAAAAATGTGTCTATAACAAAAAAAACCTAACAAGATTTCTCATATTCGATATCATATTTCTTCCGGAAAGATTCCCTAGCTTGTGGTACCGTTGGAATTTGCCCCGCGTCATTGAGAGTATGCTAGTCCATTTTGTTTGGGGCACCCTGTATAAAGCCTTATTCCTATCGGCTATTGCACCAAAGGTCACACATCCGATCAGTACGCCAACGAAGAAGAGGGATTGGGATAGGTTGATCAGGTATTTCCGGTCACAAATCAGGTCAAACTGTTTGAGAGTTTGAAAAGTAGACAAAGTATAAAAACTGTATGACATAATACATGCAGCACAATAACATTGATAAGCTCTGTATTTCCGTGCGTCATGACAATGATACTATGCGACCCCCTCCCACCTCGGGGAGATGGATGGATGTACCATTACATAACTATACCAGTTTCTTTGCATATCCCTACCACAACAAGAAATTATTCCCTGAAAATATGTTCAATTTGCTGTAAAAGGATTTCCAAAAATTTCGTAAAGTTAGTAAGAATTTCATTAAAAAAAAAGATTAAAATTACTTTAGTTTTTTATATGTTTGATTGAATATTGAGGTTTTTAGACCAATAATTACGAAGAACAAAAGTATCTTCTTGAAAAAATAATAGTAACAATGATATAATAGTATTAATGACTGCTTTGAGAGAAATAGTTGTTTTTATACGCTCAAGGGAAGGTTACAATTGTGCTATTGCCCGAGGCGTGCCGAGGGCAAAAGCCCAATTGTAACCTTCCCGAGAGCGTATTAAAACAACTATTTCTCGAATATTAAAGTAGTCATTAATACTTTTATATGCCGAAAAAGAGTCAACATTTGACACAACCTCGGCCTTTCTCTAGTTTATCTGCAGGGTTGTTCTTTATGACTATGACTGAATGTATCTTTGAGAGTAGACTAGATCTAGATTCTAGTCTAAGGAAGATATTTTTACAATTTTGGAGGTGGGCCGGCCCTGTGGGGAATATGGAGAAGAACCTGCTCTATCATAATTATGACACCTCACTTATTGAGTATCACCTTCAGGATCACGAGCAATATTAGTTTGAATCTCATGAGTGCGCAATGCATAGGGATGTGTGCAATAGAGATTGCACACATCCCTATGCATTGCGCACTCATGAGAGTCTATGGGAAGGATTTTAGCACTAATACTAGATCTATTTTCAATATATTATGGAGAATTTGACGTATCCTTTTGATGTTCTTGCTGTCAGCAAGTCTTGCATTTGATCATCATCAAGAAGTCTTGGGAGAGTTTCTTCAGCCATTTTTGCCCGAGAATGCCGTACGTACGGTCGTCTGCTCTGTGCTGTGCTGTATAAAAAATATCCACCAATTCTTCGCACACGTACGGTATCCTCGATCGCTCAAACCAGTTTTTAACATTAAGACATTTTAAGACTGAACTATTTTCCGGTAACCATGGTAACTGGAATTTTGACGGGATTTTAGAACTATTATTTTAGAACTATCACATGGGTTTGGAATTTTACCGGGAATTTTCCAGGAATAGTTCAAGTTTATGAATGCAATTTCGACCAATCAGATGGCTGGATTTCTTAAGTGAGGTATATAATAATTATTTTAATGATACTGATAATAATAATAGTCATATAAATCCACTTGAAATCAAATATTCAAGGCATAATTTTTTAACGTTTGATGAAGTCATATTCCAAAATGTTACCGATTGAGTTATGGTAAACAGCGGCGATCATTCCCTGTCATGCTCAAATCCTTGATCACATGATATGACGTCATAAAGATTTTCACTCTGATTAGTGTTTTCCGCAAAGAACGACATTGCATCGCTAAACGATACCTGGGAGACATCGTACTTGTAACACTGATCGTATACAATCGTATGGTCGTCTGCTACAAAATGTGGAATGCTCAGATGTTTCCTATAAAAATGCACAGTCGCTTTCATTTAGTCCTAACCCGGTGCAGTTGGCAGTATCCCAGTTAGAAACCTAGTAAAGTATTAAAGCAAAATGTGAAAGTACGTGTAAGGTACAATTCTAATACAGAGTCAGATCCCTTGAGTAAAAACTGCAGACCCTGTGCCCATTTAGAATATTGTAGTATTACTCACACGGCCACACCCTCGTGTTAAAAATGTTAGCTGAATACGTCCACACAACAACTCAGTTCTCTTATAAGGAGCTAGTTGGTTGCAATATCAAACAAGTCTGATCAGGTTCCAATCTGCTTTGTTTTTGGAAGGTCTACTTTCTTTCTCAGCATTTTCTACATTAATTTCCTATTTGTTTTTTATCAACCGGCCCCAAAGCCATAATACTAAATTTGGAAGGCTGAACAAACTCCCGTTGACCACTTTCCCGAAACGTAACAAAGTTTAGTCTCGGGTCAATTTTATAAGAGAACATGCCAATAATAATCTGACATCGTTTGCGCAATTAATTTTATAGCACAGACCATCAAGGTCATGCATTTGGAGAGGGTGCGTTTGCTGAACATTTGAAATCAGGCACCATAGCTTGCAAAAGAATTTAAGATCAAGCAAATGTTACTCGTTCTTTTACTGGACTTACAGAACACCAAAGGTTAGCCGGAGTTGCCAGGAAAACGATAGCGAGTACACTGGTAACAGCTGGAAATTGGAAGGTAGACACCAGGGCACAGATGATCTTTTGGTAGGTACCAAACTCCCCAAGCGTAGGTAGAAAATCGTCGAAACCCATGTTCTTTTTATGTTACGTATCAAACACTCAATGTCGATGTACTAATATCAACCAGCTTTTATAACATAATTATATCAGAGTCACATGACAATCATGAATGTGTGCGGAAGAGGGTGAGGGAGGATGAGGGAGGGTGAGGGAGGGTGAGGGAGGGGGAGGGTGGGGGGGGGGGGCTCACAACAAATTTACCTCGGAAAATTGTCAGCATGCAAAACCATGAAAACAGAGGGTCTTCATATTTTCAAATTTGCCGTCGCTACAGAACGTATTTTTTCAACGCCTTAACCAAAAGAAAAGTCATAAATGTTGAGATTCGCTGACAATAATGTAGAAAATCCATTAACTTGTAATGGCGGTGCTACGTCTGCATCCCCCTCTTTTCATAATTTGTATGCATATTCCTCTTATACTTCATTGGTGTTTTTACCTTTGTACTTTAGTTGCTTACACAAGTTTGTTTTATTAATTGCAAAGTTAGATACGGTATTGCATCGTGGGCATTAAAGTGTCATTAAGAATGTTCAAAGAGATTGATCTTTGCCTGATAATTCTAAAAGAGAACAAACTTTTACCAAAGCCCCAATGAGTCTGATATGCGATTCATGGGTGACTAAGCGTTTTGCCCTGTTTTATGCATTTACGATCGATCTTTATGGCATTGAGCGCCTGCCATAGCTAGCCTCCGTGAACTTGACATGTGATATAGTGATGACTAAGCATTGTCCCTGTATCTTGTGTTTGAATGATGCGAAAGTTTAGTTAACATGGATATAACTTTACGGTATACTTTGTTTTGTAATTCATAGAATTTTATTTATCAAAAATCCAATTCTTGTTTGTACATATCATAGAAACAAAAAATGTTCCGTAGTCTTTGCTTATACAATCTGAATTATAATTATAACAAAGCTTTTTGTCATTTGATAAACGAACGTAAATACAACATAATTCATCATTATACATTCCAATGACTATGACTAAGATATAGCACAATTACATAATGGGAAAATATTAACGCACTGCACATTTACTTCATCACAAAAAACTAAAACAAGTTTTGCTTTTTTTATGGTAAAACTTTGGATTTTCATAATTCTCAATATATCATCCACATAATTGAAGCTATGAATCGTTACTTTATTGAAAGAAACAATCTAGCCCCAAACCCTTTTCCTTCGTTCCCTCTTTTCAAACACCTTGGACTTGACATCCCCTGCCTTCTACTTAAGTTGTTGCCTTCGTTCTACCTCTAAGTATTCCAATTGAGCTGTTGATATCACACGTAACTGGGTTTAAATATTCCTGTAAGAATATAAAACTATCAACTTTTGTCAATCTATCGTAATCTATGATATACTGGAAAAAGTTAAATGATTCGTCAAATGATGACTTTTCTATTACACCAAACTTTATGTATCGATTTCCCACGACTAGTAGATGAGGAGAAATAAACTGAAATTTAATTATCAATTAATGTTCTTATGTTTCTCGATACACATCATGTTTGTGAAACAAAACTACAAGATTTGGATACAGTCCAATATCTTTTTTTTTTTTATTATTGATACAGTATAACATTAAATACAATCCCGACATTAAGCATTTGGGTTCAAAAATAGTTGAAAAGGCTAGTTTTCAAACCAATGATTTTGTAAAAAGTATTTTTCACCAAATGCTCTGTTTATTCTTCCATACGTCAATTTTTGACGGTAATCTTGAACTATATTCTTAAAATATTTGTTTTGAAAGACAAAAGAAATATTCAAAAATATGTCATTGAAATCACGGTGTCCCGAAAGTAGTCCGTAATACATTTTGTTAAAATCCTTAGAAAACAATGATAATAAACTGTGACTTCTTTTTTGCAATATTAACAGATAAAGAAATAACATTAATGAGAATCTGAATCTGTATTGTAACCGTTAATTCATTACAAAATTCGTCATAAATCTTAGTAACATATTGATTCAGGCCTGCTGCAGCGAGAAGAAGAAAAACAAATCCATCAAAATTATAATGATACATTTTCTTTTAGATTATCGCGTGGGTATTTGATTGTGTCATTATGTACAAAATCATGTCAGCGATGTAAAATAGATTTCGTCATTCTTTGTCCACTTTGGTTCATGTTGCAGACGCACCGTAAT
Source organism: Strongylocentrotus purpuratus (assembly GCF_000002235.5). Lineage (NCBI taxonomy): Eukaryota > Metazoa > Echinodermata > Echinoidea > Camarodonta > Strongylocentrotidae > Strongylocentrotus > Strongylocentrotus purpuratus. Next base: position 58,425 of record NW_022145573.1, on the reverse strand, counting down.
TTGTCCATGCTTTGAATTTCTTCTGTCGATTTTCTGGAAATGATGATTGTGAGAAAAACAAACAAAAATTATGCGTTTGATATTAGAATATGTTAAATTTTCCTACGTTTAAGTTATAAGTCGCTTGGAATTCATTCTTAACATGAATCTGCATAATTATTTTGGAAATGTAACATTTACTCGATGATTAAATCCTTCGAAAACGTGTTTTTGTGTGTAATACCCACATTTGCCTCTGTCAACCCAGTTGTAGTATTCAGCAATGTTTTGGGAAATAATATTTATCATTGCATGGCATCCAGGAAGAGCATAATTAACACTAATGTGACAACTCTGAGTAAAAAGACCTAAATATGTATCTTTCTTTATTATAATAACTGGTTCACCTACATTCCAAACGTTTCACCATCTTCAAGAGTCTCTGGTAGTTTCTTGCCTCTCGTCTCTGGGAGGATAAAGCACAATCCAGCCGTCACCAGAGCAGCTATGGTCTGGAGAACAAGGGGACCAGGCGCCCATACATCATAGAGGAGCAGCAGTAGAGGGGTTGCTATAGCAACGATGCGAGATGCCATGGAGCAGATTCCAATACCAACACTCCTGTTATGGTGATATAGCAGAAGGGATGCACATTTTGTGATATTCTCAGGGCCTTGTTTTCTTAGCACAGAAAGTGAACACTATATAATGATAATAATAATGATACTCAGTTCTTATATAGTGCTTGTTACGTTACTCTTCCAAACTTGGAGATTATTACCATGGCTTTAGCTGTGCTGCCATTACGGTGCTCCAGCATTTCAAAGAATTGTATACATATATATATATATATGTATATTCAGCAATGGGAGTACCCCCCTGAAATTGATTTGGGGTCGCCTGACCCCAAGTCGATTGACCCCGAGTCTACTTTTGAACTTTATAATTCATGCAGAATAGTACGTACTTTCGTTAGTTGGCTCTTTATGTCGTATTTGTAGAGCCTCATTGTCAGTGTCATTCATCTTACACGTATTTTGTGTACATGATTTATAAATCATTTTCATAATTTCCATCATTAGAGTTAATTGTTATTATTATAATTGCCAGATATTAATAGCCACGCTGACACCTTTATTGCAATATTAGAATAACAAATATGGTCTCGATATTCTATCAATCACAGGAATAATTTGTGGTTCTAAAAATCCGCGGGTAAAGCGGAGAGTGTAGCACCTATATCGCTGAACTATGTTCCCGGCAAGGGTGTCGATTTGTATCCGTGGTTGGGGGGATGATAGGTGCCAAAATATTTTCGACAATGGATCAAAGCAACCAAAGTGGTAGAAGCGTGTGGCAAGTTGCACCCCTCCCAAGCGCGTAGCCAGGATTTAATTTTAGGGAGGCGGTAGTGAGCACGCGAAGCGCGGTTTCTAGGGGTTTGGGTGCAGGGAGGGGGAGTCCCCCCCCCCCCCCGCGCACAAAGCGCGGAAGCTTTGACGTTTCATTAAATTATTAGAGAAAGAAGACGATTCGTTGGACTGTTCTCGACTCTTAATCCTTGTTTGAATCAAATTCCCCTTCCTCCGCTTGTAGCGCGATAGCTCTGACTTTTCATTAGATTATTAAAGAAAGAAGACGATTCGTTGGACTGTTCTCGACTCTTAATCCTTGTTTGAATCAAATTCCCCTTCCTCCGCGCGTAGCGCGATAGCTCTGACGTTTCATTAGATTATTAAAGAAAGAAGACGATTCGATGTACCATTCTCGACTCTTAGTCCTTGTTTGAATCAAGTTCCCCTTCCACCGCGCGTCGCGCGGAAGCTCTGACTTTTCATTAGATTAAAAGAAGACGATTCTATGTACCATTCTCGACTCTTAATCCTTGTTTGAATCAAATTCCCCTTCCTCCGCGCGTAGCGCGATAGCTGTTACGTTTCATTAGATTATTAAAAGGAAGAAGACGATTCGATGTACCATTCTCGACTCTTAATCATTAATGTTTGAATCAAGTTCCCCCTCCCCCGCGCGTAGCGCGGAAGAAAGAAAGAAGACGATTTTTTGTACCATTCTCGACTCTTAATCCTTGTCTGAAATCATTTTTGCCCATTCCTGCGCGAAGCGCGGAAGCTTTCACATGTTATTACATTATTAGAGAAAGAAGACGATTCGTTGTACTGTTCTCTACAATAATCCTTGTCTGAATTCAGTTTCCCCACTGAAAATAAGTTGTGTTACAAATAAGTTGTGACATAATAATCTTTCTCCAAAAATGCAAAATGTTTTTAGGAAATATCAGGAAATAAAATGAGTGAAAAAAATAAAAATAAAGATACAATGACGTGAATTTTTAAAAGGGTGAACGTAAACAACATAACAACTAGTGAACTATTTTATAAGTCATACTAATGTCCGAAAATCTTTCTCCTTGTCTCCGATCTCATCACGAAATCGTCACAGAGTTCATCTATGTTTACACTGTCCAGGATTGTCTGATGTGCATTGGAGATTGCTACTTTTGTGCTTCGCGCTGAACATTTAGCTCGTTGCTTTTGATGCTCCGTCTTTGCATTTGGCGCACTGCATTTCTATGATGCTGTTGATTGAACAAATTGAATAAATTCATCAATTCCTGATGAAGCCGTATGAGCGAGAATTCAATTTATTGTTGTCTCATATACGGTTGTCTTATTTACTTCGTATATATGTATGTATTATGGAAATGAGATAGCAAAATGTGCATATTGGTGGTCATCTTGCGAGTAATAACTATTAACTACTCTCATTGGACTCTCACCATTAATTTTTCTCTTCATTTAAAAAAAAAAATTTGATGGTGAATTATTGGGGGGGGGATGATTGTACAGGCCATCCCCCCACCTGAAATATTGGGGGGATATATCCCCCCCCCCCATCCCCCCCCCCCCCCGGGGATTGACACCCATGATTTCCGGTCTGTAACCTTTTAGTATAAAGTATAAACTACTTGACGAGTTACCTGGTAGGAGTTGGTAGGATTTCGATGACATAAATTCCACAAATAGCCCAGGAGCCAGCGATTCCAAACTTTCCGACCATGGCGATTGAAGTTTTGGCCGCACCAGCATCTGTGAAAAAAGAAACATAGATGCAAAGGTATCATCAGGATCATGGTGTAGCTGATACGTCAATGCACTTTGGATCAAATAGTTCGCATTTCGTGCAAAACTAAGGTCTATTGACAAAATAAGAATCTACACATGCCACTCTCCACCCAGGCGTAGCAAACAGGTACCTGATAAAAAATTATCCCTGGAGTTTTAGGGCAGCTGGGCTCAAGCCATGTTAATTAGAGTACTTTGTACGTACGAGCATCGAACATCCCCTTTGATTGATGCACCCAAGCTAACCATTATTTTGTACCAAGCCTAACCGTTTAAACCATGTACAAATAAACATGTGACCAGTTCAACAACCAAATAGCTTAATAAGTGATATAAGAAAAAACCTGTTGATGTTATTGCATCACTTGCTTATATACACATCATCTTACACCCACAACAAAAAGTGAGTCATTTGACACATTTAAGCATAATTTTCGTGAGTCAGGTGTAAATTGACTCATTAGTAACAACCAATGAGTCTCTATTGACTCATTTATATTTCACCAGTGTGTCAATCATGAGCTGACGCATTTGCAAAATGCTTCGACTGACTCACATGGTCGTAAAAAATGAGTCAAGATCGACATAAGAGCATTTTAGAAGAAAAAAGTGAGTCAACTTGAAAGTGAGGCTGTATGCATGCGCGCGCATGCTTTCGTGACGTCATCCAAAATGCGCATTCTCGAGCCATATTTGAATTCCCGATCGACGACGCGACGTCGCCATCTTATATCTTGGATTCAGAAGAGTTTTGACTGCAGCTAGTGAAAAATTGGTACGCATAATTATTCATATGGTTTTAAACGATGATTTTTATGACTGGATTCGTGGGCTGAATCTTCTGATTATTATACAAATGATGCATGCGTTCATTTTACGATATCCGCACTCGAGTTGATGAGGCTGTGTGTAACTTAACTATCACTATGAACATGACTGACAATGAGAGCGGACAAAATATACAGTTCCTCAGGTAGACAAAGGAACATCCCTTACTGCTATTATGTAAAAATGTGTAGAACAGGTGTCACATGCATATTCACCTTTTTACATAATAGCTGTGAAGGGATGTTCCTTTGTCTACCTGAGGAACTGTATATTTTGTCCGCTCTCATTGTCAGTCATGTTCATAGTGTATAGATTCTACTGTATCGCACGAAGCCGTGTCGAATGAAAACATGCATGATCTTGCATCATTGTTTTATACAACGAAAATCCTAGATCCTTGTTATTTGATGTAAAACGAATTAATTCAAGATTGTTTCGTGACAGTATGGGTGACAAATAAATCTCAAGTTAAGGCTTAATTTAGTGCGTACAAAGTAGATTTTTCAGATTCGGGTAGCGGGACCACCGATTACATCGCTAAAATGTGATATTTTAGGATATATTTTCCATTGCAAATGTGGACAGTGACTCTGGCATGGTATGGTATGTGTGTGATAGGCCTAGGGAGTAGGGGGTCTATGTCATGATGCACCCACAACAAAAAGTGAGTCACCCTTACTCAAATTGATGAGTCACTGGTTTGTTGTATCGAGTCATAGTGACTCACATGATCCTTCAAGTGTTTCGCTGTACGGACAAACCAGTGACTCATCAATTTGAGTAAGGGTGACTCACTTTTTGTTGTGGGTGTACTTATCATCTAGCTATGCCCCTGTAACGGTACGAGTGTACTTACGGACGAACATGACGATAAAGCTCGCCACGCCGGCAATCACCAAGGAAGCAATCATGCTGTATCGACGACCAATCCATTCGATCAAAGGGACACAGAGCACGACTGAAACGATCTCGACAACGCCCGAGATGACGAAACTCAGATAGATATCGACTCCGAAGCTGCCAGTGCTTAGATGCAAGCCGTAGTAGATCAGGTTATTGGTCATCCTATACGGTGAATTTTAGTAAAGGAATTATTATGAAACGCCCTACAAACATGATGGGGTGCAGCAATGAGCAGGGAGGAACGACGGTTGAGCAGAGCAGAGACTGAGCAGGGTACAAAGCCCGGTGCATACTACAAGATTCCCCCTCGATACGATTTTCGTCGAAAGGGCGGTTTATAAGATATGAAAATCTAAACAACCACCATCCTTCTTGATTTAGGTTCTAAATCATGATAAGACTACTAATAGCCGGAATTCTAGTGCACTTATTTAAACTCTTCTAGTCGGAATGAAAGCCGAATCGGCTCAAAATCGAAGACAATCGAATTACGTCTCAACGAATCTGAGCGGTTTATAAGATATGGAAATCTACACAACCACCATCCTCCTGATTTTAGTTCTACGCACGAGCCAATATCATGACGAAATAAAGCCAGGATCATTAGCTACTGGATAATTGTTAAAGCATTAAAACTCTTCGACATTATTGACATTTGGGCTTACTCATGTGGACATGCCCTACATTTTTAAAGAAGTTTCTCTCAAAACAGGATAAAATCTCATACCGCAATGGAGAAGCTTATAAGTATATTGAATAAAATAAAATAAAATATAATAAATATTGTAATTGATTTCACTACATTTTTTTGTTCCATTCAAATCCACATTTTTTCATGAAATATTGGTTTTCATGTACAGATTCATTATTAAGGTTCACATCCATTATTTGCACAATGTCACACTTACCAAACAATTATCAAAACAAACATTCTCTTTCGAAGGACAGGTGTGCGAAAGAGATCGGTAAGATTCGTATCACGTTTCGTGTCACCTGGTCCGTGCTATGGAGGGAAATTGGCGCAACAAAAACAATGGTTAATATTGATTACAATAATAGTACTGATAATAATAATAATAATAAATAATCATTATCATCATCATTATCATCACCATCATATATTGATGAAAATACTACTACTCTTACTACTACTACTACTTCTACTATTACTTCTACTACTACTACTACTACTACTACTACTACTTCTACTCATACTACTACTCCTACTAATACTAATACTACTACTAATAATAATAATAATAACAGCAATATTATGAATGATTAATAATAATATTAGAATAATAATAAGGATTATAAAAATCATAATAATAAAAGCAATAATAACAATACTAACACTGAAAATATGCCATGGTCACCCAAGGTAGCATTGTCAGTATTTAGTCTTAGTGAGTATCTTAATAAGTAAGTATTAGGTCTCCCTGAGAACCTTGAATTAATATGACATATTATATGTTACATACCTTGGAGTTGTAGAAGTTGTGTTGCCCGAAGAATCCATCTGTGAGTTTAACCTTATTGATCTTAGCGACCTTTCTAATGTTTATTTCAGCTTGTTTATATCGACCTTTAGAGATCTGCCATCTTACAGATTCAGTGATAAAGCTAATATAAAAAGAATTAAAAAAAAAAAAGAATATTGATTAGAAATTAATCAAGTAATCGTATATTAAAGGGATAGTTGAGTTCTGTTGTAGAGGGCACTACACAAAATAATTTGTTTGTGAGATAATGAAAAACTGATTCTCAAATTTGAAAGAACATACAATTTGAATATAAAAAAAAATCATCTTTGTTTGATCAAAATCGGTTCAGAGACGGCTGAAATATCCATAAGTATAACGATTTCTAAGACTTGTGTACCACCACAAATATTAGATAATTTGAACCAGCCGTTGAAAGCCGTTGAAAAAAAAAAAAAAAAGTCAAATTGGAGTTTCCTTTGTTCGTTAGGACTAGTTCTCTTAAACATATACAAGTATTATATAATTTTATGAACACTCGTGAATGCCAGAGGGAAAAACCGTTGCAATCGACTGAACTTTAGCCTATTTTGTTAATTTTTTTTGTCGCGCCCATATCGCCTTTGTAGTGGATTAAAAGCTGAAATAAGGAAGTACTTGAGCTTGAAAATATATATCTTCACTGTTCTCACGCGGGGGGGATGTCGAACTAGAAACTTGGCCACAAAACACAACTACACTATTCAGAATAAATAGCAGAAGGACAAAAGACATGAAGACCTTGTCAATCTTATTACACAAGAGTAATTAACACTCCTCTTCAGAAAAGTAGAGACCTAGACCAGACCACCCCCCCCCCTGATTTCGCGGAAGAAGAAAAAAATGGTTTTAATGGTAATGGTCGACATAAAAACTCTGAGCTAATCCTGTTTTCTATTTAATTATGAATCGAAAGAGAAAATTAGCGCCACCCTCGTAGTTAGTTTCGAAAGATGGATATACTGGGCTGTTATCTTATTCTTATTTTGTCCTCGTGGCACGTGCGTGCTTTTCTATTATTTTTTCAAGTCATGTCGTTTAGTGGAAGCACCCGTAGACATGTCGATTGTACCTTATTATTTTTAATTTTGACTACAAATTATTTATTGGGATTTAAATATGAATCTGAAAGTTTATTCCTCGAATAACCTTATCTGGATTAACATGACTTTGACATAATATAGTTGTCCTCGCGGTACACTAAAAGTATTGCACGTAAACAGATTTCGACCTTCCCCTCTTTCCATATTTTTTTTCTCGCTTCCGGAAACGCATTTGTTTTGCTTGATCCAAACACAGAGATATATTAATTTATGGAACTATTTTTTATAGACTGTAAATGCTTAACATAGTTATTTACAGATGATTCTGCGAACTGTATTTAATAACATAATATTAATGAACAATCTCAGATTTACATGTGTGTGCACTGCAAATTCGTTGTGTAACGACTTTACACAACATGGAATGGTTCACTCCTTAAACACGGGTTGCGTCAAGCCGTGTAATAAAACATTTCACAACTTTACACCCTGCAACATCTTTGGTGATCTCCTTCTCAATATTGATTTACTGGTCGAGTTACATTATTTGCTGGCCTTTTAGAATAACCAGATTTCAGAGGATTCACACTTTTCACAACGAAAAACTTCTCCATGTTTCATTACTTGCGCGATCGTCTCCAGCTCCAGCAGATATTGGGCGTCAGCGTGCACACCGGTACTACCGGCGCAGTATAGCCACTGCTGAGGGCCGCACTAGCTGTACTGCGAGCTTCCGTTGTTTGTATCGGTAATACTTATAGAGATGGGAGAGAAAGCGCCATCTAAATTCCATTTCATTGGTTTGAGGTTTGAAAATTGATACTCAATATTGTGTTAAAGTTATATCAGAAAAGATAATCTTTATTTTAATTATTTAATTCCACGGGGGCGATTTTTAATTTTTCAATCGCCCCCGTGAGCAACCTGACGGGGGCGATTATGGAGCTCACGGGGGCGAATCGCCCATCGTCCCCGTGTACTACTACTACTACTACTACTACTACTACTACTACCAATAATATTAATAATACGAATACATTTCTTTTTACCGAGCGATGCCCCTCCAGCACCCATGCTGTTCTTATTACTACCACAGCAGTTGCCAAGTACCAATTTAAACCTAGGTGGAGAGTGGCCAATGTAGATTAATGTCCTGTCAAATGACTGTAAGTGCCGAGCACTAATTCGACCCCTCAAACCCTGAAATGATAGTCAAGTAAATGGACTATTATATCCCACATATACCTCGATTGTTTATAAAATTTTGACTATTGTGTTGTCATAAATTTTGTTTTTATCTTTCATACTTTTTAAAGATTTGCCGAGACATTCTGTTGTTGACATCAGCGTCATAGCTACGGTGTGCGGCGCCGGGCGGGCCCGCCTAGCACGGGGTATTTCCAAACACCACTCCTGATGAAAAACATTGCTTCCGCCCAGCACTAATTTCTGCTTTAAACGTAACTATTTGTGAAGAAAAGAAGTATTTACATTAATATTTCCGTCTTTAATCGTTCATGTTTGATCAAGCGAAACAAGTGGAAAGCAATGTTACGTAAGGGTTAAGCAGCAAACAAAACCCATAGGAGTCTCATTCTTTTTGAATGGCGATAGAGAGGTAACAGCACTTTTTTAAAAGGTCGACGTTAATTTTTGTCTTGAATAAATGCAATAAACTTGTACCTAGAAGTTTGGAGTCTGAAGAAGTAAATGATGATAAACCCTGATATAGCTGTTTATTTCGATAAAAGAAATCTTAAAAAACAGGTCAGTCAAAATTAAGAAATCCTAGAACGAGGTGTACTCACGGGTAAAAGAAGAAGAAAAGGGCAAAGGTCATATTCAGTGTTAGTAGAAGATAGCGCCAATTTCTGATCAGATACGCATAAAAGGTGAGTAGAAGATACCCCAAGGAAAACGACACGGAGATGAAGATGCCAACAAATGCACGTCTCGATGGACCCACGAACTCGGTACCTATGAAAAGAATAGGAAAACCGCAGACTGGTAACTTATTGATGCCGATAAAAATAAATATAAAATGTAGAAAATCTATTAGATCCGAGAACCATAATTCGGACAGGGAGAACCTTTTCATGATATAGCCCTATTCGAACGATTTAGCTTAGGTTCTGACCTAGGTATAGTGTTCAGTCTAAAGTTTAAGTTGAATATCCGGTTAGTCAATGATAGTGAGAGCAGTATGCGTGCCACCAGAACATGTCTAGTAGAAAGTGTTTTAGTCGTTTTAGAATTTTAGCAGAGTGGAACCTAATTGAACAATAATAGGGTGATTGCCAATGATGTGTATAAAGGCGTTACGTATGCTGTGTGATAACTGAAAATATTTTTTATCAAACGAAAAATGTATAGAACCAATAAAGAACACAGAATATTGAGTTTGTAAAAGTTACGAATCCATGTTGCAATTTATTTACAAGATTGATATACACACGCACATACACCCAAACACCCGCGCGTACACACGCACATACACCCGCGCGCGCACACACACACACACACGCACGCACACACACACACACACACACACACGTATATTTGGGTTCCAAATTGGTTGCATGTGGGGAAGGTGCCCCCATTCATTCAAGAGGACACTTTTTTTCTTTTTATTTGGTCACGAAATTTTTTAATTTGACATTTTGCTCCGTTTGCGGGGGGGGGGGGTGGGGTAAGGACACCTATTCAGGTAGGCCATTGGCATTTTTTGTTGTTTTTGTTTTTGTTTTTGTTATAATTAAATTAGAAATAACTTTTTTTTGACCGGGGGGCACGTCCCTGTTTTTCAGTATATTTTGGGCGAGTTTAGGGCTGATTTTAACATATTTTTTTTTGGCCGGGGGGGGGGGGGAGGCACGTGTCCTCTGTGTCCACCCCCCCCCCCCCCCTGGATCCGCTACTGTTACCATGCATAAAACAGACCCGCCGAAAGTTGCCATCTGACCAAAAACTCCCTCCTCTACTCTAAATCTTTATATATTATAATATAAAGACATAATTGCGTACTGAAAAGACCAAATTGGCGACGGGACACATTTTGATCCTTGCAATATGCATAAAATGGTATGTTTGGCGTTTAAGATTGCTCCCCCAAAAAGAAAATTAATATCTATATAATTATAAACAAATGATAATAATACAAGCGGGCCGAAAATGACAACCAAATGACAACCAAATTATCTTCTTCTTTTTTTTGTTGGGGGGGGGGGGGTGCCTAACAGTCACACCGCCCAAACTGACTCCGCACCGACCGATTCTTGGCGATTGGAGGTCTTTTGTCTGTTTGGTGTCGGTATCGTTGGTGTGTATATAGCAACTAAGTAAGAAAGACTAGGCTTTGGTGAGCTCTAACTAACCTATCAAGTGGGAGACGTTAATCATCCCGTAACATCCTGCAGCATGAAAAGTCCTCGCCACGACGAAAGTTATGTAGTTCGGAGAAAAAGCAGCACCGACACCGAATACAACCACGAGAACATTGGAGATGATGAGTGTTATTTTTCTTCCATATCTACAAACACAGATAAACAATACATGATTAGAGTTTCTTCATGAGGAAACTGATGTACTAGCACTGAGTACCAGAGTCTTAAATAATAATAGTAGTAGTTATTAGTTTAGTAATAATATCAATAACAATAATAGGACAAATGATATTAATTATAATAAAGTAATAATATTAATAACAATAATAAGAATATTAACAGGTCTAGTAATGATAAAATAATAATAACGATGATATAAACAATAATAATAATGATAATGATAATAACAATAATAATGATAATGATAATAACAATAATGATTATAACAATGAATATATTGATAATATGTCCATTTATATAGTACAGTAACTATACTTTACTGCACTTAATACAAAGTATCATATTGTTGCTCCGGCTGTAGCTGAGCCTCCATGATAAGGTTCTAAAGCATTCAAGGAATTTTTTCTTAACGGGTACCCATTAACTTAACCTGGATCGAGAGTGACACCTGCAGATTAATGTCTTGTCAAAGGAATTATGCTGCAAGGAGACTCGAGCTGCAAACCATATGACCCACAGTCCAGTGAAATATCCAGGCGCGGATTCAGGATTTCTTAGGGGAGGGGGCCCAACTTTTCTCTTTTTTTTTTGCTCCCGAAAATTTGAAAAGTCGCTCAGTGGAGGGGGGGGGGGGGTAGTGAGCACATTTTTTTTGGGGGGGGGGGTCCTCGAAAATTTAAAAATTTGCACTCCCCTTGACCACCAGGGGGGGACCCAACCCCCCAAAAAGGTAAAAATCACGTGTTTTTACATGGTTTTTTTTTCTCAAGGGGGGGGGGCGGGCCCCCGGCCCCCCCCCCCCCCCCCCTGGATCCGCCACTGGATATATCCACAAGATTCTACGTATCTGTGATGAAATATCAGTGATGGAGCAAGGTATAGGGGCGCTTGCCACCCCACCCATTCCCCAAAATCGAATTGAAGCAAATCTAAAAGGGGGAGATAGCACGACATTGAGGAATGGAAACATATAAAGGGGATGCGGATAAGATAAATCACCGGACTGTAAATTACAAGGTGTCGCGCTGTTTGAATCCCTGTCATGACTATGACGTCCTTTGTCAAACTGTAAACCAGGTGTAGTGAGTGGGTACATGGTAAGATAATTCTTTCTTGAATGCACTGTGCGTTAATGAGGGAGCTTAAAACAGGTAAAATAAATTCCAAAGTCCTTGGGAAACGCCTAGATACATAATGTATCAAAAAATGCCCAAATAAAAAACGGATTATTTTCATTATCATGAATCATATCGTGACAATTATTAACCGACAATGCTATTACATTTTCATGAAAAACCCTGCCCTACTCCATCTCCCCCATCACAGAGCATTTCTTCCACACCAGTGCCCCTCCCCCCGCCCCCGCCCCGCGCTTCCTCACCCGTCATTCGAGCCAGAAGGGCACACATTATTTTCAAAACATATTCAGGTTAGAAATCGGACCTTTTTTTAACTGATAAGAGAACATTTTTTCGAGAAATTTTTTTCTTTTTCGTTCTTTGTTATATCAAAAACACAATTATAAAGCCACTGACTTTTCGTTTAATAGTGTTGACCTTAGGCCTACCTATCTGCAATTGCACCAAAAAGGACAGAGCCTATGAGTACGCCTATGAAGAAGATGGATTGAGACAGATTGATCAGGTATTTCCGGTCACAAACCAGGTCAAACTGCAAGGAAATCCAAAAGAAATCAACAACTATGTCATTTCATTGCTGATGTAGATACAATTTCTTACGCATTTCGGTTAACCTTTAGATGAACGAAAGTGCCTTGAAATGAAGAAATACAAATTTCCCATATCCCTCTCCAGATAATAAATAGCTCATATATGTATTCTTATCATAATGACTGCTCACTTACCATAACCAAATAATGTATTTTTCAAAATTGTTAGCAATGGCTTGCCGGATTAGTAAATGTATATTTGGAAGGCAAGGTTATTGCTTTCATCATCAAGCTCTTTTTTAAAGATATTCTATTGAAAGTTTGACTCTCACTTGGTTAGAAATAATCAGTAGTCATTTCTGCATATTGAATTGCCAGCACTTTCTGGCGAATAGCTGACACTTCCCTTTCATTAACAGATCTTCAAATATGAATTTAGTCAAATCAACCGTTAATTTCTGGCACAATTATTGCTATTAAACACATGCTAGATCAAATCACTCTTTGCAGCCAATCTTCCACATGCCAGGAAGGGCTGATATAATCAATAAACGTCTAATGAAAAGACAACACGTATCGTGCAAGAAATGTAAACTTTAATTAATTACAACATGAGAGTGAAGAAGAAGAAGAAGGAGAAGAAGAAGAGGGAAAAGAAGAAGAAGAAGAAGAAGAAGAAGAAGAAGAAGAAGAAGAAGAAGAAGAAGAAGAAGAGGAAAAAGAAGAAGAAGAAGAAGAAAACGTCAACGACGACGACGAAGAAGAAGAAGAGGAAGAAGTAAAAGAAAGATGAGAAAAAGGAGTAGGAGAAGGAGGAATAATAAGAAATAGATGTTTTATGCCTACCGACTGGGTAAGGGTGTATGCTGATAACGCCCTGTCGTGCACCCATCCTTGATCACATGACATGAAGTCATAGCGAGATCCACTCTGATTGGTGTTTTCCGAAAAGTATGCCATCGCATCACTAAACGATACCTGGGAGACATCGTACTTGTGACATTGATCGTATACAATCGTATCGTCGTCTGCTACGGAATGTGGAATGCTGAGATATTTTTTGTAGAATGAGCAATCGCTCTCATTTAATCCCAACCCAGTGCAGTCAGCGTTGTTCCATTCAGATACCTATGCAAGAAGTAAAAAATTGACTTCAAACCGAATCTTTTGTTACAGTTTAGTGTTATTCATCAAAATACAAAATATATGCAAATTTCTATTGTAGTATACTTTGATCACGTTTCTTAACTTGCAGGACGATAAATTAATAAGCGCATAAGGGAGATGTAAATTGGTATAGCAGTAAAGAACATTACTTTTCAGTGGCGTAGATGGCCAGATGCACGACCCCGATTCTATCGAATCCCCCCCCCCCCCACCCCCGAAAAAGGAGGGGAGAACAGTAGAGAAAATGTAGGGAAGAGGGAGAATGACGAACGAGGAAGATATAAAGACCTCCTCCCATTCATTCCTCTCTCCCGGTCAACAAACCGATTAATACGATGATTCCCCTCTAGCGAAGCTAACAGAAAAAACACTTTAAACCCTTTAAATGGGGGAGGATCCGCAGGAGGGAGGGTTGTTACGTGAAACCTCTGGTATCGATCACGTGCGACCATCCTCCACTGGGTATTGGTGGGATTTTTTTGTTTGAAACTCTGAATAGTTTTTAAATCACCTCTTTCTATTTGTACTTGTTTAAGTTCAAGTATTGTACCACCAGAGACCTCCACCGGTTAAAGGTTAATTTAAAACTAACATTTGATTTATTAGGACCATAGTTTAGTTTTGGCAATAACCGTGTAAAAGTGTTGAAGACAAGCAAATAGAATATCATGTTGTGAAATATTGGTCCAATAAATTAAATGTACAGCCTGCACGCTAAATCTAGGCTCTATTGACTAACGCCACAACAATAACTGAATATAAAACAGATTGCATGATAAATATCTACCTCGTTAGATCTATATTGCCTTATCTAGCTTTAGCTCTGTTTAGTTTCACTGTTTTGACAACCTAGGACAACCGCTACAACCTTTACACTAGGATGTTTACACGTCGCAAAGGAAACAGTGGCGGGCGAGGTATTCTAGAAATTAGGAGATAGTGAGATGAGGTAGGGTGTCCAGAGAAAATGTTTCTGAACGGATATAAAATGAGGAAATGCAGGAATTAGACTCCCAAAACTGGCATTTTCCGATTTAAAAAAAAAATCATATTGTTATTAGGGGAAACAGTGGCGGGCGAGGTATTCTAGAAATTAGGAGATAGTGAGATGAGGTAGGTGTCCAGAGAAAATGTTTCTGAACGGATATAAAATGAGGAAATGCAGGAATTAGACTCCCAAAACTGGCATTTTCCGATTTAAAAAAAAAATCATATTGTTATTAAGATAATTTCTGGTCGGGCACTTATTTTGTTTTGCAGAAGAACCCCTGGCCCAGAGCCTTTCGAGAGATTCGGGAGGTCTATTGGAGTTTCCGAAATTATACTAATGGTCCTCACGAAAAAGTAGGCCAGACGACAAAGTTGTGTTGTTAGTAAATAGACCCTAGATTTAACCTACAGGCTCACCCTTTTGACAGAAAGGATGTTATCACAGGACAACGATGACCTTTATTCGTTCCCGAAAGTAACAATTTAAAAGTTGTACTAAATTTGAGTCAATGAATATGGGCCTAGTTCATATTTCAAAAGATATACTCATTTAGCTTTGTTGTGTAAAACAAGATTTACAATCCTGATTTTCTGAATATTCAAGCCCCACTTACTTGTAGCTACTTGCTCCCTCTATCTAGAACACAATGCCCAATCGGTGACTATTGGTCCCCCATGATCATATTTTCTTATGTTAATTGAGAGCTGAGTAGATGAGATAGCCACCTGTCATTGACCACGCTGTGTGGTCTAATCCCTCCTGGCCAAACTAGTACAGCCGGCCTTTAAAATGCACCTCAACGTTAATTCTCAATAGAACGATAACCATTTTATTCGTGTCGTCGGCCTATACCGCAGGACAAATAAATCCGAAATAATTTATGATGCCATATCTACGAGGAAACAATTAACAAAACTGAGTTTCCTGATAATTTGGGATTGTTGCCAGCCAAATCAATGCTCCCGCACATTTTTACTTGATTTCTCGACGTGTCTTATAAAAGAATAAGAAAGGCACATTAAGCTATCCATGTGACAGCAATACACTAGGCTTGTTAAATACAACTTTGTTGGTTGTTCTCATATGTTATTCTGCATCTTCTTTAACCTATTTTTTTCTTCAAAATAACTTAATATATTTTATTTGCAATCATTGAAGGGAAGAACTGAATCGTCATTAAACTTGAAACACAGTGGTGAGATCAATATAATACAACAATAAGTAGAATTCTCCTCTCTCACATGGTACAACCATAAGCCTACTGTATAATTATTGCTTACTCAGAATATCATAAAATATAGATCATTCAATGTACATAGTTCCGTCAATTGTAGATAGACTCTCTATAAATCAAGATCATGTGAAGTACCTGAATACTTTTATGAACATGTCTCCTCGAAACACATAAACTAAACTATACTGTTTTTCGTCCTTCTCCAACGAAAATAAAGAACAATCGCAAAAAGCTTGTATATACATAAATTTATCCTATTCAGACCTGCACATGATGGTATTACGAAAATTGCTGATCTTGACTCAACTTACCTGGCACCAATGGTCTGACGAACCTGCCAAGAAAACCACAGCAAGAACATTGGCTGCAGCTGGGAACCAAAACATAAAAACCAATGCATAAGTGATCTTTTGGTAGGTACCAAACTCTCCTACAGTTAGAAGTATATCATCAAAAGCCATTTCATTTATCGGAGAAGAGTGGAGTATACAATATGGTATAGCGAAAACTGTGCTTCAAAGCGTGCTCACAAACGGTATATATCAGTTTGTGTGCATGCGCAATCGATACGTTCGGTATAATGGTTGGATCTGCGTCATGAAGATAATACAAAGCAAAATAAAAATAAAAAACAAGGTGGATACACAAAAGGAAAGTATGTCTGAAAACACTACGTGATATCCCCCCCCCCCTCCCACTCCGGGGTCGAAGGGACCGCATTCATGTTCCCAAGCATGTAATGAAAACACAAAGTCCGACCCGAGAATTGTAAAAAAAAAAAAGGGGTTGTATTTGACTTTTCACCCGGAAATTTCTTTAAAAAGGTTTTTTTTCTCTCTATCTTTGGATTCCTTAGAAATTCCTTGTTCATCAAATATGGAAAGATTTCAAAATTAAATTTAAATAAAAATCAAATATATCGTGCACTGAGTGTTGAAGATTTTTAATAGCCTGTTATATGTTCTATTTTCGTGCAAAAACGTTTGGAAATAGTCAAAACGGGTTGGAGAAATTTACTGTTAGAGGGTGGCGCACAGTGGATTTTTTTCGGTGTAAGTACAGTAGAAGGAATATAATAAGTAAAAATCCATACAAAAATTACGCAGTTTTTTCATCAACCTTCATCAGTGTTACCGAGTCACTTTAAGCCAGATTAATGTTGTTAAGTTGTTCGATAACATCATTCACTTTGATTTTGTTTGGAGATTTATCTCATTAATGAAACAGTGTAAAATATAGTCGGCAAACAGCGTCAATATTAAATGTTAGTTCTTCTCATATCAATCATATGTCTGGAAACAATTATTTGCCCATTGTTGTATATTGTATTACATTTTCAGTTACGATGAATTTAAATTGTTATGCAATGTTCAGGTTTGCCAGGTTTATTTATTAAGTTGCTCGATAACATCACTCAGTTTGATTTGATTGTAGATATATCTCATTAATGAAACAGTGTTAAGGCTATATAGTCTCAAAAAACCTACACCATTAAGCTTCAAGCTCCCTCACACATGATATATTGCGACATTTTCAAGCCTACTTATTACTTGAAGTTAATGTATATACAAACGACAACAGCTTCAATATTAAATGTTAGTTCTTCTCACTTAAATAATTGGTCTGGAAACAATAATTTGCTCATTGTTGTATATTTTTACATTTTCAGTTACGATGAATTTACATTGTAATGCAATTTTTCAGGTTTCCCAGGTTTAGGTAGCAGAATCATCATCAACTTCAGGTGGCGCTGTAAAGCGCTGCTGTGGCCTTCACGAGAGCACGCCATGCAACTCTTTCACCTGACATTTGTGTTGCACCTTTCATTCCTTGTCAAGACACTTTCTTGATATCATCAGTCCAAGATATTGGTGGACGACCTCTTACCCCGTTTTCCTTCGACTGCTCATTGCAGTATTTGCTTCTCAATACCTTCAGATCTCCTAACAATGTGCCCAAAATATTTAAGTTTTCTTTCCATGATTTCCCCTTCTGATGGTCAAGTCTGTTCCAATCTTTTCCAGGACCCACACATTTGTCTTTTTATCCTTCCATGACACCTGCAACAGCCTCCTGTAGCACCACATTTCAAAGGCATCCACTCTCTTTCTGTCATTCTTTGTCATGGCCCAGGACTCACTTCCGTAAGTAGCAATAGAGAAAGAAGTTGCTTGAAGTAGACGAACCTTCAGACCGAGAGATAGGCCTCGGCTCTTCTAGATGTGGGACATATTCTGTTATGTTGATCTTGCCATTGCCATCCTTCTTCTGATCTATGTGGTGCTCTCTCCTTTGTTATTGATAATTGAACCCAAGTACTCAAACCGATTTACTACTTCAATCTTTTTCCCAGCTACGGTGAAGTCAGTGTTATCATAATCTCTATCGACAACCATTATTTTTGTCTTTTTGGTGTTTAGAAGAAGGTCTTTCTCTTCACTTGCCTGTTTGATGCGATTCAATAAATCAATCAGCTCCTCCCTGCTGCTGCGAACAAGAGTGGTGTCATCAGCATACCTTAGATACGTGATCTTTTTACCTCCAAACTTAACTCCCCCTTTGAATCCTTCCAGAGCATTTCTCATAATGTCCTCAGAGTAAATATTAAAAAGGTTAGGAGACAGTATACAGCCTTGATGTACTCCCCTGCCAATTTCAAACCATTTAGTATTGCCGTTACTGGTTCTCACTGTTGCTTCTTGGTCATGATAGAGGTTTTTGATCAGTTCGATGATGTGACTTGGGAACCCCATCTTTGCCATTGTATTCCACAAATGAGAGTGGCTCACACAGTCAAAAGCTTTGCTATGCAGTTTGATTTTCATTCTTCTGCTAATCACCTTCAGAAGTATTTTGCTTGCATGACAAATCAAGCTGATCGTTCGGTGATTTGCACATTCTTTCAGATCTCCCTTCTTTGGCAATGGTATAAAAACAGCTCTACACCAGTCCTTGGGTCACTCCCTACTATTCCAGATATTGCAACAGAGACGCCACATCAGGTCAGTACCTTCTTCACCTGTCCCCTTCGAAGCCAAGTCGTGCGCTAGTGCCCTTTTGTAAGGCATTAATCCTCATTACAAGGTCCCTCGGAGAGGACCTAAAGCCGTCGTCCGTCTCGTTGCTCACTTACAAGCATTTATGCTTTCTTAGCAGTCAGGTAAAAATAACCTCCAACCAAAAGGCTGATGGCCGGGTGCCTACCCCTGGACCCCAGGTCGGTAGCACGGTTAGATGCTTCAACCGCATCGACCTACTGCGACACAAAGCGTTATTCAGCCCCCCCCCCCCTCCCGTACAGGCCATTGATTATACCATTTTCATATTTTAAAACTATCTGTTTATGTTGTTGATGTGGTTTTTTGTTGAATTTATTCAAACTCATTACACTTTAAAAATTCAGAAATGTATGTACATTATGATGATTCATTTTCAATTCTTCTCTAAAAATATCAAAGTTACTGGAGAATGATTTCATTGACATTAATGTTTAAATGATCTGTATGTTTACTTTAATGATTAAATGATTTATAAATTCATTTGCAAGCCTTGGTTCAAATTAAGCACAAGTCCAGGCTTTTTCGTCCGTATTGTCGACAGTGCAGGCACAACTTGTGACTACATTTCCACATTTATTTTCATTAAAATTATTTGTTTAATCGTAAATTCCTTTATTTAAAATTGAGTTAGATGTTTCATTGTGTATGTAATAATTCGGTAAAGAACAAGTTCCTACCAAGCAGTGAACATTAATTTTGGAGTTGCTTAAAGGCATCGTTTAGCAATGTTTATTCTGAGATCATGAGATGTATGGCCCTACGTGCCGTGGTAGCAGTGTCTGTGATATGGTGTAATATTGAAGCCCTAAACAAATTGCGCTTCAGAATTATCAATATTGATGTACATCAATGAAGTTTAATGAATACAATACAATATACAATACAACTATGAAGTGCCTCAGAAAATTAAAAATCTTTGAGTGTACTGTTTTACCATACTTGTTTTCCCCAATAGACTGTAGAGTTATACAAACCAATTGGAAAACGGTTTTTGAAATTTCGATTTCTGACCATAAATATCTTGATAATCAGGCAGGCGATCGGCTTGTAAAAGTCACGGGATCCCTGACCGACTTGAAGGTTTATAATCAGGATTGCAGCATGAGCTGAATCCAGGATTTTTGTTTAATATCTGAGGCAAAGAAACCGAATTCCTTTAAGAAATTATTTATTTATTATTTAGTTATTGGTGATGATGATGAATTGAGGCAACTCAAAATATTGTGATTATTCCTCTGACAAATAATGTGTAAACGTGGTCTTTGAAATGACATGAGACTAAATGACAACTTTGTTCCTAGTTCTGAGTTTTAAAGCCCATCTGTACTAGTTTGACTAGGAGGGATTAGACCACCCAGGAAGGTCACTGACAGGTGGCTATCTCATCAACTCAGCTCTCAATTAACATAAGAAGAAGAGGATCATGGGGGACCAATAGTCACCAATTAATCATTGTTTTCTATATAGAGGGAGCAAGTAGCTACAAGTAGTATGGTGGGCCTTTAAACGCACAATTCTCATCCTGACTTTCCATTACATTGCTTTTACTCCCCACAACCGCCCCCCCCCCCTTGCATCCCCTCTCCCTCTCTCTCTCTCTTTCTCTCTATCTCACACACACGTACGCCCACACACACACACGCCATTGTACATAAACACTCATCGCCCGCGTTCGAGAGTGGCTCATTTCAGATCAATCGGATAGATCTATGTAGAATCGGGTAAATATCTTGCTGAGTAATTAATTGACAGTTCCTACCAGGCATTTGACCCGTTCAACGTGTTCTTAGTAAGCGGTGCACTGTTTTGATAAGAGGAGTATTCCTGAAACTTCAACTGTGATTCAACATCTAACGCTGATTGTTGAATTTCAGGGGTTTACACGCTTGATGCAAGAGAAAGATATCTGTCCGTGAATATATAACTGGAAGATGTGTCCGCTTTGTTTATCAAAATAAGACAGGTACGTACGATTATTTACACGTTGGAGACTTTATCGAAGAAAAGTAATTTACAGCCACATGTAAAACAAGGCTTTATTCACGTTGAATGTTCTGTTCATATTAATTTTAGCAATTGTTTGGAATTTCACAAGAGCTTAGATGTACAAGAAACTTTGCTTTTACTTAAATTTATATAGAACCTATATTTTCAAAGAATTTTTGGAAGGAAATTTGTTTAGTTGAAAGAATTTATTCCTGATAAGCAGATTTTTCGTAAAATATCTGTTATGCAATTCAATTCAACTCGTTTCAATTCAAAGTAACATTTATTTGTGGAATACGGCGTACATGTACTTTTTAAGAGCATATATGTTTAGGGGAAAGAATTTTCTAATCAGGTGAAGTGTTAAAATGAAATCCAACCTTGATAACAACTACTCTAGAAGAAAGCATAAAAAATCAGAGAAGAAGACTGAGGAAAGTTTGAATAAAATTGGACCAAAGTGAGAAAGTTATTAATTTTTGAAAATTGTAATCACTATAGGTATAGGGACCTCAAATTAGCGAAATTGGTAAAGCTTTTGTGATTTTGAGGCGGACAGTTTTCTCATTTCTTCCAACACATAAAATGACTAAAGTTTCATGTTTTCTAAATGAAATATTTAGGAGGGTCTTTTTCCTTTACATGACCTATAATAATTAGCTATCAATAATATATTTTGAGAAGTACCCCAAGGGAGAAGGCACTTAAAAAAAGAAAAAAATGTTTCTTTACTGAGACAAACGGGAGAGTTATCCCAAAGAGATACCAGCTAGTATCTCTTTGGTTATCCGCGACTGTGTCACATTCAACTGACCAAATTATCAATGTCACGTTTGGATAAACTTAGTGATTTTATATTTTAAACGATCTCGGTCCGGTTTATTTCGAGCTTTCGCCATTCTGTTTCTCTATTTATCCTGATAACATACAAATTAACTTATTACAAAGGTTGGATTGCCCAATAAAAAAGAATGCACGTACACATGGGGGTGCATGCGCCCTGCTGCTCTTAAATGTAGCTTTTATAATATTTATATATATGATATCTAAGGAAGGGGAACTTAGCCTCAAAAAATATTCTGGTTATATTTCTTGTTAATTTGTTTGTTATTTTCACAGTGTCGCGTGGTGAACAGTTTCGTCATGTTTGTGTTAGTGTTCACGTTGCATATGATTCTACTTCAAGGAACAGGTAGGAACCGAAGGCCTATATGTAATGTATATATTATGAAGTTACTAACGAAACGAGGAATAAATATTCAGTTCTATTTCAGGCAATTTTTTTATTTCTTGTCTTGATTAAGTAGAAAATGTAATGTAACGAAGTGAAACATGGGAGAATACACCAAAATACGTTTCAGGTAAAAAAAAAAAAAAAAAATCAATCCTAGTAAAAATATAAGTATCGACTTTCCTGATTCATTTAAAAACTTAAAGCTTAGTTGCTCAAAGAAGTCTAAATTAATTCATATCAATTTATTCTAAGAGAGCAGTTCTTTCTTTATTAACTTCGTTCCTTGCCCTTTTTTCTTGCCCCTTTAGAAATGTTCCATTCTGAATTATATGGCTGGTGTCTTCTTTATATTCACAAACTGAGAAAAGTGTTACTATTTTATTGAAAATTTACAGCTTTTGCCGCTGAGCAACCCTGTTCTATCAAGATTATGTGCCCATCGAAGACGTTGGAAAGTGGGGAGGTTATACAATTAGTCTTAAAGGAGGTCATAACTTCAGGCGTACCAAGTGTATTTAATGTACCCTCGAAGGTATCAAGATGGCACCACTGTTTGATACCAGGTGAGCCGTAGGTTTGGTACAACATCACTCCAACAGCACTTCATTCCTTAATCCATATCAAGTTTATTTGATTTTTCATAGGAGTTATCAAAAAGGTGGTTTTGTTCAATACTGGGAAAGAATTGTAATGGTAATTATAACCTCATTCATTCCATGTATATTCGGTCTTATCTTTTGACTTGTCTAAAGTTTACTTATTTGCAATATCGGGTAAGATACTCTAACAAAATGAAAGTACAACTGCACATCAGGATAAATTAAAGCATTAATTTTAGTCACACATTCATTCATTTATAAATTATGTTGACCTTTTCTTTATATATTCTGTTTTATGTATGCACCAGCCAATGTGGAGAGACTCTAGACAGAAATTTTAAATTCTTTTTGGTGATCCTCAGTGCTAAATATCATTATGTTAATGTTATATAATTTTGTCAAACTTGTGATGTTTTGTATGTTATCATCTTCCCTGGAAATAAAATAAATTAATAAATAAATAAGACCTAGGTCAATTTGCATTCTAGTAACGAATTTATAAAATAAAAAAAAAGCTTGTTATCATACACGGGAAAACAAGTCGTAGATATTTTGGATATTTTCTTTTTTTAACTAGAAAGACGCAATAACACAGACGATCTATATCTGAGACAATTGATTACAGTTATTCTGACACTGAATTTACAATAGTTACATGGTTATACAATATAGTCAAGGACAATTCCTTGTCAGTCTACACATCTTTCTCAGATAACCTTACCAACGTGCTAACCCAAGTGGTCCTGTAAGCTAAATACATATCTATCCACAAATTATAATAGTATTTCATATGGAAAAGCCATTTGACGGAGCTTGTAAACAACGCTTCCAACTTCATTGGCCGGCCTTCAATTGAATCTATTATTTAGGTATGCCAACTTTTCAATTTTTACTTTACAAATATCGCCAACAATAGACCGGTATACTAAAATTGTAAGTATAATTCTTGAACAACAGTTATTTTGGACCACTCTAAAGCTTGCCAGGCATGGTAACAAATAATGCATGCTAAGTGGATTTCATTGATGCTGTTAAGCATAGCGGATCAATCAAATATAAATAATGGTCACCAGCAGCTCTTGGGAAAAAAGAGAAACTGGAACTCTGTTTCCCACTCAAAAGCTGACGAGAGTATTTATACATCTGTTAGACTCTTTGTGAATGCGTTAAGTTGTTATCTTGTTGTAATAGGCTCCCATAATTCCATCATTTTGAACAATCTGACTGATTTTTTTTCTGTTCCCACGTTCTGTTCTATAGTCGTAGAGTTTTCAGTTTCAATATTAACCATTCGGTCAACATATCCTTGCCTAAGCCAGTAAGCTGGAGTAAAAGGTAGATTAATTGTCCATCAGTCAAATCAAATAACAAATAGACTCACCCGAAGGATTATTATTAAATCATTACCGATACTCCCTACCCCACCCCCCTAAAAAAAAATGTTTTGAATGGGCTAAAAAGGGGGTTGGTCATTCTATACAAGTTAGGTACTCAGAAAGTCTTTTTCTGTGAAACACGTAAATAAATAAACACAACTTTGAACCGGTAAGGTATGTCTTGTTTTGAAAACGCTCGTTCATTTCAAAAAAACAAAAAGCATAGATATGACTTAAAGGTATAGGCCAGTTCTGGTCATGCAAATGCATTGTGAAAGAAACATTGTGGAATCGATCAGAAAAGGTTGATGATCTAGCATACGGGTGGCCAACCTTTTAAAGCTCGCGGGCCACAGCTAACGATAGGCATAACTTGGCGGGCCGTGTAGGTAGTCTTACCCCCCCCCCCCCCCAAAAAAAAAAAAAAAAAAAAAAAAAATGTTTTGAATGGGCTAAAAAGGGGGTTGGTCATTTTATACAAGTTAGGTACTCAGAAAGTCTTCTTCTGTGAAACACCTAAATAAATAAACACAACTTTGAACCGGTAAGGTATGTCTTGTTTTGTAAACGCTCGTTCATTATAAATAAACAAAAAGCATAGATATGACTTAAAGGTATAGGCCAGTTCTGGTCATGCGAATGCATTGTGATAGAAACATTGTGGAATCGATCAAAAAAGGTTGATGATCTAGCATACGGGTGGCCAACCTTTTAAAGCTCGCGGGCCACAGCTAACGATTGGCATAACTTGGCGGGCCGTGAAGGTAGTCTTACCCCCCATCCCCCCACACACACCCACACACTCATGCAATACGTGTACACACCTGCAATTTAGCAAAAACCGTCGTACCAAGCGGAAAGCGTTTTAAGCTTCGAGAAAACTATGGCATTTCAAACATATTCCTCGATTCACAACATTTGTATATTAACAAACGTTACTGCGTGCGGAAATTACAAACTAAAATTAAGTAATGAGAGGGAATTAGAGGTGTTTTGTATCAACCACGTAACGAGTCAATAAGTTTTTAATGATGAAAACAAATTACGGAAATAGAGATAGCTGTGTATAATTTTGTTAACCCTATTTCATCGCCGCTTTGCGGGCCGCATTTCATTGATGAGCTTTTTTTATAATTACTTTTTCAAAGCTCCGCGGGCCGCACCAGAAGAGCTCGCTGGCCGCAAGTTGGCCACCCGTGATCTAGCATATAAGTATTAGTGTGTACTGCAAGGTTTTGGAATCATCAAAATTGTAAGAAATTTGGCCCAGTCTTGGTAAAGTTGCAGGCACTGTACACAGAATGATGTGTATGGGACTACGTGATATCTATCCAGTCCGGATAGATATAATGATTTACCAAATATATCAATTAGTAGGCGGTTTCCCGGTAAAATTTGTATCATCACTTATTAGTCAAAACATATTATTTCACATGATTGGTAATAAGAGTATCAATTTCATTTTTTGAGAGGGGGGCGTTTCCAAAACTGGTCTATACCTTTAACACTGTTAAAACAAGCGACGAAGGGGATGGGGGTATCTATAGCAGAATTAGATGGATTTTCATTTCGAGGAATGAATCTCTTTCCAGAGGATAGTCCGGTTCGTCAATAATTGAAAGGTTGCTCTTTGAGAAATTAGAAATACTACTCATTCTGTGAAGACGAAGCGAAATACAATTTTGCCCCTCCTGATGGCAAGGTCTGGATGAGCGCAGCTTAGGAAACAAAGGTGGAATAAACTTTAAAAAATAAGTCGGTGTGAATGTCATAATTATGCATTTTATTGCATTTCTTTTTCAGAAGAGCGAAAATCTCATTAAAAAGAATAAATGCTTTTTGCAGTTTTCATTTTTCTTTGTGGAGGGGGACGAGTGAAGGTTATACATTAATGATTATAATGAATGACGTAATGTAGCTTTCAGAGCTCTCAGATATTCAATTTAAAAACAAATTAGTTTCATTGTTACAACATGAGAGAGTCTCGAGAAGAAAAAAAACGTTGTACTTCGTTGGATGACGTGTTTCATGTCTTTTTCTTCTTTTGCACTGTACTATCATTTTGATATTTCACACCTCCCTTAGATGTGTTTGTTTTGTACGTTATTTTGTATGGGTATAGTTACATGTCTAGAAATATAAAATATAATTTATTTACTGCGAAAAAAATGTTATAAAGTTTAAGACATCAAAGTGTCAGTTTCAAGTCATCAAGTAATGGCGTCCAGTTAATAACTTGTTACATGCATATTGTGTGGTGTAATTTCAGCGTGTTTATCGAACCCCTGTCAAAATGGAGGAACCTGTGAGGAAACAGATAAGGGGTTTACCTGCACTTGCCTGGATAGCTACTATGGAGACAGGTGCGAACACGGTAAGAGGAGGAGATTAATTACATGAGAAAGAGAGCGAAAGAGAGTCACAGAGCGAGTGACATATAAACAAATATAAACAGAGACAGAGAAAGAGACAGGGAACGAGACGCACCGAATGAGCGATTGAGAGATACGGGGAGAGACAGAGAGCCGGACAGAGACAGAGAGAGAGAGAGAGAGAGAAAGAAAGAAAAAGAGAGGGGGATAACTCCACAACAACAACCTTTGGAAACTTTTTTAATAAGTTCAAGAGCTTACGAGTGGTACTGTATTCGTAACTTAACTGCCCTCCATGACTTTAAATTTGCTCTTAAAACCCATCTCTTTCTATTCAGTGCTATTTAATTATTTCAATGTAGCGTAATAATTTGTGTTGTTTTAGTTAACTTTATTTTAGTTAAGAAAGTGATATGTTTGTGATTGTTATATGTACAGCGCCATGAGCGTCAGAGCCTGGCGGATACCGGCGCTATATAAATATCCATATTATTATTATTATCATTAATAACTCTCATACGAATGGTCCGGGGATCAATCCTTGGTCGGTCCTGACATTTTTGCAACAGGATCATTACATTTTGTATTTTTGCTCAATTCATTGCATGAAGACTCCTTCGTCCAGTCCGTGGGACTAGTCGGTGGAAGTAAAAGTGAAGGAAGAATAGTTATCACATCTCGTTCTCGCCCTACAACCTACATGTTAATCCATCAATTAAACTGGTCCAGGAATGTTTCACGGTTGGTCTGCAAGTATCTAGGATATGACGGTAAATGCTTTATTAAGTTTACAGTCCTGTATTCTCTCCATATACACTGTTGATCATAAAGTTGGAATATTTTTTTTTACCCCAGTTTATGGAATTATTTTGACAACGATTTATTCCTAATAGATCGAGCTAACAGTATACATTCTCAGATTTTATTGAATAATAATTGCCAGTGTTTTTTTTCGTGAATGCTAAAGCATGTGTACGCTGCTATGCTTATCAACTAGGGGACCTACGCCCTTAAGTCATAAAGGACAGTAATGAGGAATAATGCCCCACAAGAGGGCACTAATATAGCACATCGACAAGGTTTTGATCCTGGGGCCTCACAGTTACGAGGCCATTGCTTTTTCACTGAACCATGACTGTACGCAGCGGGGCTAGGGTAGGGGGCAGTTCCCACAAATAAAAAAGAAAAAGAAAATGCAACAAATTTTCCAATAATTCCGGTCCCCAACATTAAAAAATCCTCTGTACGGCCATGCATTATGGCTCAAGGCATCTGCACACAGAATATTTTTTTCTGTTGGGGACTGGGGGGGATTCAATGAATTATTGATAATCTATTGCATTTTTTGTGTGTTTGTCGATGTGCTGTGGGGCATTAATCCTCATTACTGTCATTTATGACTTAAGGGCGTAGGTCTCCTAGTGAGATGCATCTAATGTAATTCAAATATCGGTCCTGGGTTTTATGTAACATTTTTATCACTATGTTATATGTATTTCCTTGAATAAAGATAAATAAACAATGACCAGAATTCATCAATATCTTTGAGGATTTAAGACAATTACATATAATTAAGACAAATCATAACTAGAGTTAGAAGTGCAAACATATTTTTTTCTAATTGATCTTTCATATTTTTTGTTCATCCTTATTATATGCAAAAAGATGTATATGCGACAGTGGGAGGAGATCTCTTCGAGATTATGTCCTTAGATAATAATTCTGAGGCTGTGACTGTGAGATGCCCTGTCGATGTGACTAGCATTGCTGACTGCTGGTACGAAGAGAGTGCGGCGATGAATCCTAGGGAGGAGAGTATAGCTGTTGTTTGCTGTACTGGTAAGTGTTTCAGAATAATGGGAGTGTGCTGACTAGGAGACTTGAAATAGATGAAATCACAACATACAGACTTATTAGCTTCAGCTAATACGACAGGAAACGGCAAACCAAACTTTGTTTTACTGCATCACAATATAATATGTATCAACGAATATCTAATTGCAATTATATTTTACATACCGAATTATAGATTTGATTGGTTTCATTTCATACAGACATCTTTCACTATAACAAGATGAAACTTCGAAAATCTAATTAACGAAAAGGTGTTGAAATACCCTATAAAGGGAATTTATTTGGGTTCCGTCAAATATTTTTCTCAAGAAATTCTCAATGTTAAAGCCATGGAAATTAAGAAAGACATGGGCATTATCTACAACTGCACATTCATTTTCTGTGCTTGTTAATTTAAGGAGTTAGCTGCACATTCAAAACATCTCTTATCTATAGTTTAAAAAAAAATTGACTTAAACCCTTTTGTGTAGTTTTGAAGCATCAGACATCAGATAATCAAGACACTCTGTTTATTTTATTGTGCATCCTTAATGAATTGCCACTTATTATCATTAGTTGAGACTCTCCATCTATAACCTCCTCGTTATTCGGCACATACTGTTCATTTTAGGTTCGTAATAAAATTTACACCTAAAAAAAAGACGGTGCTCAGACATTTTCTTAGGCGACAATTGTTCACGGCTTCAATTTGTCAAAGATATAGTACTGTATTCTTAAAAAACACGACCTTGTCTAAGATAACATTTAACGATAGAAAACTGAGACCCTACATTAAATTTTCCATGTTAAATTTTTAGAAATGTTTAAGATTTAGTAAAAAAAAAAAATAATAATAATGATAAATACGGGCCATAGGTTTAAGAATACGGTTTAATAGGGATTAAGGTAATGTTGAGGGTCAGTGTTGGGGTTAGATAAAGCGTTCTAAGTTTTAAAGACATGTGATTGTTTGTTAACAGTGAACCTGTGTACCACACCTCGTGGTAGTCCAGTCGGTCTAGAAAGCGGTAAGGTTCCCAACAGCGCTATTTCAATCTCGAGTAGGTACAATTATAAGTTGGGTAAACCAAAAGCCCGTCTGAACAGTCCTTCTGCGTGGGTCCCCAAAGATGATGACGAAGACCCCTGGCTTCAGATCAAATTCAACTCCGCCTATGTAATCACCGCCATCTTGACGCAAGGCAGAGCAGATAG
Source organism: Strongylocentrotus purpuratus (assembly GCF_000002235.5). Classification (NCBI taxonomy): domain Eukaryota; kingdom Metazoa; phylum Echinodermata; class Echinoidea; order Camarodonta; family Strongylocentrotidae; genus Strongylocentrotus; species Strongylocentrotus purpuratus. Next base: position 28,711 of record NW_022145573.1, on the reverse strand, counting down.
TCCAGACCAGTGGGTGACATCGTACATAGTTTCATCCAGTATGGACGGAGCATCTTGGACCCACTACCAGGATATCAACACCAACACAGTCAAGGTATTAACACTTGGTTTGCTTTCCTGGCCTTTCTGCAAGACAGTGGTTTAGCAAAATCACCCTTGTCCGATCGTGATTGTTTGTCTTAAGACAAATTTATTCAAAAAAGCTTTTTGATGATTAACTTAAATTAACTTAACTCTTTTCACATTGTTGTGTATTTCATTTGTATTGTAACTTGTAGGTTTATTTGCACGTTTTTGTTTTGTAACAACATTCCAAAACGGGTATAGATCTTGCCCAGGAAACAATTAAATAATCATGAAGCCTTCGGTACGTCTATCCAATGATAAATACAACGTGACACAGTAAGATTATTTGAGGCATATCAAGAGTTTAAATCCCAATGCAATAAATGATTATAATCAGTGGCTTAGGGGGCACGTGCTCACCCCCCCCCCCCCGTCTGCCCCCATACAGCCACGACACTGAGTATAAATATAACATATCCATAAATGAAATCCCCTATAAAGAATTCACTTCGTTATTGGATGTTTATTATTCCACCCTTATATCATCTTATTATTTTAGAGAGAGAGAGAGAGAGGGAGGGACGAGAAAGATATTACTCAGAAACACAGAAAATTATACAGAAAATTGGATATGTACGTCGGAAGTTGTTAGAAAGTAGTAAAACATGTGCAAACCCCATTAAAATCTAACTGACAGAAACAACATTTTGTCGGAAACATTAAGTGTGTCCTGATCACAAATTGCTGTGTTAATGTTTTATATTAAAAAAAACCTAACTGCCTAATAGTATGGCGAAAAAGAGAAAAAATATGACGTGATGAGAATCTAGAATAAAGAATAAAAGAAAGCTGTTAAAAACTTATCCATGTTTTGATTATTCGTTCACTTAGAATGACATTTTATTATCAAGAATTGTGTCAACAGACACACGGAAAGTTATAAGAATATAAGGGTCTTATGAAGGTCGAGTATATTGGTAATTAAATGACATCAATATGTACAGAAAAGGTGGCAATATGTGCAAATGAAGATTTGTCTCTATCATAGTGTTAAAATGCGAAGAAATGAACAGTGAACAATTTTCACAGAGGTATTACAAATGAGTAGTAGCAAAGAAAGAAAGGAACAAATATTTCAAAAGTAACATAACTAGTTTGATCATTTGATATTTGAAATTTAATGCTTCAAACTCAAGTTAATCTCATTATCCTATGGTTGTATTTATCTCGAATAGGTCTACACAGGAAACTACGACCCAAATAGTTTTGTGGTGCACACCATCTTTAAGCCGATCGAATGCCGATTCTTTCGTATCTATCCAAAGACGGCCAATAATGTACACCGGTCCCTCAGGCTTGAGCTCACTGGCTATGGACCTCTCAATGACTTAATAGGTGGGTAAGGCTAGATCCTTAAAAAGACCCAGCAGCAAAAGAAGGATTGGAATAATAATAATGTCTTCTTATTCAAGCCAAACCAAATGGTACATTTATTTGATGAAACGCCTTTCCTTGCAGTTATAGAGCGCTTCGCACATTGATCCACGTGTTTGGGCCACTTAAACAAGGACATATCACTTGTTTAATCCCTCACGTCATGCTGTGGCGCTCATGGATTTGCGCGTCGACATAGTGCACTGCTACGTGTGACGTCTTTTTTAAGGACTTGTATTGCGCACTATAATACGTCATGAAATAACATCTCTATGCGCTTCCAAAGAGCTTCAGAAATTATTACCCTAGCTTTAGCTCCGGCAGCCTGATCAGCGCACAGTGCATTTCAAAGAAAAATCCTACCAGGTACCCATTAACCTCACCTGGGTTGAGTGTGGCAAGGGTAGATCAATGTCTTGCCAAAGGAAATTAGTGCCGCGGCGGTACTCGAACCGCCGACCTTGTGATCGACAGTCCGGTAACGTATCCACTCGACCACAACACCTCCACAAGGACGTCACACGTAGCAGTCCACTTTGTCGACGTGCAAAAGTCTCTGTTGTTACACTAGTTATAGCTGAGCCACCAGAGTAACTAGCGCTGAAACATATCAGGTACTCATGGGAAAGTATAGATTAATGTTTTTCTAAAGGACACTTGTATAGGACAGGGAATTAAACTGCGGACCCTGTGATCTTCAGTCCGATGGCTTATCCACCGGACCACATTACTTAGTATCTATGTAGGTGATGTTATCGAACGGTTTAAATATTCGGCTGGAGATTAGCCAGCACGGCACTAATTACGACGCTATAAATACCTGAGTCAAATCGTCAAATCGACTCCAAAACGACTCAAAACTTGGGGCCAGTCGTATTTTCTTGTTCGTTCTGTTGTTGGTTAGAGGTGGTATTCTAAAAGTTCACTTGTGTTCATCTCCAGTTCGTAGGAGGTGCGTTGCGATATCATTATGCCATTATGCACGCCTGTGGTGTGTTCGCAGTAGTTGAACTCAAATGAGTTCAAAGAGTTTCGGTTTTCTGAAAACTCTTTTATAGCAACTAGCTTTTTAACCATAAAAGACTTAATAGATCTCTTTTAAATACTGACAAAGTTTGTTTGTACGTTTGTTGTCTTCAGCTGCGATGAACCATGAAGAGGGAAGCTGTTCACGTCCTATCCGAGGGGAAGAAATGGGAGTGGAAGATGGACGAATCCCAGACTCTAGTCTCACCTCCTCGTCGAGGTATAATAATGCTTACACTGCATCAAATGGAAGATTGAACGGCGGAGTATCAGGAGAGGCATGGATTGCCAGTGATGATGACAAAGATAAATGGGTCAAGGTGAGTCCGACAAAACTAATTATAGTAACGATTGCCCCGGAAAGCAACTTCAGCATAAATGCCGTTCTTCCTGAAGTTCGTAAACTAAATAGCACTATCTACCTCCAATATTCCAAATGAAACCCGAACCCGAACCCGAACCCTAAAGATGGTATTAATCATTGATGATTTATATAACCTCGCCCTACTGCTTTGAAAGCGAGTATTTCCTTGTAACTATACGTAAATTTTGCAAACACACCTACTTATAAACTTGTTTCACATTGCCTTAGACAGTTGGAAAACCTCTAGTGATTTTCATTCTTAATATTGTGTTGTCTTGATCACTACATAAAGATGTTAGAAAATTTCGAAATTTCGAAATTTCGAAATTTGCGATTTAATTTTTTTAAAAATTGGATGAAGAGCATGAAACCTCTCTTCTTCAAATTTGTTTTCGTCGTCATGTTATACACAACACCAGACACACACAGATGCATACACACATGCACACATTATGTATATATATATATTGTAAATATATATTACGACTTGGCACGTATTCAAGCTCGAAGCTAGCGTCCGACTGAGGTCCGCGGCTTGTCATTGTTAAACTCATCTGCCTTCCACTTCCTCTTTGATAGAGCTACGCGCCTTCTTTCTCTAATAAAACCTGCATCACTTACAAATGTGTATTTATTTCCAAGAGAGTAGCCAATATTTGGGTTGTCAAAGCTATTTAAAAATATACATTATATATTTATTTATCAGTTTATACTTGTTGCTAATTCTTACTTCTATTAATGCATTGATGAGTCAGATAGATCTTGGAAAGACCTCTACCGTCACTGGTGTTATCGTACAAGGCAGATACGGGTCGGTACAATGGATAACTTCTGTCAAGGTGTCCTATTCGCTGGATAACGTGATGTGGACTTACGCTTTGGAACCACAATGTGGTGAACAAAAAGTAAGTACTTTATGCCAGTCAGATACAACTTCGGAAACTGAGCACATGTCATTTAGAGCATATATATACAATATATAGCCGTTATCGTTCAATGCAAGACTGTGTGTGCAAAAGGCATAGGGAAATCTTGCATTGTCGACCTGTTGTTGATGCACATTAAAGATAACCTTGAGTTCTGGTTTTATAAAAAATGAATTCTCACATACTCTAACGGAACTCAATAAGTGTCATTTTCTAAACAATTTTGGTAGAAAATGTATACTGGCTGAGTAATGAGCATAGAAAGATAAGGAAATCAAGGTAAGTAGACCTGACACAAAGAATAATGGTGTGGTAATGTGTATTCCAAAGCGTTGGTCATGAAAATAAAGTTTAATTATATAACGAATGATTAAAAGACTAATTGACCCACAGCATTCTTTAAAAAAAGTACAATTAAAGAGCATTGACTTTATAGCAAGATCTCCCCTTGCCTTTTGTACAGACTGCCTCGCATTGAACTTTAAAGACTCTTATATATTCATCGTGCCCCTATTGGCGGCGCAAAAATAAAGAGAAGGAAATAATAATTTATTTATTTTTAAGAGAAAAAAAAAGAAGAAGAAGACAAAATAAGGAGAAGAGAAAAGAAAAGAGAAAAGAAAAGAAAGAGAGAGAGAAAGAAAGAAAAAAAGGAAGAGAGAAGCCGGCTGAGAAAGGGAAAAAGACATGGCACTCTCAGTGACAGTAACGGCGAATAAGGCAAAAACTGGGGGGGGGGGGTATGCGTGTGAATTGTGCGCACATGGAGGGGGCGGGGTGACTGACTGTATTCTAATTCTTTAGTTTGTGCACAACCGAGTATGGAATTCAGCTTATTTTCAAAAATTCTAAGCATGCTTGTTGCCTAAAAAGGTTAGTGTAAAATCACCTCTAAAAATGGCCAAATGGTGGGGGCATTCCCGAAGGCTTGGGAGCCGTTATTGAAGAAGGGGCCGGCCATACATAAATGGGAGTGACGGTAACCATGGATAAGGGAATACGGAGGAAGTGCACATGTAAACCGCAAGTGTATTGGGGATGATCATCATTTTACTTTGTGCAATCTGGGTCGGAATTCCGCATAATATATTTATTAAAAAAGGTTCATGTAATAGCACTCACGATAAAGCCTTCCCCGGCCCTACAAAGAGGAGAAAAACTGTAGTCTGTGGGAGATTGGGTGCATTCCAGAATAGAGGGGGCCGGCCGCATAAAAGTTAAACGTTAAAAATAGCCCCACTTCACAACACGTATTTTGCCCTTCATTTGTCATCGACTCGTGCTAACTCGCTTGCGCTTGTATTTGAACTCATGATAGTATTAGGCACAGTCGCAATCAATGCCTCCTTTTCATCCAAGCATGGGCACAAACCACTTACCACACAAAAATGATACCAAATGATCTAGGATAAAAATATTCTTTCATAAGATGTATATTAATTTACTGTCCATAGATGATTTTTTTTTTTTTAAATATTTAAGCAATTTTCTAGGTGTAAACATTTGTTTTGCCTCCCATGGTATATGCTACCACCCCTCCTCCTTCCTCTACACAAAAACTATTATTCAACAGTCTTGCTCATTATTTCACACTGCTGTTGCCTATTCGAGCAGCAAGATTTAATTGGAATTACATCTATTTTTTTGGTTTCATCTTCTATGTTTCGTGGCAAAACTGCATTAGATTAATAAATGTCAAAATTGAATTTGCTTGATCATTTCACAAATTCAGAAAGTCAACGGTAAAGTTAATATTTTGGAAAGAGAGGTGACCCCTCCCCCTGGAGAGAAGTTTTGACTATATATTACGTTGTACATGATTATATGTAATCATTTTCGATACTGATACCCAGCTTAAATGTGTTTATTAGACATCCTTATTACCCAATTCTATAATGTGTATTCCATGAACTGTACTTGTATTTTGAATTTTATTTTACTTTTTGAGTGCACATTTGCAACTCAGCTTTATGCCGCGAAATATATAGTGTTATACATTATTTTTTTGATTTAACAGAAAAATTCATACAATGCCTTTAAAATTATCATTTCTTCCTCACGATCTCCAGATCTACGCAGCAAACTACGATCACGGCACTCCCGAGACCATACTGTTCCCTCGACCAATCACTGCTCGATACGTCAGAATACACCCAGTCACGTGGCAGGGGCACCAGGCCATGAGATATGAAGTTCTTGGCATAGCTGAATAAACGGAAGTTCCACAGCATGAAGACTTCTACTAAATTTTGATGGTGATATTGTTTCAAAAATTATGTTATTATAATAGTATAATAATAATTATGATATAAATATTGTCATTATTTTTATTACTATTATCATCATCATCCTCATCATGATTATTATCATTACTATTATTAATATTATTATAATTCATTATTATTATGAATTATTATTAATTTGTATCATTATATCATAATTGTTATAATTAATATCATTTTCCTTATCAATATTCTTATTTTTTGTAATTGCTATTACATTTTGAACAGTAGGAGTATTCGCATCATCGTAAGAGCTGCTTTCACACACAAAAACAGGATAAACACAGTGGGGAGGTGTGGCTTGGTGGCTAGGTCCCTGGACTATGAAGCAAGAGGTACGGGGTTCGAATCCCTGTCACGGCACAAGTGTCCTTTGGCATTGTCCAAGACATTACTTTACATTATTTTGCTAAACAAAACATAAGATCTAACGGCAAAGAGTATCATGCCTTTGAGGGCCTGTAACTACAAACTTGACATACAATCAATCATACAATTATGTTATATCTAGCCCATCTTGAGGCATTAATTCTATTTCATCATTACCATGATCATATCTATTTGTGACAGAAAATAATCATACGTTACCATTCATGATAATTGATTGAATATGATACACTTAATCTGGGGGATACGTTTAACTGTAACTTTATGTTACAGGATCAAAATTAATTATTTTTGTTCTTGTATGTTGTGATGAAATATTTGATCAATCGTCAATTAGTACTCATCATTATTGTTTAGGGTTATCAGGGAAACGAACACCAAGCGAAATATCCCGTGCTTTTCCTTTTTTTGACATCAAGTATTAATAAACGATAAATCTTAATAAAAATTATTTTACTTAGTAAAAGATTTTAGATTTTACTTAATCCATCTGCAGGTTTTAGGCTATTTAAAATTGCATTGGTTTTTACAAGTGCAGATAAATAATGGTGTACAGAAAAGAAGGTAGTCGAATTGTCTCATCAATCCACACACACAAAACACAGGTTAAGAAAAGGCTTGGAAAGGCTAAACAAAGTTTAATTAAGAGGATGATTTAGAAAATTCCACTCTCCACCTTTTTGGATAAGCTAGCCCTGCTCCGCTGCAGCGCGCTGTGGCTTCAGCTATATCAGTGTGTACTGAAAATCACATTTCGACTTATTCCAACCTATTTTTTCTATGAAGTAGGCTAGTGCGGAAGTTGTCAGGTTTTTTTTAGAGAAACGATTAAAGAAAAGTGTTCTTTCTCGCTCATGTTGTGTCTAGTTGAGGTTTTGATTTTAATCCATATATTCCTTTTATTTTTTATTTTTTAGCTTTTCAATGTCAAATGTAATGTAACCATGTAAAGCGTGAGATAAGCACGCTAATTTTCAGACATTGTTAGTAACAAGTGTGTATGCATGGCATAAAGTCCATGAAGTTATAGGTTATTATCATTTTTGCTCGAATACCAGCTATTAAACTCTCGTTTGCTATCAAACTAGAATCATCCAAACTTGTATTGTCATAACTATACGATGATTAAATCTTGGCAAAAAAACACCCCAAAACAAGCATTGTTCTAGACAAATGTCATAACCTACGAAATATGGATGCAGTCTCGTATAATTTTGAGAATGCAGAAGTGGAACTTGAATTACCAGATACATGTAATTACCTGGGTAAACTGATTAGCGACACTTGTATCTAATTGTTTGTTATAAATCATATATAATACATGTACATAATTTCTTCAGTCCTATTGTAAATTAGCTATTTCAAATTTGTTGATTTTAGGTGTTATTAACAATGACGAAGATCTCCTCTACTGATATACTGTACTATGTGAACAGAAAATATGCCTTCAACATTTTATTTAGTCTTTTGAGTGGGATTCGTTTATATATATATATATCAAAATGTTTATACAATATATACGTATGTATCATGTAGAGTGCACAATATGTAAATTATAATAATCAAGCTTGCTTGATACAGCACATGATCTATATTGTAGTGCATGCCTGAAATATCTAAACAAGATGGGGTTATTAACTTTTAGACAAATGAAATATAAAAACCTGTATTATTTAACTATAATGAACAGAAATAGATTCCTAGTCTTCTGATAGTACAGATAATTGGATAAGTTATAGTCTTCTGGTAGTAATTGACTTTATGTGCTAAACATTGGTCAAACTCAATTACATTTACAAATATGACTTTTCGAATTTAAATATTTGCATTTTGTTGCAAATTACTCAAGATAGCTTTTATTACTACCTTGCTGTTGTTGATGTGAGATATAATTAAAATTGTATGACGTGCACCTAAATATAAAGAGAATCCTTTGTGATGGTTATGCATTATGATTTGAAACCAACTAATGCTATGCGGTTGGAAGAAGGTTAGCAAAGAGAAACGGTTTCCAAACAGTAGTTTGTTTTATATGTTTATGGCTTCATGGCTGTATAATATAATCGATGAAGTGTTAATGTCTTTTAGTAAAGAAATGGAAATTCAAATACCTAATTTTAAATACCGAACATACACACTAAATAAAGGCGTATCGAAGAGAGAGAGAGAGAGAGAGAGAGAGAGAGAGAGAGTTGTACGCTTGTACTAGGTAGGGAATAGGGTGGAGACGATGCGCTAGAAGAGCTTGTTAAAATAATTGTTTGAATTGCCATGGTAACCATGGTTACAGAAACGGCCCAATGAAGAACATTCAGTACGGTTTTTTTCTATTTGCGTTTCTTTTTTCTCCAACAGTGACACATACACATTAAAGATAATATATCAGGTATGGTAATAACACACATGTTTATTCTTTAATACAAGCATCGCTAGCACATATTAAACATATTTTATTTACGGGCTAGGAATAATTCCCTTGATTGAAAACGAAAAGAAAAATTAACATCGGACATTATTGTAACTGGCTAGGAACACTTTTAAAATCACAAATACTTTGATTTTTGTTTTCTGAGTTTAAAAAGCATTGTAAGAACTTATGTAAAATAACGCACACGTTTAACAGTTCCTACAATGAGAAAGTGAACATTGAACTCTACGAAATACTGTCTGTTAAAAAAAAAGTAATAATAACTATTAAAAAAAGGTACATAATAAGGTACTTCAGAACAGAGACACTTGTATTTAACTTGGGACGTATTTTCATTATGTATCATATTATCTTGTGCATTTAACCAACGACCTTTGCACACATTGTGGCTTAGATGAAGTGGGGGAGTTAGACAATCGCAACTCCTATCTCATTACTAATGAGTTGCGATTGATGTCATTAATTTTTGCAAAATGCTTGCGATCAATCGCAACTATTTTACAAGACCGACGAAGGGTGGGCCCTGGCATATACATATACACATAGTATGCGCCCTCTCCCCCCCCCCCCCCCCCCCACCCCCACCCCCGCCCCCTCCCCCACAGAACAAATGTCTCGGGGGTGGTCGTCGGAGAATTATCCACGTGATATCCATATTTTGACTGACACTGTAAATTCGAAGGATTGGGATGGGAATGGTAAGAGAGACAAAACTAAAAACAAAAAAGTCGGAGCTGGATGGGTGGGGTCACAGCGTAATAATACAGTCAAAGTATAGTCAAAAGTAAACACTCTGTACGATTAAAACAAGTATTGCATCAAAATACAGTAAATCAGTATTTCTTATTTTAGAAAAGACGTATTGCCCGAGATCACGACAAAAACATGGTTATAGAGTGAGAGGATAACATCCATTTTTTTTTAAAAGTTTGCGACGAGGATTATTTTGGATTATTATTTGGATAATATGCCGATCCTCTCCTGGGTCTCTTAGTTGGGGAGTAGAGAATTTTGGGATAAGTTCCCCTCGATATTACGAAGGGGAGGAGGTATTGACTTTTTTCCCCTTGAATTTGAGTTGCCCCCTCCCCCTTCCCTCCCCCTCCCTCTCCCTCTCCCCTTCCTCCATCAATACATTAATTATGTTTTCCGTGTAATCATAACTTTACAGAAAGTATGAACATTTCATTGCCGGTGATGGCAGCAAACCGCAAAGTGTATGGACATGATTGAATAAACGCATAATGACGATTCATCCTGCTTCCATTAAAAACATAAGAAGAAAAAAGTAATTCATCTGACTACTGCCAGGATCAACATCGAATTTCCATCTTGTTTAATAAAAACTTTTAAAAAACTAGCGCTTTATCGCTATTGACTGCACACTGCCGATGGTGGGCACGTACTAACCACGTATCGTTACGTGTTTGTTGAAATGGGAAAGGTCCCTTTTGCAAAACATAGATTCTTTGTTGGCAATGTTATCACTAGATCATTCAAATCACTCTCACATTGCTAATTCATCTATTCATAAATATGACGATATTATATAGCCATATTATTCCCTCAAAGCCATAGTTCCTTAATATCGAGGGGTCAGTGACACAAAGACGTAACCCCACTTTGGCCATTTTGAGAAAAAGTGGTTTATGTATTACTGAACACTTGGTTAAGTCTAAGACTCACTAGCCATTGACTTCAATGTGGTATTTGGTGAATACTGGGAGAAGGCCCACGGATGAAATTCTTTTTGCAGAAATCCTTTACCTTTCATTGAAACTCATCAACGCATCTTAATGTACTGGCCACCAGGTTACAAAACAAATAAGAACACTGTTTAATTGTGTGAATTTACAAATATAGTTAAATCATTCAAAGCTATTCATTTTGATAGCTTTCCAGCTATTGAATATTAGGTTAGTCTCTTATTCACACATTTTAATTCTATTCTGATGGGACACGTAAGTCTACGGAGCCTTTGATCAGTATTCTACCAATTCAGTTAAACCCCAATCCGGGTCTCAGATCACGTTTAACAAAGGAAAAAACGAGACATCAGACAATCTTCGTTCGTTAAACCCGATTTGAAACAAAAGCGTAAACACAACACAGTTACAATCCATCAGTGTCTTCCTTGTTATTAACTGAAAAGTACGTTCATAATCCATCATTGTTTACACCTACAGTTTTCTCTCATATTTATTTATAACACCGATTGAATTCAAAAGTGATAAATGGGTGTCTTTTTCGACAAGATTGTTAATCGGCTATTACTTTACATTAGTGACACAATATGCACGCAAGTAGTATTCATATTCATTACAATAATGCATGCGACTAGCATACCTCAACGGCCACCCTAGCACCATTATGGAACAATTAAGTACATGTGTAGTATAAAAAAAGAGCAATATAAACTTGAACTATATATATATATATTTATATATATCTCAAATTTGGGGTGCATTTCGAAATGGTAATTCATTTGTGACGTCAGCAATACGTCACTTCGATCGAAGGTGAAGAGAGGACGAGTTGCACTCTGCTACTTTTGATGCTGTTGGTAGTCATGGAAACCTCCTCCATCTTGCTTCTGTGTCTAAAAAGACAGAATGATATCAGAATACAAATAAGGACTGATGATTTTTGTGAAACAAAGTCTAGAGACCATAAAATGTTGTACAGTTCAACAGCGAATATTTTAAGTAACGTTGAATCCATTGCATTCGGTCTGGCCGGTGTTGTAATGGGGATGATCATGATAGCAAGAATGAAGAGTTTAATTCCAAACGGAGCTAAATCCATTTTTGTAACTTGAGAGAAAAAAGAATTTGTTCACCAGGTTTTGTACACGCGTCTACGGAAAAGTGATATTAAAAGGTGCATTTTTCATAGTTATTCGCAAAATTTAGGTTAATAGTTTTGTTGAAAGACAGGCTCTGAAGTAAACAATGTTCTGATATCTATAACTCAATTTTTATCAAAAGTAGATTTTGCTCCTTTTCGAATAAAACTCTGCTAATAATGATTTCAAAATGTAGCATGAAGATGATTACATTAATGTGAATTTCTAAAAAGAGATCCTTTACGAAATCCAGCTTTGTCGTAAAGAAGTGACATCAGAATACGAATAATCATTGTAAGACGTCGCCAAAAACACTTAAAATGAATGTCTTGATTGTAATGTTGAACATCTTTTGATCAATTACGAGTGGGCTGATTCCATTATGGAAAAATATATAGTGAACAGTTTACTCCATGACCACTGATTTGTTGAGGGTGAAGTCACTCTTTATTTGTCTGTCTCCATTATTTCGTTATTTAGTTCATGACCCTGTGATGTTGCACCTAATGTTACTTCATTCTTAAAGTTTAGTGTTGGTTTTTAACTTATTGTTCATCTGTACAACAACTGCATTGCTAAACGACGAAGCCTACTATTTATTTATTTTTATTTTTGTTGTGAGTGGGGGGGGGGGGGGGTAATATATTGAGAACAAAAATTAAAATGAAATATAAATACAATTTAATTACTTCCAAACAATTTGTATTGTATAAGATGTGATGGACTTGGAATATTACAGCGTCTTGTTATGCTCACCTTAATTTCATGTCGTCTATTCGGTCGGTGCAAATGCCGTACATACGTATAGCCTGCGCCGTCTCGTCACGTATTGCTGCTAAAGCTTTTCTGTAGTTATTAAGTATTGCACTACGTGCAGCGTGGCTCTGAAAAAGAAAAAATGGAAAAAGAGTTGGATAGATTGACCAAAGAACTGTTAAAATTTCTTGCATTAAACATTAAACACAACTCGTTACGCAAGAGCTCCCAAAACAATAACAGTTTCTCTAAAAACCCTTTTTTCACAAAGCAACTTTAAAGTGTTACGCCTGGTTTCTACATCCCTTTGACAAAAGTCTTAAAATATTTGATACGTGTCATAACATCATGATCGATATTATTTGGTATTAAAACCAAGACTATATTACCATATGTTAAATTTTCCTTAGCACATAGAAACCAAAATGTGTTTCAGAATTATTATTATTATTATTATTTTTTAAATTGTTTCTTCTATTTTATGAATAAAATCATTCTGAAGAAAATAAATTACCCGTACTGATTCACCAAATCTCGCCTCTGCTGAAACTTCCTCCTCGCCATCTCTCCTCTTGAATTTCCACTGCCAAAGTTTGTCTCTATATCTCTTCTTGATCGGCGGATTGATGTCAGGTTTGCATTTTACAACATACAGTTTTGGCACAAAAAGACACCCTAGATTGGCAACACTCGAGAACATAAGGCCGAAAGAGAGGACAAAAGTCCGGTAATGACGACCTTTGGGTAGAACGAGATAGATGACCAGTATGGTCACCCAACCCATGACTTGGATGATAAAGGAAAAGAAGATGAACTTTCCTTCCTGGAAGTTCTTGTCTCGGTTGCGGATGTTGAAGGAGACAAATATCCCGACGACGTCAAGAGTGATGCAGAAGGCAATGATGACGATGATGCCATCGTAGCTCCCCGAGCTGACGCAGTCGACGTAGACGAGACGTTGGTCGCGATCGACTGTCTTCGTGACGACGGGGCGACTGGTCAACATCCAGATCAGGATGCATTGCCCGTGAACGAAGAGGACCGCGATCATGGAGAGCGCCCAGTTGTTAAGCTGGACGTGCTTGCGATTGTACGTGGAGTAGGCAGCAAGAATGAGGCTTCCTTCTGTGACAGATACAGGTAAGAGTTGAGTACCAGCTACGATAAGGCACGTAAGCTCCGAGGCAGGGATGATAGAGAGCGTTGCAGTGACGAACGTTATGGTGATCCCGAGAAGGACAAACTTCCAGGTGCGCGCGAAGGCATGGAAAATAATGGTTGTGTTTTCCTTGAGCATGAAGATTACGATGATGATGACGCATATTAACCAGCCGATGATAGCAGTTGCCAGGACGGCCAAACCGATCTCGGATGTTAGTTCTGTAAAGGTATATGGTAAGTCAAGGCATTCCGTTCGGTCCTCGCTGGATGCCTGTTCATCGCTACATGGAGAGCACGATAAGGCGTTGCTCTCGTTAGTGTAGTGGTTATTAGAGCAAGGCACACAAATCCAACAGCAACTACTGAAGTCAAGGGTAATACGTCTAGTACCAGGGTAACATGTTTCTCCACACACCGATGTCGGCGTTAAAGTTTTCAGAGTACAAGTGTCTGTCATTGGCCAGTAAATCGTTTCCAAGTTTGAGATCGAAACTTCAGCTTCCTTCCAATGGCCAACTATGTTTAGATGGAACTCATTCGAGCATGGATACTTTGGTTGCAAGTTGTAGAAGTCGTACCAGGCGACTTCCGCAAGATTTCCCCGTTCGTCCGGAGCCAACCTGTAGCCGGAGTGGCCCATGAAGTCCACATTCTTCATGTAGTCAATCAAAACTTCCCCTGGGATACCGCCTGAACGTGTGTCACACTGTACATCGTTGCAGGAAAGCGCTTTATGCATAGCACGGGCAACAACTTCCACAGAATCCACGACTGATGAGACCAAGGATGTATTGGAGAAGGCAAGGGAAGAGTTAAAGGACTCTTCTCCCGTGCACTTCCGATCGTAGTAGTAAACGCTCTTCTCAGAAACGCCTGGCAAGTGACACTGGAAGAAGTCTTGCCAGTACTCGTTCAAGAATGGATCCTGGTAGTCCAACGATTTCGGGGTCAGACTGAGAATGTAGTCTTCGAGCTTGGGGATCGTCTCAGTGTGCGGGAAGACGCCGATCATTCCGCTGGTAACCCGAGATATCTTTGGGTCCAGTACGGTTTTTGATGCTCCCCAACCATCGCTGCCTATCCACATATAGCCGGTGACGTTGTTCTCAGCGAAATAGGTAAGTAGCTGGTTCATGGGAGCTTCGTTGGCGAAGGCAACAATTACCCGTACATCTGGGATTTGTCTGCAATAGTGGAAGGAATTAGAAAAGGACAAAAATACTATCAGTTTCGATCGATGATGCACTGTAATTAGCTTCGGATGTAGGGTTCGGAGAGTATTGGAATGTAAATGGATAACTCTTATTCTTAGTCAAATAATTGCTTCATTTTTTTTTTCAGGGCTGTTGCCAGGTCAAATTTCCTTATGTTTGAGAAGTATTTAAGCTTCGAACTACATGCGTCTCAAGAATGTCATCTTTTTGTTTAAAAAAAAACTTTTTTTATATGCATGCAAATTCCAAGAGTCTGTAGTTTCTATTGTGAGACTGTTGATTGGGTGAAATACATCACTCCTTAATAAGAGAAGAAAAGATGTAGCTTCGGAGAGTATTGGAATGTAAATGGATAACTCTTATTCTTAGTCAAATAATTGCTTCATTTTTTTTTCAGGGCTGTTGCCAAGTCAAATTTCCTTATGTTTGAGAAGTATTTAAGCTTCGAACTACATGCGTCTCAAGAATGTCATCTTTTTGTTTAAATATTTTTTTTTTTATATGCATGCAAATTCCAAGGGTCTGTAGTTATTATTGTGAGACTGTTGGTGAAATGCATCACTCCTTAATAAGAGAAGATAAGATGTAGCTTCGGAGAGTATTGGTTGTTCCCAGGTGTACTTACCAGCTGCATGTTTTTCATGTTGGTATTTACTTGGTAGTTAAGCTATTATATGGGAAGATACTGGTTTACAACCCTGTGATTATTAAGGATGTTCCCTTTTTATATGTTGATTATTGAAATGTAATTTACTCCTGAATACTTAATCAATTTGTGATTAATAGATTCAAGAGCCTTCAAAGATTTTCGTACATGACATGTTTTTTTTTTTATAATTGCAAGGAAGCATTTATTTTGTGTATTCTGTAAGTCAGGCTATTATAGCACCTTCAATGTGGAGAGGGTACATAATCCTTTATAGCCTTATTTTCGGGAATGTTACCTTCAAATAGAAATTTTTAGAGTGGGAGGGGTGGGGCGGGGGAGCTGCAATATTGCATGCCTTACATGTATCAGTTTCTTTCCCAGATGACGGGGTTTCGTTCTTGCTTTTCGTGGGGTCCTTTAAGGTGGGGGATTGGCTCTGGGACTGGGTTAAATTTTCTTGTGTGTGATAGGTTATGGATGTTCTGATTAATTGTAAATTGTTCTCCCTCAACGTGAAAGGGATCAGGGACAGAGATAAAAGGGAACGCATATTTTTCTGGTGTAAAGATAAAGGGGCGGACATTGTTTTCCTACAAGAAACATTTAGTACTAGCGATTGTGAGGACAAGTGGGCTTCAATGTGGGAGGGTTCTACTTATTTTAGTCATGGTTCTAATCACAGTAAAGGAGTTCTCGTTTTGATTGCGCCGAGGATAGATATTGAGATATTGCAAGTCTTAAAAGACAGTGAGGGTAGATATATTTTTATAGACTGTAAGTTTCAAGGTGTAAGGTTGATTTTAGGCAATGTGTATTTTCCAACAAGAAATTTTGAGAGTGATCAATTGCAATTTCTTCGAAAATTACGCAATAATCTGGCTAAGTTAAATAAAGATAACTACCCGGTTATAATAGGTGGTGATTTTAACATGATTAGGGACATTGAATTTGATTATAACGGGAAATCTTTAAACAGGATTTCGAAAAGATTTAATCGAGAATTTGAAAAATTCATGGAAGATTTGCAGCTTTTGGATATTTGGAGATGTAGGCATTCTTTAAAAAGGCAATTCACTTATATGCAAAACAATCCCTTTATGCAAAGTAGACTAGATTACTGGATAATATCAGAATGTCTAGAGGAAATGGTTATGAAGTGCGATATAATTCCATCTGTTGCCCCTGATCATCATTCAATATTTTTACGTTTATTTGACAAAACAGTCAATAAAACGAATGGAAGAAAAGGGTCATATTGGAAATTCAATAATAGTTTATGTGAAAATGAAGATTATGTTAGAGAGTTAAAAAAGAAAATTTGTCAATTAAAAAACGAATTGCAAACTAAAATAAAAGACAAAAGGTTGTTATGGGATTTTTTTAAAATGAAAATTCGGAGCTTTACACAAAAATTTTCAAAAAAATTGGCTGATCAAAGAAGAACAATAAGAACAGATTTAGAAAAAGAAATACAATGTTTAGAACAACAATTGACGGAAAGCACTAATGCAGATACTTTAGAAAAATTGGAAAATACAAAAAAGAAATTAAAGGAAGTTTATAGCTATGTAAATGAAGGAATTAGGATTCGATCACGAGCCTCGTGGTACGAAAGCGGAGAAAGGGATTCGCGTTATTTCAATCAATTAATGCAAAATAACAAAAGAAAGAGTACTATTAAAAAAATTAAAACCTCAGATGGTGCTATTTGCTGCGATGAAAAAAGGATAACTGAAGAAATCCGGAAGTTTTACAGCATGTTGTACAGTAAAGTAGAGTACGAGTGCTCGGATAATTGTTATAATAGTTTCTTTCAAGGTTTACCGAAATTGACTGAAAAATCTCGAGAATACTGTGAAGGATCTATAAGTAATAAAGAATGCCTAGAAATCTTAAAAGAATTAAAACAGAACAAATCACCTGGAAATGACGGTTTTTCTTCAGAATTTTATCGTACCTTTTGGCCGAATATTGGAGATTTAGTTAAAGATGCCTTGAATGAAGCATATAGATTAGGAGAATTAGCATCGTCTCAAAAACAAGCTGTAATTACGTTAATCGCTAAAGATGGGAAAGATCCCTTTTCACTGAAAAATTATAGACCCATTTCCCTTCTTAATGTCGATTATAAAATCTTAACAAAAATTTTGGCTAAGCGAATCAAGAAAGTATTAAATGAGATCATTATGGGAGATCAGGTGGGCTACATGAAAGGGAGGAATATTGGCGAGGCCATTCGCATTATAGATGATATTATTTTTCATACATCCCGTTACAATTTATCTGGTTTTTTGTTAGCTGTAGACTTCGAAAAAGCTTTTGACTCAATTTCACATCAATTTCTTCAAAAAGTTCTGTCGTCATTTGGTTTCGGTCCGTCCTTTCAAAAGTGGGTTAAAGTTTTATACATGAACACTCTAAGTTGTGTATTAAATGAAGGAGGGTCCACTGGTTATTTCAAAGTAGAAAGGGGAGTAAGACAGGGAGACCCTCTTTCTCCGTACCTCTTTATCTTGTGTATTGAAGTAATGGCACACAAATTACGAATAGATAAATTGGTGGACGGAATTAATTTTGGAGATAAGGAAACTAAACTAGTACTTTATGCGGATGATATGACAATTTTTGTTCGCAATAAAAAATCAATTAATAGGTTAAAAGTATTATTTGCAGATTTCGAAAAAATTTCTGGACTGAAAATAAACAACGACAAGACTAAAATATTAAGGTTAGGTTCATGTCAACGTTTAGATTGTGATTTTGCTTTTGGCGAAATAGTTGACTTTCTTAAGGTTTTAGGGATTTTCTTTTCCCTCGATGAACACAAGAAAGAAGATCTAAATTATAAAGAAATCTTAAGTAAAATAAAAACACTTTTAAATTTTTGGAAGCAAAGGGATTTAACACTTATGGGTAAGATTCAACTATTGAAAGTGCACATTTATTCTAAAGTTCTTTATCGGGCGTCACTTACTCCTGTTCCAAAATGGGTTTATGATTCACTGGATGAATTAACTTTTGATTTCATATGGAAAGGAAAAACAGATAAAATCAATAGAAACACCATGTTCTTAGACTATAACCAAGGGGGGTTAAAGATGTTAAATTTTTCTGCACAAGTTAAATCGCAGCGAATTATGTGGATTCAAAAACTTCTAAACAAAGATGAAGACATGAAATGGAAACAATATTTTAACTTTGTCACTGAACACGTGGGTGGAGATTTGATATTTTCATGTGACTATATACCAAGTTTATTAAAAGTGACAGCTCCACAATTTTATAAGGATTTATTAGAAGATTGGGTGAATACGAGACATATAAGGAGTATAGACATTGGTGATGTGGTAATTTTTAATAATAAACTTATTCGATATAAAGGAAGTTGTATATACGATAAGAGGTTGTATGACAAAGGAATTTACAAATTAAAACATATTCTGGAAAACGATGGTAAACTAAAAAGTGACAGGCATTTTATCGATTTAGGTGTTGAAGTAAATGAAATTGAAAAGATCAAGCACTTTTATACCTGTTTACCAGTTTGTTGGAAAAATAATTTTAGAAAGGGAGAAGAAAAAAATAATTCTGGAACTGATTTCACTTTGGGGAAGAAAACAACTAATATAGCTGATTTAAAATCAAAACAAATTTATGTACAATTAATAAAGAAAGATGATTTTAAACCTTTGGTTTTTGAGAGAATTGGAAGGAACTATGGTTTTTCTTGTAAGGAAATAGAAAACATATTTTTAAGACTAAGACAGTGTACACTTAACAGTCGATTAAGAGAGTTTCAGTTCAAACTTATACATAATATATTATATACAAACCATCACCTCTTCCGTTTTGGTCTTGTCTCGACTAACTTATGCTCATTTTGCGAAAAAGATGAAGAAACATATAAACATTTATTCTATACTTGTGAATTTGCACAATCAGTGTGGGAAATGTGCACGAGATTTTTAGACTTTGAAATACATAACTGTAGTTTGGAGGAAATTCTGTATGGGAAAGAGGAGAGAAATAAAGGAAAATATCAATTAATGAATCATGTTTTAATTCTTGTTAAATATCTGATTTATAGAAATAGAGAACTTAAAAAACCACCCTCTTTTAATGAAATAAAGAATAGTATAATAGGGGATAAAGTAGAAGAAAGGAAATTGGCAGCAATGAGGGGAACTCTCACTATTCATTTTTCTAAATGGGAAAACCTGAGTATTAGACAAACAATTGGAACCCAGAGCCAGTCGTCCACCGGGGGGAATGGGGATAAGGGAGAGGTCGGGTAGGGTAGGGTTAACAAAAAGAGAAAACTTTTCTCTCAGGACAACAGTATAAAAAGAAGTATAAGTTGCTACATTGTTAAAACAAAACAAAAATTGGATTATACAACTGCATATGTTTTCTTTGAAAATATGAATTTTTGTTTCAAATATGATGTATAGGAACTAACTATGTAAGTTTCTTTTGAAGCCGTTTGTAAGACAAAAATTTATACTGATTTATAATGTCATCACATTTGCAGTGAGAGTTATGATGATTGTAATTTGTACTATGATTATAATTTGTTTCAAGAGAGAAAAGAATAAAAACTGACCATAAAAAAAAAAAATTAGGTAAGATGTATGGGGGCAGATCCATATTTTTAAACTGTACGAAAGATTTCTTGGGGGCAAATTCAAAACTTAAAAAAAAAAAAAAAAAAAAAAAAAAACGTTTAAAACCTTTCCCCTGAAATTGGATTGCCACTTTTCTGTGGACCTCCAAAGGGGCTTCAAAAACACGATTGTGGGGGGGGGGGAGGGAGGTTCGTGTGTTTTAGGTATGTCACATTGGTTGTAAGAGGGGATTTTGTATTCCCCCACCCCCCAATCGCCCTGGATCCGCCACTTTGCATGATAGGGAGTAAGATTAGATTAAGCTCCCCTTATATTTATCATCCACTGTTAATTATTTATGTATGTTTTTATATTTAAAAAAAATAATGGATAGGATATCTTGTGTGTTATTGTCCTATTTACTCTTGCCATTATTACGCTATTTCCAACCTCTACGGGATCCTGACCTTTTCTAATAATTAAAGTTGCTTAGACTAACTGCGATAGACGCAATTATGGCACCCAGATTATGGCGCCCAGATATCAACGAGTGGCGTTGGGTGGGTACAGACACTGAGGGGGTATCGACTTCATTGGGAGGGGGGGGGGGCATCGGTCTTATCAGGTGAATGAAATTCAGAGAGGGCTGAGAAGATGAAGGCGTGCGAAAGGTGTGGCTTTCTACGTTTTCTTTACTTCTGTCCCTTTACTCTCCTTTTCACCCTTTTCATTTTCTTAACGCCATTTGACCGGGGCACCTGCTTCTGTGCCCTTTGTAGCTGTCATCGAACACTAACCTGAGATCAGTGACGATTCTCTCGAAGTCAGACCGGTCATCGCTGACGCCGAAGATCTTCTTGTAGGCGATGCAGATGTTGTGTTTGGAAGCCTCGTCTTCGAAGACATAGACGCCGCTCACGCCGTACGCCCCCTCATCGTTACCGAGCAGGGCGACGGTATGGAAGCCGAAGTGGTTGGCGAGGTGGGCCATGGCTCGGGCTTGGAACGTGTCCGTCGGGATAGTCCGGGTAAAGTAACTAGAAGAAAGAATGAAGGGAAAAACTTAATTTCATAGATAACGAAAAATATATGTAGAAAATTAACTGTGTTGAGAAAACAGTGTAGCAAAGAGATGCTAAAATATGATATGTGTTTTGAATTCTTTGAAAAAAAAGAGCAATTTGGGTAAAGTTTGTAGGAAATCTCTGTTTTTTTTTGGTTTCGATGACATTGGTGCCATAATAAATACAAAATGGGCCGTAGAGAAATAGGATGGTCTTGGATGTTTATTTTTTTTAAATTAAAGTGACAGTTTTCAGCGGTTAGCTTGCATTCCAAATAGAAACTTCAAATCGTTTTGAAGTGACTTTGAAAGTCATTTACTGTTATTACCCACAACAATGGCGCATATACATTGCCCTTCATATCAAAGGATGAATGCTTCAGATTTTAATACTTTTTGATTATTTTGTTTGTAGCAGGTTCCCATTAGGGAGCTAGTTTTGCTTAGTTTTTAATAGGCTCTAAGCGGGGGGGGGGGGGATGGGGTAGGTGCTTACGCCGTCTTCATGTTAAAACTCCTTTGCATTTTGATAAATGGAAATTGTAATACAACTTAAAGTAAAGATTAGAAAGTAAATGCATGTTTTCTGAACTTCTATGATTGTTGTACTTACTTGAATCTTGATTCGCTGAGTATATCACTGGTAGCAGCATAGCTGACTTGAGGCAGAGTGAAGAGATTAAAAAGGCTTGCCACAGAGACGGCTGCACTGCTTGTGGACGGTCCTACTACGGCAGCTATAGACTGATGGCCTGAATCACTGCATGTCGAGTAAGAAACATGAATAGAAAGTTTTCACATTTAGGAGCAAACTCAGAAAAGATCACTGAGGGGAGATGCTTCTTCTCAATGTTCTTACTGCTACAGCAGCTAATGACTATTAACCAGATTCGCTGCGTGAAAAAAATCAACTAGATGGATATTACAAACAGATCTATCACAAAGATTATCTAAAACTCAACCATGGGCGATGCAATTGGCTTGTGCGTCATCTGTTGAATTGTGCGAACATGACAATGATGTATTACGTAATCCGATCATGATTTCTAATGAATGTAAAATAAGGTATTCGAATTGTTCTTGAGTCGATTTTTCAAAAATGGTTGCGATCGAGTAAAAAAAAAAATCATGAATATCATGCAGGGAAGATCCCCAGAGCAAAGGGGGGTACCCCATTCCTAGGGCCGCACTGGTGGTCGATGGTGCTACTGGAGGGAGCTATAGACTGCTTTACTAGAACATTGAATTCAAATGAAAGAAAGAAAAACAAAGAAATAATTTTTAGGTGCAAACTCAGAAAAGTTTCCCAATGGAGGGAGAGGCCCCCTCCTTCCTTTGGTCGCGTTGATGGTCCTACTACTAATGATGTTAATCTGTTTGATTAAGGAGCATTCTAATAATCCCTATCAACTAGAATGCAACATCCAGTTGCGTAGCTACGGGGAAGGGGAAGAGGGTAAGCACGTTCCCCGTAATTACTCATTATGATGACGAGAAGGATTTTTCCGATCGTGGACAGATCAAATTACTATCTTTATCGTCGGAATAGGGGAGGCCGGTGCAGCCAAGAGTGCTCATCTTTGAAGAAGAAGAAGAAGAAGAAGAAGAAGAAGAAGAAGAAGAAGAAGAAGAAGAAGAAGAAGAAGAAGAAGAAGAAAGAAGAAGAAGAAGAAGAAGAAGAAGAAGAAGAAGAAGAAAAGAAAAAAGAAGAAGATGAAGAAGAAGAAGAATAAAAAGGAGAAAAAGAAGAAGAAGAAGAAGAAGAAGAAGAAGAAGAAGAAGAAGAAGATGAAGAAGAAGAAGAAGAAAAAGAAGAAGAGAAGGAGAGAGAGGGGAGAGTGTGTATGTGTGAGAGAGAGAGAGAGAGAGAGAGAGAGAGAGAGAGAGAGAGAGAAATGGGGAAAGCAAGAAGAAGATGAAGTAGAAAGAGTTAGATGAAAGAGTAAGAAGAGGCAACCGATAAAGAAAAAAAGAAGAAAATGAAAACAATGAAGAGGCTGATGGAAGAGGAGGAAGGGGGTGGGGAACGGGTAATGTGAGAAAATAAAATTGAAGTAGTGATAATGGAAAAGAGGTAAGTAAACAAACAAAATCATCGCAAATAATCGCAAAGTAGCATCCATTATACGTTCCTTTCGTACAGTTTGCTAAAAATTCTCATTTTCTGCACTGCCAGTTTAGAGCTTGTTTTTCAACAAATGTAAAACATTGAAATCTGTTTGTATCCACCATTGTTTTTTATTTTATTAATAATCAAAGATTGCTGGGCTTTTTGTTTTGCTGATAATGCCGCTTCCCATATTTTCCAAGAAATGCACTCTATTGTATGAAAAGGTAAATCCTGGGGGCGGAGCGCTTGCTTGAGGGCAAAAAAACATATTAAAGGGGACGTGGGCCTCTGGCTTATTAATCTATTAATGTGCGTCGCAATGTTCTGATATAATGCACAATACGAATAACGTGTAAACTACATCGGGCTCGATGAAAGGGAAGGTTATTTCATCTTCGACCAGACATAGAATGAGGTTTGCCTTCGAGTGCAAAAAGGTAACAAAATTGTGTTATGAGAATATAGGATAGACATCATTATGCATAGTTAAAGAGCAATCGATCGATGAGTTTCTGATACGTGTAAGACTTAAATTATTCAAGCAACATCAATCATAACTATGAAGACTCGAGCTGTTGCTATTTTACAACCCCGTCACACCGACGAATCGATCAATAACAGACATGGACTAGGTCATTCGGGGGTAATATTTATGGTTGGTCTATTTCCGGTCTGGTGTTAGTCTAAGCGGTGTGAATGGGACGTTACCACCTAGTATGTAATTTTACTTTAATTTGCTTACGGCTACCAGACACCTTAAAGAAATTGGTTATTATCTTGGAAGAAGATGCAATTTTCGATGAAATTTTCCGATTCTAATTTCTTATACGTAATGATTGATCGCTGCAAGCAATATGGAGATTGAGGGGTATTTAAAGTTTTTTTTTTTTTTTTTTTTTGGGGGGGGGGGGGGGGGGGGTGTCGGTAGGCATTCGTGAAATGTTTGCATGTACCCTCATTGCAATTTTTTTCATTCGTTAATTTCTTTATCTCTCTCTCTCTCTCTCTCTCTCTCTTTCTCTCTCTCTCGTTTCTTTCATTATGTAGCTTTTTGATATCTGTGAAGCTCCGCTTCTTTCTCTCCCTACCTCTCTCTTGCCACTCTCTTATTCACCCTAAATTTCCCCCTTCTCCTCTCCCTCACTCCGCATCTCTTCCAGCCCACCCCATATCTCTGCTCTCCTCATCCCTCTTAAATCTTTCCCCCTCTCTCCTTCTTTCTCATTGTAAATTCTCATCGCGTATAAACCTACCTGTCGCAATTTGATGAATCCTGTGTAGCGATGAAGTAGACCGAGTTCCTCACGGCGATATTGGGATCAGTGCACGTGTCATATATGTCAAACCCTGAGGGATAACAAGCAAGAGAATGTGTTCAAAATCTTGATTTTACCTTGAAGAATAATTATATCAAACACACATATGGATCGAGGCCTATTGATTTGGGGGGGGGGGGGGGGCAAAGAAATATCGAAAATCAGAGGCGTATATATAGAGGATAACGTTATAAGCCGGAGTATTAAAGCACACACCCTTACACACTCATTACACATTTAAACCTCGCGAAAAATGAAACTCAATGTAACTTTAATACAATGGGTGTACATCACCCTGTACTTCTCATACACACTCTCTCTACGTATAATTCTAGCGAGGATGCCGCCCCTCCCGCGGTTTCTCACTTATGGATACGCCAGTGGAAGTTTAATTGAACGCTGCAACTTGAGACATCCTGACCGAGAGGGAAACTTGCAATCAGTGTATATACTGTACATCTTCCGGGGCTGCCGGGATACAACACACGCTCTTCTCATAATATACTCCGGGGTGGGGGAGGGGGGGGGGTTCCATTGCCCATGTACGGTTTCTCACTTATGGATACGCCAGTGGAAGTTTTATTGAACGCTGGAACTCGAGACATCCTGACCAAGAGAAGACTGATGGCCAAAGATATCAGTTTACCAATGTACCCAAATTGTTTGCATGTAAAGTTAATATCAAACAAATCGTTCATATATATGTAAATGCCAAACAAAAATCACTTCAAAGTATTCAAGATTATAATACAAATATTAGAAAGACAATTAAACTCAAATAAAAAAATCACGAAAGTTTGTTATTACTGATTGCATATGGTGCAAAAAGAGAATAAGCGACAGGGCCAACAAAAGAGAATAAACATTTGTTGAATAAGATCATTAACACAATAATACCTAGACAATATTATATTCATAATACCCAAACAAAGTACAACTTACAGTATTATAATATTAGTTTATAGGAGTCCCATTAGAAGAATTGGAAGAGAAAATGTTCAATTAGAAAAAACGCGTTGTATTAATTAGAATATCAGAACATATTTGAACATGAGAATGTGAACATATAAATAACATTTACCAGTGGGTAAGAAAAAGGCACACAGAGTGAGGTTACACCAGAAGATACATCGCTCAATAGCATAAGTACTGAAGCCCTACTGTACTACTTATAGCTTATTGCGCCCTTTATACAGCTCACAATGCCGAAAGCGATACCCGTTGATCCCCCATGATGCCCTTTTTCTTATGTTAATTGAGAGAGCTGATTTGATGAGATAACCACCTGATCTCGCAGGGAGGTCTAATTCCTCCATGCCAAACTAGTGTACAGGGGCTTTAAAGCCCCTTTAAAGTCTTGTGAGCCCCACAAATTTTACGACAAAATCAAAATCTACAATTTCTGTTATTTCAACTTCGCTCTCCCTCATCTTACCCACCAAGAAATCATAATCAGTCTATACATCACTTTCATCCACCATATATTGGGGTCTGAGCTTCCAATATCTCTAACGGAGACCGGATGAAAAAGGAAGGAGAGATAGAGAGAGGAGGGGTAGGGCAAGAGGGAGAGGGGGAAGAAAGTGAGGGAGGGTATATATATATATATATATATATTATATATTATATATATATATATATATTATATATTAATATTATTTGTGTGTGTGCGTGTGTGTGTGTTTGTGTGTGTGTGCAGTGGATTTTGAGAAAGCTTTCGACTCTGTATCTCATAGATATTTATTTCAAATATTGAAATTGTTCGGTTTTGGAGATTCATTTTGCTCTTGGGTAAAATTATTGTATAAAGGGATAAGTAGTTGTGTTATGAACGGTGGTCACTCCACGGGGTATTTTGAAATAGAAAGGGGAGTAAGGCAAGGGGATCCATTATCGCCATATTTGTTTTTGGTTGCCATCGAAATTTTGGCGCATGCAGTAAGGAGGGACAACGGTATTAAAGGGATTACATTTGGAAAAATCTGAAATTAGGCAAGTGTTATATGCAGATGATATGACAATATTTTTGAAGGATATTGATTCGGTTAGAAGGTTGCAATATATTTTTGAATCATTTGAAAAAATTAGTGGTCTTAAAGTGAATAAAACAAAGACACATTTTATGTGGATGGGTGAGGATGAGAAAAACCTGATGGGCCTTTATTTGGAAATTTGGTTAAGGAAATACATATTTTAGGGGTTAGTTATTCATTAGATCGAAGTTTAAAAGATGATTTGAATTATAAAGAAATTCTAAGTAAAATAAAAAAAATGCTTGTATGGTGGAAACAAAGAGATTTAACTATTATGGGTAAAATACATTTGCTAAAAACTTATGCGCTTTCAAAATTAAATTATATTTCATCTCTCGTTATTGTCCCTCATTGGGTATATAAAGAAGTTGCAAAAATTTCATTTGAATTCATATGGAGGGGGAAAGATAGAATTAAACGGGCAATAATGTATCAGGATTATGACTTTGGAGGATTAAGAATGATTAATTTTGAAATGTCCGTTAAAATACAGCGCATAATGTGGATAAAACGTCTTTTATATGGAGAGAAAAGTTTGGGATGGAAATTGTTTTTTGATCATTGCTTACAGTTTGTGGGTGGTAGATTTATTTTTATGTGATTATGATTTAAAAACAAGATTAAACTCGTTTTAGATATTCCACCATACTATATGGAAATGTTGCAAGCATGGCAAGAGACAAGTAATTTAAGATATTTGGAGGGTTATATTAATCCATTATTTTTAATAATCAGAATATATGTATAAATGGAAAAGTATATTTGATAGATACTTGTTTGAAAGAGGGATTGTTCAAATGAATCATTTGGTTGAGAAAAGGTCATGTTAAGCCTGTTAAATATTTATGAACCTCGGTATGAAAGGTAATAATTTGCTTATGATTATTGATATTTATGATGCGATACCCAGGTTATGGAAGGATGATTCAGGGTCAATAGAATTCCTCGAGGTTGATTTGATAAGCTTTAATACTTATTTCCATATTTCTAGTAAAAAAATACAGTTTGTGGATGTGGGTTCAAGAACAATCTATGATTATTTCATCAAAGCACTGCAGCGAACGTATGATTTGCAGGTAAGGGATGGGCAAAATGACTATGATTTTATAGATAAAAATTAAAGAAATATTGTGAGACCAAGAATTACTATACTCATTAGAAAACAACGTGAATTTCAATTTAAATTATTGCATGGAGCCATATACACTAATGAGCATCTTCATAGATTTGGTTTTGTTGGTGATAATTTATGTTCGTTTTGTAAGCAGGAAATAGAAACAACAAACATTATTTTATCTTGTGGGAGCGTTCAAAGGTTATGGCAGGCTTTTAATACAACTTTTTGAGTTAGATGAAATTAAAGATTTAGAATGGCGAATATATTTGTTGGGTTGGTAGGTAGTTCATATAGAATAAAAATGTGTAATACTATCATTTTCATGTGAAGTATGTTACATTTTATGTCAAGATCGGGGGGGCGAGTACTAACTTTAGAAAAGATGAAAAAAAGCATTTTTAAGTATAGGGATGAGGAAAAGAAAATAGCAATTAAAATGGGAAAGCTAGGATCACATTTTTTAAAGTGGAGCAGCTTAAGATTAATTAAGATTTGCTTTCTTCTCCACCGTGAGCTTGTTAAAAGCGTAACTCGATTTTGCGGCCTGGATAACTTATTTAGTATATTTTTCTTAAGTTGAGAATGTTGGCAGACATCACTGAGTGAGTACTGTGTGTGTGTGTGGGGGGGGGGGTGGGTGGGTGGGTGGTGAGTGAGTATGTGTGTGAGTGGGTGAGTATGTTTGTGTGATAGAGGGTGAGTATGTCTGTGGATGTAGGGGGCAGGGAGGGGGGCAGGATTGTTTCAGTAAAATATCTCCAGATTTGTTTTTTTTTTGTAATATATAAGTAAATAACATTTACAATTGACATATTATGTTTAGGTACTTATACGTTTACTTTTTTGTTAAGTTATATTATACTGCAAATAAGTTTGTGTTTAATTATGTTTATGTAAAAGCATCAATATTGAACACGTTTAATTTTATTC